>NC_041387.1:278276522-278400388 GCF_002162155.2 Triticum dicoccoides | reverse complement strand
GACTGAAGTGTAGCTAAATCGGAGCAGTATCATAAGGAAGAGCAAGAGCGAGAGCAGCAGCACGAGCAAGAGCAAGAGCAATAGCAAGATCAGACCAGGCAGGGGACCGAGAGCAAGAGCAGAGCAGCAGCGCGAGCGCGAGCTAAAGCAGCAGCAACTCCTATTGATGTGGACGTCGCCGCCGAGGGAGCGATGCCATGGAGGAAGTGGCCGGCGACGCTGCCGTGGATGGAGACGCCGTGGAGGAAGTGGCCGGCGACGCCGCCGTGGAGGAAGTGTAAAACATCAATATTATGATAGCATGTTTGCAAGCATGAAACAAATGAATATGACATCCGAAATTAGCAAACATGGCATGTGAACAAAGTACTCATAACATACTTCAAAACATGTAATTGGAGCATCTCCAGAAGAGGCTTGGATCACTTAATAACAAGCTCACCACAAGGCATCATGAAATTAACAAAAATCTGGAACATTATATAAGCATGTTCATGGCAATGAAAACATATGCTACAGGACATATATGAGGCATCCAAAGGCATGGAATATAGAGCATAACATAGACAACCAAACATGTCAACTAAGCATCTCTAGATTATGCATGGATTAATTGGTAGCATCAAGCAAAGTTAGAATCATGATATGACAGAAACATACTTGACAGAAAGTTAACAACAGGTAGAACACTTCACGAGCTTGATGCACTCACTACAGGGCATATAAAAATACATTGATTGCACCAAAGTAAAGATGGCATGATTGTTCTCCTAAAACATGTAGACATGATGCTCAAAAGAAAATCACACAAAAAGATATAAAAATGACAAATAGGCAAGTTACAACAGTTTTTAGCAATTAACAGCAACATGGAATTTTGCAACAGGGACTAAGATATCAAGATGCACCATAACATGAATGAAAATCACACCAACATGTAGAGCATGAAGAGCAGAACATGTGCATATCAAGATCATCATCATAGGATCAACAGATACAAAGTTACACCACTTACAAGTTGCATACATGATGTTAACGATCAGCAGATTTCAGTAGTTTATATCACTTAGCAGTTTTGCAATGAAGATTAAGGCATCAAGATGAACAACAACATGATTGTAAAACTACTCCATCATGAACAGCACTCTGAGTTGAACATTTTGACATATTATGCACGCAAAATGGAGCCACAAGCACAAAGTTATGCCATGATAAAGATGTACACATAGAATGATTTTTCAAGGACGGTCATAATCTGCTAGACCGAAACTGAGAACTATATAGCAATAACACGCACGGGGCGAGGGATAGGGTCGGTCGCTCACCCTGGGCTCGGCCCATGCGAAGAGGAGGCGAGGCAGGCCGACAGGAGGCCTAGGCTGGGCCTGGCGAGGAGGAGGCCCACTCGGGCGATGGAGGCCGGCCCGGGAGGGGCGCTGGGGCGTCGAGCTCCTCTCAATGCGGCCGACGCAGGGGATGCGGCGGCATCTCATCACCGGCGCCCAGGACGAACGGCAGCAGGCGCGGGTCAAGGCGGGGGTGGCCAGATCAGGTCCCTGGGCGCCGGATCCATCGATCCCCGGCGGAGAACTCCGGCGAGGGCAGGGCTTGGCGACGCGATGCGGGCGGCGGCGGCGGCTCTGCAAAACGGAGGCGGCGGGCTTTCATGAGAGAGGAATAGAGAGAATGGGAGAAGGGAAAGGAAGTAGGGGCGACGCGACCTGGGGTCACCGGCGCGCTAGCGGCGCAGAGCGAGCAAGGTGACGGGGACAAAGACCGGCGGCGGGGTCCCGGAGCTTGGGCTCCTCTCGATCCAGATCAGGATCGAGGGAGCTGCGGGGATGCGGGCGGCGGCTCGGGCTGCTCGGGGCCCGTTTGGGCCTGGCGGCGGGCCGCGGATGGGCCTCGCAAGCCGCGGCGGCTGGAGGCGAGGGGAGAACACATGGCAGCGGGGCAGTGGCTATGGGTGGCGGCTGGCGAATGGGGACGTGCCAAGTGGAGAAGTGGAGGTGGCCGGTGGCGGATTTTGAGGAGAATGAGGGAGGAGGCGGTGGCTGATGAGTGGAGGGGGAGATTAGGGGTAGGTTTAGGCCATTTTTGGCAGGGGAAGGGGTCTATATATAGCATGGGGGTTAGGGTTAGGGGATTTCATCCGTTTTCAGACCGTTCGATTGCCATCGGACGGCTCCGGAGCGGAGAGGGACTAAGAGAGGGGTTGGTGGGCTGTATAGATGGGCTAGGCTTTAAGGAGAGAAGAGATAGCAGCCCGGCACGGGTTTCCGCAGACCGAAAACATCCGACGTCTGACCGGCGAAAAAGCCGCTATATGTTTAATGGTTAAGCTATCAAACAGACTCCGAATGCGACAAAACTTGACACACGGTCTACCTACACTATCATAAGACCGCACGCCGACTTTCACCCCATTCCGAGAAAATTTTGATGCCACTTATAAAATAATATTTCGGAGGTGCCGCGGGCGCGTGCGAGTGTGAAAAGGCTCAGAACGGACAACGGAGAGAACTATGAGGACCCAGACGAATGCAAGTTTTGAAAAACATGCAGATGAAATGCACATGATGACATGGCAAGATGCAACACGCAAGCGAATGACATGGCAATAACTAAGAATAATTGTTAGACACCTGGCACATCGGATTTGGGGCGTTACATGTGTGTTGTAAGGCATAAAGTAAAAACAAATAATGGCAAATCATGTAGAAAAACATTTGGGCAATTCTGATACGGAAGATTCTAGAACAAAGAAGAAGTGCTTGTGTTTTGAGGTTTGTGCATTATGCTTAAGTTCAACCATGGAGTCTTCTAGATTGTACATGTGGCAAAATCTGGTGGAATCTAGATGATATCCAACGACCAGTAGTGCTCAAATTTGCCATCTCTGCACCATCGGATTGGCCTCACCCGACGACCATCTTTCAAAGTTAAAGTTATCCGCACACTATATAAAAAATATAAAATATAATATATATATAGGGGTATAGATATAGATATGTGATGCGAAATCCACCCATCATCTCCAATTAGAGTACTGTGTCCATGCACAAATGCAATGTGGCCAAACAATGTCTGCCATCGGTATCTCAAATTCTAACCAGTCTGTCCTTGTTCAGTGTGTATACATTACAACATGCTCATTTCCAAACCACACCGCGCAGATCTCCGTTATATTCATGCATGCATGGGTTTCAAACATCATGATCTCTTATTCAAATATTTGAATTCAACTTTACATTGATTATGACCTCACCTAGTCTTTTACACCCACACAGTCGTCTTATCTTTATAATTGTACCACTAACTTTCTCTCGTGCATGCATGCACACACACTACCAGTCGGCATTATCCATCGCACACATGCAATCTTTTTCTTCAGGCCGGTCTCCCATGAAGGCACACACACACACACATCCCCCTCTCCATCATATCGGGTATTCTTTATCTCTCACGTGCATGCACAATGATCGATGTTCCTCTATGTGTGTGTGTGTGTGTATAGCTAGGTCTTTCATAGTTTTCCACATAAACCGATCAATCTATATATCTAGTGAGGTCTCACCCTCTTTCCCATGTCCACATCGATCAATCTATACCTCTCTATATAGGAATACATATATAGCTAATGCACCCACATTAATTGTATATCCAACGTCCCCCTCTCATCATCCATGCCTTTCGCTTCATCTCTCAGACGCGCGCACAATGGCGAAGACAGGGGGGCAGCAAGGGCCCTGCCCCCCCCCCCCTAACATCACTATATATCGAGGCTAATATGAATGTGATCATTAGACAATTGCTGGTAAAAATGGTTTAAGTTGATGAATTGGCCCTCCTCGTAAAGGATTAGCAATGCTTGGCCCCCTAGCTCACGGGACATTTTTCATGGCCCCTCCACTGCGCGCAACAACGCACGTTCTCGCCCCCTCTCTCTAAATATCGATCTTGCACTTGTGCACTCCTTCATAGTCTCCCTCCACTCGGCCCCTCGCACCATCTTCTAGCCCCCACCAGATTTTGCCACATGTACAATCTAGCAGACTCCATGGTTGAACTTAAGCATAATGCACAAACCTCAAAACAACAATGGTTCTCCTTTGTTCTAGAATCTTCCATATCATAACTTCCCAAACTTTTTTTCTAGTTGAATTGCCATTATTTGTTTTTACTTTGTGCTTTAAAACGCACAATTCCATGAATCATAAAATAGATTAAGGGCTTCTTTGATTCAAAGGATTCTCAAAGGAATTTTGGAGGATTCTAGTCCTTAGGAATTTTTCCTATCTTGGTTGTTTGATTCATAGGATTGTAAACCATAGGAATTTTTCCATATGATTCATTTGCACTAGATTTCATAGGAAACATCCCATCTACTCAAACCTCTTTGAAAGAATTCTGCATTTTTTCTATGCACAATCAAACACTCATACAATCCTGTAAGATTCAAGACGACATTCCACTCTAATCCCATGTTGTTCCTATTCCCGTGTTTTGGAAATCCTACGAATCAAAGAGACCCTAGGTTTTTTTATAAAAACTAATTGATTTTGAATGAGATGAACTATAAGAATTAAGCGAAGGTCTACATCAGGCATATATGACTCAGAGCTTACATGCTATAGAGTGGCATTTATTCATAATTTGGTTGCAAAATCTGATGCATGCAATGCACGTGTACCTTACTAGTACTTCGAGTATGTGCAAAACACGTAAATTAGAATTCCAATGGCACGCTACACAGTATCTCTCTTACAGTTCATGAAGCCACGTGGCACATGTGGAGGTGTTGCCGCGACCTCCTTGTGTGGATTGATCATAGTGACGTGCTGCTGGTTCGAGAAGAATGTACTCGTCCTCCCTGAGCCACACTGGCGGTACATGCACGAAGCAAAGATGTGCACGCACGCCACGCACGCACTCATTCCCTCGCACGTACACGCGGGTACATGGGCGGATGCAATTTTGTACCAAGATCCACCCCATGTGATAATTTGACGCGTGTTTCATTGATGGTCAATTAATACAGCGTGTGGAAATTGAGTGGACGTGAGGGCGGAAGAAAGACATTACTACTCCACTGCGCGCATGCGAGTAGTTAAATAATGGGTTGCTAGTAGTACTTCCATTGGTCTCATTCATATTTGGTGCCAATTTTTGACAGTAACATAATATTTATGCATCTGAGCAGTGTAGTCTACTTGAAATTTATGTTCCACTAAACTCATCGGGAGCCGTTTCAGGCCTCAAAACCAAAACCATTAATTTAGCTTTACCTTGTTCCCATCACATTCGAAAGTACTAGTGCTAAAATTAAGTGCAAGCCTCATCACACCTACTAGTACGTACCAAACCTGAATGTGTTCCCAGTATGCAGGTATTAGTACTAGTGCTAGTACTTAGGTTATAAAAAGGGGAACTACCTAACCGAAAATTACTCTACCTTTCCTCCTCATAAGTGCTTCTTCTTCGTCTGTCCTTGCCATGGCCGGTGCGCAGAGCTCTAGGTCGAGAACTACTCGTAACAAGGGAGCGGCAACCAAGGCTACAGAAAAAAAGAGGGCTCGCCGCCACGCAGAGACCTTGAAAGATCTCTCACGGGTAGGCGATGGCTCCCAGGAGCGCCCTAGCCGCGGAGGCAAACATGCTGAGCTGGCGGCGCTAGAGTCGTTATCCCTCGACGGCATGACCGATCAGCTCAATAAGCACCTCAATAAGAAGAAGGAGTTCATCACGGCTTGGTGGAGCTCCTAAAGAAGAGCTTCAGCGACATGCCCGCTGAGCTCAGTAAGCAGGGGAGTTGACCGCTGACTTGGTGATGATGCTGAAGAAGAGCATTGCCTCGGAGAAGAAGAAGGCCGGCAAAATCCTGCAACTTCAGGAGGACAAGGCGAAGCTCTGCCACGAGCTCGACCTACTGAAGGAGAAGAACACCGTATGGAAGAAGCTGCATGAGAGTAGTAGTTCCTCGATGAAGATGTTGCATGCCCTCATCATGGAACAGAAGGAGGAGTTGGTGAAGCTCCACATCAAGCACACAGCTGCTGTCAAGGTACATAATGCGGCCGTGGAACAGATGATGTAGGCTCGCGTCATGGACAGAATGAAGAAGATGGTGGAGGAGACGCGCAAGGAGATGGAGGTCGTGGAGGTGATGAAGAAGCAGTTACGACTCCGCGGCGAATTAGATCATTTGGGGTGATAATCTTCCTTCTTCTTTTGCTCTTGTGTTTCTTCTTTTGCTTCGGGTGTTTCGCCGCACGTGTCATGTTCTTTGCAAGGCATGAATAGAACAATGCTAACAATGAGATGACTAGCAAATTAGATCATTTTTTATCGCCATATGGCACTGGGCTGCCGTGTTTCGTGCTCCTCCATCGTAGTACTACTCCAGAGGAAAACTTGAGTATACTGCATGGTTCTTTGCTCCTCCTCAGGTCGTCGGCACATTTATACGAGCAGTCAAATCACAAGGCCCTGCCTTCCAGCAGTAATGAGCCGTCAAATCACAAAGGCCCTCACCTCGTGAAAATGACCAAGCTAGACTGCCCGCACTCTAGCCTTTTAAAAAAAGTATACTTTTGTACAGTAGTATATCAACGGATTGCGCCATGGAGCAAAACTAACAAGATGAAATTAAAGAAAAAAGGTGGTACATATAGAGAGCGCTCGTCGCCAAATTATGCATATAGTACTATTAAAGAAATAAATAAATTAGTATACCTATTTAATTCTTGGGTTCTTATTTTTTTATGCCACGAGTTGTGTATCACTACTCAGTTTTTCAATTTGAAGTTACAACTACTCAAAAATGCCATCGATGCCTGCTCAAAAATGCAATTAGATATCTAAAAAATGCCATCGTTAAGTTAGGTATTTGCTCAAAAATGCCATTATACATTGTTATTTTCACGTCAAACCCGTTGACCATGTTACATGACAAAAATAAGCCAATTCTCACAATGATATGTGTGGCCCCGCTTGTCAGGAGTAACCAAGCGAATAATTTTACAGGAAAATAAGAATGCTGTTGGGATGAAGTAGGCCCCACACTTTATTTTACTGTAGTGAGATAGATGGAGACCTGGCATGTTGGTCCATCGGTATTTATGTCATTATAACGTGGCAAAAGAGATTTAAGCCACAATAATGGTATCCAGCACAACACAACCCTCAAATAAAACTAAGCACCCTGGAATTCTTTGACAAAACTAGGCACCCTGAAATTCTTTGATAACTAAACTATTGGCTATATGATGTTGGCCATATATATTGTACGTATATAATGTGAACAAACGAGTGGTAGTACTATACCAACTAAAAGATGAAATGTAAGAAATATAACAAGAAGAAACATAACATAGTTCTACTGGGGGCTTAGCACAACACACCCCTCAAATTAAACTAAGCACACCTGAAACTAAACTAAGCAACTAATCCGATAGACACTGCATTAGAACCACCATGAGCAATGACACTGCCACCTTGTCGGCGTTCTGGGAACGGGGGTCCCCAGACTTGCCTGCCTGCGGCCTGCGGCGTGGCTCAAGGGGCGGCCCAGCATGGCCCATCTTCATCAGCACGAGCTCAAGACCCTCGCGAGGGGCCAAGCCTCGCGGGGCAGACGACAAGAAGCTTCCTCAGGCACGGCCTCGTCAGGCTGGCTCGCAAGGAGGCGGAGAGATCAAGCCGGGGTACCTCACGAGGTGCCCATGACGCAAGCCATGACGACCAAGGGCGCCAGGCGGGCGCCAGCCCACGCAGTGTCCTTCTTTCCTCTTTGGTGCAAAGGGAGCAAGCGCAGGCGAGAGCATCAAGCAAAGGCATCCATTTCGGTGCAACAAGACCAAGACCAGCAGAACGGCAGGATGGAGGTCATCGTGGAGCCCAAGCCGGCGTCACCACCAGAGCCTTTGGCAGGGAAGGACCAACTTTAGTCAGGATAAGTGTACTAGATGTTCCCCTTCAAAATGATCAGTTGTTGGCGCCCTTCCCGCTCAATATTTGGGAGGAGGCCCAGGGCCTTTGCCTATAAATAGGACTAGCCACCACAAGATAAAAAGAGGGGGGATCCTCACCAGAAAGCTAGTAGAAAGAGCGACTGAACTCCCCTTTGCGGTTCATCGCACCAGCCAAGAACACACCCTCGCGAGGCTGTTCTCCCTTATATTGTTCATCATCAGCCCAAGAGGCAATCCGCCACACCACACACTGGAGTAGGGTATTACACCGCAATGGTGGCCTGAACCAGTATAAACTCTGTGTCTCTTGTGTTGTTCCTTTGATTGCTTAGATCATAGCGAGGCGGTGAGGCGCAGGTAGGCAGAGGGCGAAATCTTCGTGCGCACCCCAATGTTCGAATCTAGAGGGTCTGCCGGAACCCGAAATCCGACATTTGGCGCGCCAGGTAGGGGTGCGCCGGAATTCGCCTTCCGCCGCACTGTTCTTCACCGACCATTGCATCCATGTCAGACGCTCGTCGGGCCCGCGCCGAGCATAGAGCCGCTCTCGCTTCCCGCGTCGCCCAGACGGCCCCCGTCGATGGCCACCCACGTCGTTCCCCATCGCCTGCCATCAACGCCGACACCGGCCCAGCGGGGAACGAGCAGCAAGCATCGTCCCAGCATCCATCCATCAGGCGAGACGGCTGCACTACCACTCCCTCGCTCGCCCCGGCTGGTTCTTCGTCTCGCGCGCCCCGCGCGGCCATGGAGGCTCGAGCTATGCTCATCGCGGCAAACGAGCTCCTGCGCTACCGCCCAGTCAACGACATCTATGAAGAGTGGCTCGACCGCGTCGCCGAGCTCGTCCGTGCCGCAGGGGGCTCACCTGCGCCGTCCTTCTCGCTGCACCGCGCCCCGCCCTGCGTGGGCAATGAAGCTCCAGGGGCGCCTCAGCCGCCTCCCCCTCAAGAAGGCGCCCTGGCCCCAAGGCGCGTGGCCCCTGGACGAAACCCACCCCGTCCGGCGCCAGCGCAGCAAGAGTGGAGCTGCCAAGAGGTTCCTCGCCCCCAAGAAGCTGCCCGAGTGCTCCCTACTCCGGTCCGTCACGACCATGCTCCTGTCCCAGCGCGCCAAGACCCCGCGCTGCTCCCAGCTGCAGCGCATGGGGGCCCTCAAGACCAAGCTCCCCATCACTAGAGGCCTCCCGTGGCCACGGCAGGATGTCGCGCCTTCACCGCCGGGCTGTGCAGCGTCGTGTGGCCCTGCAAGTTCAAGCCAGACCTGCCTCCTCGCTACGACGGCACGGCCGACCCTGCGGAGTTCCTCCAGCTCTACGAGCTGGGCATCGAAGCCGCCAACGGGGACGAGAAGGTCATGGCGAACTGGTTTCCCATGGCACTCAAAGAAGGGGCCCACACCTGACTCCTGAACCTGCCGCCAGGCACGATCTCCTCCTGGGACGAGATGCGCACCCGTTTCATCGCCAACTTCCAAGGTACTCGCGACCGGCCACCTGCCGTGAGCGACATACGCCGCATCAAGCAGCAACTAAGGGAGGCCTTGCAGAAGTACATCCAGCGCTTCAACAACGCACGTCTCAAGATTCCCAAGGTGACTGAGGAGGCCATCATCTCAGCCTTCTCCGACGGCGTGCGCGACGTCAAGATGAAGGAGGAGCTGGCGATGCATGAAGATCTGTGCACTTCCTTGGAGCTGTTCAACTTGGCAACCAAGTGCGCCTGGGCTAAGGAAGGGCGCCTTTCCCTCCTCGAGCTGCTAGCCGCCGACCCAGAAGAGAAGAAATCCAAGGCCAAGGACGTGAAGCGCAAGGGGGCTGCCGTGCTCGCGGCAGAACTAGACACCAAGCGGGGCAGAGATGAGCCCGAGCCTTTCAAGGGCAGACGGTACTGTGTGTACCACGACCTCCACACCCACAACACCAACGAATGCCAAGAGCTCCGAGCCGTGCGAGATGGAAGGGTCGGCCGACGCCCCGACCACAACGATCGCGGCTATGGCCGAGGACGAGGAAGGAACACGGCACGCTGGGAAGACCGCGGCCCTCGCCAAGGGTGGCGCGACCGACCTCGCGAGGATCGCTAGCAGGATCAGCCTCGCGAGGGAGACTAGAGGGATCGGCCTCGCGAGGATCGCCCGTAAGGAAACGCAGGCCTCCCTCCACTGCCGCCTCAGCGAAGGAGAAATTAGGACCATCATCAGGACGAGGGGGCTGGGGGCTTCCAGGAGCCGCGCGCGATCGCCTGCATCCTGGGCGGAGCTCAAGCCCCAGCCTCTCAACACATCTTCAAGCAGTTCGCCCACGAAGTGAATGCAGTCCTCCCTAAGCTTGAAGCCACGCGCCCCCTCAGGTGGTCGGTATGCGCCATCACGTTCAGCTCAGCGGATCAGCTCAAGTGCGCGGCCACAGCCGGAGTCCTCCCAATGCTTTGCTCCCCAGTCATCAGCAATGTGCAAGTCACCAGGACCCTCATCGATGGCGGGGCAGGGCTCAACGTCCTGTCCGTAGAGACATTCAACAATTTCCAAGTGCCTTACGATCAGCTTCAGCCAACCAAGCCTTTCCCCGGAGTCACCGATGGCTCCACAATTCCAATTGGGCAGGTCCGCCTCCCTGTCACCTTCGGGGCACGCAACAACTACCGCACCGAGCTCATCGACTTTGACATCGCCCACATTCGCCTGCCGTACAACGCCATCCTCGGCTACCCAGCTCTCGCTAAGTTCATGGCCGTGACTCATCACGGCTACAACATCCTCAAGATGCCAGGAAGCGGTGGAGTCATCATGGTGCCTTGTGAAGAAAGAGACGCGATGTGCTCCCTGGAACGAGCTTTTCAGGCTGCATCACTTGAAGACCTAGATCGCGGGAGCGGGAGGCTCCCTGAGACCGCCCCCTAGAAGAAGAAGACATCGCCAGGCCCAACCCCTCAGGAGGCAGGCCCCTCAGGGTCTGCGCCTGCTCAGGGGTACCTCCTTCTATCGCATAGGGAGGCGCACCCAGCGCCCTCCTCAAGAAGGGATCGAGGGCTCCCACCTGGAGGGCCACCGACCTTGCTAAGGTCACGAGGGAGGCGCTTGGGCACCACTTGGAGGCGTGTTTCAGAACACGTTTCCCTCAGGAAGGAGCAACGCAAGGAGGGCCAACCCCTCGGGAGTTTGTCAGTCAGATCACACAGGAGTTGCAGGAGTCAAGAGTCATGAGTGGCAGCCGCCGCTTACCCGCCACAGCTCCCCATCCAGGTGAGGATGGCGGGCTGCGCGTCTGCATGGACATCCCAGGGCTCAACCGAGTCGCCTCTCAGGAGCGCTTCTGGCCCTCACGTGTGGGGCGCTGCGGAGGCCCGCCCCACAGCTACGTTCGCATGCCTTGCGGCTTGCCGAACGCGGCTGCGGTGCGCCAGTGCCTCATGAGGAGCATCCTGGAGGCTCAGGAGGCCAGGCATTCTGCAGTCCTGGTGGAGATGGAGATGGTTCGCGAGGAGCCACCAGCGACTCCGGAGCCTCCCGAGGCTCCTGGGCCTGGGGGCTCGTGAAGATCGGCTCCCGCAGCCCGCGACGTCCGCTACTTCAACACCCCTTCGTCGTCAACACTATCAGGTGACATCTTTCAAGTTTCGTTTCCAGCTGGGAGCGCCCTCAGGGCTGCATCATTCCCAGGCTGCGTGGGTCTGTCCCTATGGCGTGTATCCCTTTTGCTCGTGCTTTTAGCTTACTTTGTTGGGGGCGCCCCTCGGGCTGCATCATCCCCAAGTCGCTCGGGTCAGACCCAGCGGTGTGTACCCCTCTTGCGTTTATTTTTGGGCCATGCATTCGACCCATCATGCTTGTTATTTTGTGCCTGTCTGTGGCACCTCTTCTTCCTTGATGTCAGCAGCTTGCGCGTTAAAGGGGGGGTACCTGAGCATCGCGACTCAGGGCTCCTACCGGCTCTCCAGCCCTCACCATCTGGCTTTGTCCACGGCATCGCGCCCCGGCAAACCAGCGACAACTGAGACTAGCTCGAGGGCCGGGACCCGAGGACGTAGAGCGTCGACATCTAACCAAGCTTGCGCGTTAAAGGGGGGTGGGGTACCTGAGCATCGTGACTCAGGGCTCCTACCGGCTCTCCAGCCCTCACCCTCTGGCTTTGTCCACGGCATCGCACCCCGGCAAACCAGCGACGGCTGAGACTAGCTCGAGGGCCGGGACCCGAGGACGTAGAGCATCGGCATCTGGCCAAATTTGCAGGAACACATCACAAGTTAAGGCCCAGTGCCAGGCGCAACCCGCCTTGGGGTAGGGCCCCGTGAGTCCCGCGCTGGCTCACGGGTGCCCCAATACACCTCGTCAGGCCTTTAGTGCCTCGTCGCCTCTCCAAAGCAACTAATGGCTGACCGCCGCTTGTCATAGCGGACTTTTGCTCTTTTTGTGGTGGGTCTGCAGGATCCCCCAAAGGAGAAGCGCCAGGCGAGGCCCTCAAGGTGTCCTCTTCACTCTCGTCCACGCGAACCGCTTGCGCGTTAAAGGGGGGGTACCTGAGCATCATGACTCAGGGCTCCTACCGGCTCTCCAGCCCTCACCCTCTGGCTTTGCCCATAGCATCGCGCCCCGGCAAACCAGCAACGACTGAGACCCGCTCGAGGGCCGGGACCCGAGGACGTAGAGCAGAAAGGGGAGCAGAGGCGAGAGGAAAGAGGCACGCGGAGACCTTGCCAGGCAACCTCTCGCCAGCCAAGGCACGGACCTAGCGCCGCACCAGGAAGCGTTTCCTGACTCTTGAGATAAGTGACTCTCCGGAAACACTAGCTATCGCAGCACCGTCACCGCATCCAATGCAATCCCGTGTTAGCAACGTCACATTCCTTTCTCACCGAACGATAGCTACTTGAGCGCTAAAGGGGACCTCCTGAGCATCGCGACTCAGGGGCTCTTACTGGACCCCGGGCCGCTCACCTCCTGGCCTTGACCACGGCATCGCAACCTGGCATACCAGCGATGGATGAAGCCGCCTTGGGACCAGGACCTGTCGGCGCAGAGTGCCAAGCCCTCGTGAGGTTTGAAAGGAAGAAACTAAGCTAAGACGGAATAAGCATCTCGCACTGCTTCACGATAAGGATCATATTGGCAAACGGAGCTACAGACACCTTACAAGCCCCCACGGGGTGTATTCTTGGCTCCTCGCAGGGACAAAAGACGCGTATCCTAAGGAGTCCTAACTAAAGGAACCGTCACGGCAGACGCCATCATCAACAGTGGGCCGCCAGGCACCGGCGCCAACTTCATCCAGATCAGAGACGGCGACGGCCTAACGAGCCCGTCCTGCTCCGAGAGCGGCGCAGGCTCGGGAGCTCGTAGCTGCCGTCGCTCGTCTTCGGAGTCGCGAAGAGCTCGGCGGAGTCGCTGGATCCTCCGGCACCCTCGCCGCTTGAGGAGCTGCTGGAAGAAAGTGCGACGGCAGGCCTGGTCCTTGCCACTCCGGGGCTTTTGCCGCTGCCTCTGGGACAGCACTCCAGCCGACGCCCATCTTCGTCGAAGACCTTGAAGAGCATCATGGAAGCACCGTCGAACTCCAGGTGGATCACGAGGGCGCCCCTCGTCCTGCAAACCCGGGCGATCTCGCCCCAGCCCCGGGTCATGAAGACCTTACCTGGAGCGACGACCTCGACATCCACATCGGTCGCAGGAGTCTGGCAATCGGCATGTTGCAGCTAGATCCTGAAAGGCCCCCTCGGCGGAATCTCGAAGGCAAAGGAAGGAGGAAGGCGAATCCAAGATCGAGGAGGCATGGCGGCGTGGAGCACAAACTCTCGGGAGGAGCCCTCAGCATGAACTCCAGGAGGGACAATGCGCACCGTCGTGACCCGCCGGCGCCGACGGCGGCGTCATCCGTGGCGCTCGGCATCAGCTCCCGCAGGGCCCTCAAGGTGGGCGTACAAGGGCAGCGGAAACCCTGGCGGCGGCCGCTCGCACCAAGGCCTCGACACCTCCTGCCGCACGCCCTCATCTCGGCGGCAGAGGACCAACCGCTTCTTTGGCGAAAACGGGTCGGGGCCCTCTCGGGGGGCCTTTCCCTTCTCTTCTGCGGAGAACCGGCATATCGGAGCCATTTCGGCAAGGTGGAGCAGTGGAGAAGATGAAGAAGAGGAGAAGTAGCAGAGGAAGATGAATTGGAATGGCTCGCACCATTCTGTACTTATAGCCAGGGGAGGCCAACCGTCGGCTTCCACGATCGCAGGTAATCATGACCAGTTTTTGCATGCAGACACATGTCAGTTCATGCAGTTACCGATGCGTCGTGGGGGAGCGGAGCCGCCCACGTCCAATCAACCGCCACGCGGCGTCCAAGGCCGCAGGCTATTAGGGCCCGTGATGCTTCGCACTTGCCCCTTCGCCTCTCTCCTTAGCCAAGTCCGGGCGCGCCTTGGGTCCGGGGGCTACTGTCGGCGTTCTGGGAACGGGGGTCCCCAGACTTGCCTGCCTGCAGCCTGCGGCGTGGCTCAAGGAGCGGCCCAGCATGGCCCATCTTCATCAGCACGATCTCAAGACCCTCGCGAGGGGCCAAGCCTCGCGGGGCGGATGACAGGAAGCTTCCTCAGGCACGGCCTCGTCAGGCTGGCTCACGAGGAGGCGGAGAGATCAAGGCGGGGTACCTCATGAGGCGCCCATGATGCAAGCCATGACGACCAAGGGCGCCAGGCGGGCGCCAGCCCGTGCAGTGTCCTTCTTTCCTCTTTGGTGCAAAGGGAGCAAGCGCAGGTGAGAGCATCAAGCAAAGGCATCCATTTCGGTGCAACAAGACCAAGACCAGCAGAATGGCAGGATGGAGGTCATCGTGGAGCCCAAGCCGGCGTCACCACCAGAGCCTTTGGCAGGCAAGGACTAACTTTAGTCAGTATAAGTGTACTAGATGTTCCCCTTCAAAATGGCCAGTTGTTGGCGCCCTTCCCGCTCAATATTTGGGAGGAGGCCCAGGGCCTTTGCCTATAAATAGGACTAGCCACCACAAGATAAAAAGAGGGGGGATCCTCACCAGGAAGCCAGTAGAAAGAGCGACTGAACTCCCCTTTGCGGTTCATCGTACCAGCCAAGAACAGACCCTCGCGAGGCTGTTCTCCCTTGTATTGTTCATCATCAGCCCAAGAGGCAATCCACCACACCACACACTGAAGTAGGGTATTACACCGCAATGGTGGCCTAAACCAGTATAAACTCTATGTCTCTTGTGTTGTTCCTTTGATTGCTTAGATCATAGCGAGGCAGTGAGGCGCTGGTAGGCAGAGGGTGAAATCTCCGCGCGCACCCCAGTGTTCGAATCTAGAGGGTCTGTCGGAACCCAAAATCCGACACACCTTACTCGGAGTCCTCGTCCACGTCCTCAACTTCGTCCTTGTCCCTCTTCCTCTTGGCCGATACTTCTTTGCTTGAACCGCATACTTGGCTCTTGTTCTTCATCCAACCCTTATAGATATTTAAACAAAGGTAGCCATCCATTGCAGCGTGCTGGATGTGGTTTACATCTAGTACATTCCACTGCCATACAGGATGATGAAACGTGTGCGGAGGTTTCTCCAGTTTACCATACGTAGGATGAACCATGGCTCCTGCTGGGGTCAGCATTGAAGGCAGACCACGGTTGGGCAGCGGCCGATTCTTCTGGAGGTCGAAGGGGTTGCCTACAACGAGGCCTATCCGACTCAGGACTCTTTTGTCGTTCGTAATTCTACAGTAACGATTTTGACTAGGCCGCCCTTGAGGAGGTTCTTAAATTCCTCACACTCAACGTCGGCATGGCATATGTGGTAGACAAAGCAAAAATAATGCATGCAAACCTAGATCATGACGGGCTTCTTCTTCTCTTCCTCCTTTAGATCCTTCTCTTGTCCCAGGACTTTGGTGTAGCCAATAAGGCTTTGGATGGCAGCCCTCCACTCTTCTTGCTTCTCAGGGCAGGAGGAAAGTCGAGGAGGAGTTGTGCCCGTGTCAATGCTTATGCTCCTGTGGGCGGTAGCGACAGGTGCGAGGAATGGGAGGAACTCAGACTTCTAACTATGTTAGAAGGAGTCCCATAATGATTCCGCGGCCGCGTGCCCTTTTTGCCAGCATCATGGCATGCATGTCGACCCTGTGCATCCTGAGAGTGACGTTGAGGGCTTTTGTCGTGGCGACGCCCGAGGTCTTCAACATCGCGGGCTGTTCATCACGCACGAGCTGAGAGGACCATGGCATGTGCGATGGCGGGGTCGTCTTCCTGTGGTTGGAGGTCCCCGCGCCACCCGCAGGTAGCGCAGCTCCATCCTTGGGCGCTATGGCGTGCGGACCGTCATCGCAGCTGCGGACGGTGCCGCTCGCCTGGCTTCTCGTATCTGGTTGATGTGGATGATCTTGATCTCCTCCACCACTAGCATCCGCCACGTCGCCCGTTCGTGCGGGCACGGGCAGAGCGGCCACGGACGGGCCGATCACTGCGATCGTCTTCTTCTTTGGCGCCATGGCGATGAAGAAACTTCCTCACTAACTAGTAGACAAGATTCTCACAACTAATGCCCCCTATCTGGTGCGCCAAAGATATCGGGGAAACGAACACATATGGGATCACAAGAATCCCTTCTATGTTCAGCGGGGGATTAGCTGCACGCAGAGCAGGTCTATCAGTCAGCACACAGGAGTTTTACCCAGGTTTGGGCCGCAAAGATGCGTAATACCCTAGCCCTGCTTGTCTGCATATATGTGTTCTCGAGCTTTTGAACTAGCTGCAGTGCATGCACGGTCCAAAAGTCCAAATCCTCTCTCTGTACACCTTGGACCTCCTTTTATACGTAAAGGGGTTGCCACAGTGGCACACAGGAGGTGCCAACCTACAGTGTACGAGCTTATCGCTTGGCACCGTAGGACAAACGCATTTAATGCGCTGCCTACGTGCCCTTCTTCCTTTATCGGGGACGGCAACAGAAGCCATCCCGTCCGTTGCCGCTCCTCCTTGCTTCGACACGCGTCCAGGCTGACAAGGCATGCAGTGCCACACTGGCTAACTAGTTGTTGTGTGATAAAGGCAAAGGTGTCCCGTCTTTTGATGAGATGATGGATATCGCTTTGGTGGAAGTCGACTTTGACGATCCGACTACGAATGTGCGAGGACGTCGCGCCTTAGCAATCGCTAAACCAACTCCGAGAGGTTATTGATCACGCCGGAGCACGATCAACCTGACCACGAGGGTCTGTTTCCTGCGAGCAAACGAAGAACAAGCAAGAAACTGAGATTGCAATCTAGATATTGCGAATATAAGATGAAAGCTTTATTGATCAAGGTGGAGTTCTGTGACGCCTTTGTCTGGTTGTTGAACACAAATGAAGTACGCGAAGTTGCAGCTATGCCGAACTTTAATCTAAACAAAACCCAAAGTCTAAACGGTGCCCTAAGGGCTCTATATATGGAGGAAGAGGGGGGAATTTCATGGCCCTTGGTAGAGGGGTCCGAAATCAACCCTATCTCTTGTTTCCCCACACATACGGACTCTAAAAATAGCCTATACTTATGTATTTCGAAATTCCAAGGGCCTGGCCCAATAATAAGGTGACGCAGCACCTAGAATAGCCTCGGGACGAAATTTATGAAGTGGCATCTTGTATATTTCGTCCAAGGCTTCATGCACCCATTATGGTGGCTTCAAAGTCCTGAAATCATCACTTGTAACTCCGTTCTTGTTCTTGCTCCAATGTTCATCCTTCTCCAAGCTAGGCCCTTCATTTGTAAGCAAAACAAATGTATCCAATTTAGGCAGCATCATATTCTCATGAACATTAGAATCATTACCAAGAAACGAAAGTACCTGATAATTTAATTGGCGTGCGCGAGCTCTAGTAATTGGTCCTGTATATGTAACAATAGGGGCTGTGGGTGTAACAATGGTATTGATGTCCTCATCATCCTCCCCTTCTTGAAACGAAGTCATCCTCGACGGAAGCTCATCTTCCTCACCCAAATAAGGCTTCAAATCTACAATGTTAAAAGTGGTTCTAACCCCAAAATCTGCAGGCAGCTCAAGTTTGTATGCATTATCATTTATTTTCTCTAACACCTTAAAGGGACCATCAGCACGTGGCATTAGCTTTGATTTGCGCAAATCAGGAAATCTATCTTTACGCAAATGTAACGAAACAAGATCTCCAGGTGCAAACACAACATGTTTTCTACCCTTATCTCCAGCAAGTTTATATTTAGCATTCATACGCTCAATGTTTTCCTTAGTTAAGTCATGCATTTTTAAAACCAATTCAGCATGTTGTTTAGCATCAAAATTAACCTTCTCCGAAGATGGAAGAGGCAACAAATCAATAGGTGCACGAGGTAGGAAACCATACACAACTTCAAAAGGGCACATCTTAGTAGTAGAATGCAATGAACGATTATAAGCAAATTCAATATGAGGCAAGCATTCCTCCCACATTTTCTTATTATTCTTCAAAACAGCCCTAAGCATAGTAGACAATGTTCTATTGACTACTTCAGTTTGTCCATCAGTTTGGGGGTGACAAGTAGTACTAAAAAGCAGTTTAGTCCCCAACTTAGCCCATAAACATCTCCAAAAGTGGCTAAGAAATTTAGTATCACGATCTGAAACAATAGTATTTGGCACACCATGCAAGCGAATAATTTCACGAAAGAACAAATCAGCAACATTAACAGCATCATCGCTTTTATGACATGGTATAAAGTGTGCCATTTTCGAGAATCTATCCACGACAACAAATATGCTATCCCTCCCCTTCTTTGTTTGAGGTAAACCTAAAACAAAGTCCATGGATATATCCTCCCAAGGAACACTAGGTACAGGCAAAGGCATATATAAACCATGAGGATTGAGTCGTGACTTAGCTTTTTGACATGTAGTGCAGCGAGCAATAAAACGCTCAACATCCCGTCTCATCGTTGGCCAAAAGAAATGTGTAGCAAGTACGTCCTCCGTCTTCTTCATGCCAAAGTGTCCCATTAATCCTCCTCCATGCGCCTCCTGCAACAACAAAAGACAAACAGAGCTAGCTGGAATGCATAGCTTGTTAGCACGAAACACAAATCCATCGTTAACGACAAACTTGTTCCACATTCTTCCTTCTTTACAATTCTGCATTACATCTTTAAAATCAGCATCATGCACATATTGATCTTTGATGGTCTCCAAACCAAATATTTTGAAGTCAAGTTGTGAAAGCATAGTATAGCGACGAGACAATGCATCAACAATAACATTTTCTTTTCCCTTCTTGTGTTTAATGACATAAGGGAAAGTCTTAATGAATTCAACCCATTTAGCATGTCTACGATTCAGTTTAGCTTGACTTTTAATATGTTTCAAAGATTCATGATCAGAATGTATAACAAATTCTTTGGGCCATAAATAATGTTGCCATGTTTCTAAAGTCCGAACAAGAGCATATAATTCTTTATCATAAGTAGAATAATTCAGACTAGGCCCACTCAATTTTTCAGAAAAGTATGCAACAGGTTTGCCATCTTGTAATAACACACCTCCTAATCCAATTCCACTAGCATCACATTCAAGCTCAAAAGTCTTATTAAAATCAGGAAGTTGGAGTAAAGAAGCATGTGTCAACTTATCTTTCAATACCGTGAAGGCTTCTTCCTGTGCGGTACCCCAAACAAAAGGCACATCCTTCTTTGTAAGCTCATTGAGAGGTGCAGCAATGGTGCTGAAATCTCTGACAAAACGCCTATAGAATCCAGCGAGGCCAAGAAAACTCCTCACTTGTGTGACCATTTTGGGCTGCGGCCAACTCTCAATAGCTTCAATCTTGGCTTTATCAACTTCAATTCCCTGTGGAGTAACAACATAGCCAAGAAAAGACACTCGGTCGGTGCAAAAGGTGCACTTCCCAAGGTTACCAAACAAACGTGCATCACGTAGAGCAATAAAAACAGCACGTAAATGTTCCAAATGTTCTTCCAAAGATCTGCTATAAATCAATATGTCATCAAAGTAAACTACCACAAATCCTTCAATGAAACCACGTAAAACTTCGTTTAATCTCATGAAAGTACTAGGTGCATTAGTTAACCCAAAAGGCATGACTAACCACTGATATAATCCAAACTTAGTTTTAAATGTTGTTTTCCATTCATCTCCCAATTTCATACGAATTTGATGGTATCCACTACGCAAATCAACTTTGGAGAATATTGTAGAGCCACTCATTTCATCAAGCATATCATCTAGCCTAGGAATAGGATGACGATAACGAATAGTAATATTATTAATGCCTCTACAATCAACACACATACATGATGTACCATCCTTTTTCGGAACTAGAATAATAGGAACAGCACAAGGACTAAGGGATTCGCGTATATAACCTTTGTTGAGAAGCTCTTGTACTTGACGCATAATCTCCTTCGTCTCCTCTGGATTGGTATGATATGGTGCACGGTTTGACAGTAAAGCACCGGGAATTAAGTCAATCTGATGCTCAATCCCTCGAATAGGCGGTAATCCCGGTGGCACGTCTTGTGGAAAGACGTCAGCAAACTCCTGCAAAATGTTAGTGACAGCAGGAGGCAAAGAGGAAGGCACGTCCTCGAATGAAAATAATGCCTCTTTGCACAAAAAAGCATAGCAAACAGATTTGCTGAAATCTAGCTCATCAATATCAGAGTTGGTGGCAAATAAACATGCACTTTTCAATTTAATTTCAGAAGCAACACTATATGGTTTATTATTAGGCTTCATTTGCTGCTCAAATTCTTTTGCCACAATCTGATTTTCACTCTTATTCTTCTCCTGTTTTGCTTTATTAGCTCTATTAATATCATCTTTCAAAATGGAATCAGGAGTCATAGCAAGCAAAGTAATATTTTTATCCTTGTGAACAAGAGTATAGTGATTGTTTCTACCATGGTGTACAGAGTTTTTATCAAATTGCCATGGTCTACCAAGTAATAAGGAACATGCTTGCATAGGTACCACATCACAATCAACATAATCAGCATATGTAGAGATACTAAAATGCACACGAACAGTACGTGTTACCTTAACCTTGTCGCTGTTGTTGAACCATTGGATGTAGTAAGGATGTGGATGTGGTCTTGTGGTGAGAGAAAGCTTCTCCACCATCTCCATGCTAGCCAAGCTGTTGCAGCTCCCTCCGTCTATTATGACGCGCACATAACGTTCCTTCACAACTCCCTTGGTATCGAACAAATTGTGCCTCTGATTTTGCTCAGCTTGTGTGACCTGCACACTCAAAACACGTTGAGCAACTAAACATTCATACCTGTCAGCGTCTTCAGGAGCCATGTATTGCGTCTCATGATCAGAATCATCTCCACCATGTTCTTCACGTGTAATAAGAGCCAAAGTCTCCTCATCATAGTCACTAGCGGACTCATATCCACCATCTGCGGTAGCAATCATCACACGCGGAGATTTGCATTCTCTCGCATAATGACCTCCTCCCTTACAACAACGACAAATAATATCACTTGTGTGCCCTGTTGATGCCATGGAAGAAGAAGAACTCGGTGCAGGCCCGGCAGGTGCGCTCTTGGCAGATAATGGTGGTTGTGCCTGTTTTCTTGTATCATGGTTGGAGGAGGCACCTGACTGAGGTGCCGGTGCAGTTGAAGTAGAAGATGCACGCGGTGTCCATGATGAAGGTCGGCCTGCAGAAAAGTTAGTTCGCGCCAATGCTTGTCGATCCTGCACTTCACGTTCAGCTTTACAAGCAAGATGGAATAAACGAGTGATATTAGTATACTCCTAATAGTCTAGAATGGTCTGAATCTCTCTATTTAATCCACCCAGAAAATGTGCAAGCATAGCTTCATTCTCCTCAACAATACCACATCGAATCATGCCAGTTTGTAATTCCTGATAATATTCTTCTACAGAATTTTTCCCTTGTCTTAAACGCTGCAATTTTTGAAGCAATTCACGTTGATAATATGGTGGAACCCAACGCATACGCATAGCAGTTTTCAAAGCAGCCCAAGTAGTTGGAATAGGATATAATCTACAATGTTCAGACCACCATACACATGCAAAACTAGTGAAAGCACAAACAGCAGCAGCAACCCGTCTCTCCTCAGGATATTGTAAACATGTAAATCGTTGTTCAGTTTCTAACTCCCAAGTAAGATATATATCAGGAACATATCTACCCTCAAATGGTGGAATATTCAATTTCAGTTTAGGAATATGGACATCATCTCGTACCTGAGGTGGTGGTGCAGGCCTACCATTACGAATATATACCTGAGGTCGACCTGCTGGTGGTGGTGCTGGTGGCTGCATGTAGTTCGGATTTTGATCAACCTCATCCTCATAATCGCCCGCATACTCATCATCCTCCTGGGTACCAGCAGCAGCAGTAGCACGAGCCAAAGAAGCATCAACAACAGGAACAGCAGCACCAGAAGTTTGGCCATCCTCAATAGGAACACGCTTCGCTCGTCCATACTGATTCGGAAGGAGGCGTTGTTGTTGTTGTTGTTGTTGTTGCAGAGGTGCGATAGGTGCAGCCGGCGGTGGTGGTGGAAAACGCGTGAGCAATTCATTAAACTTGCTATCAAGCTTTGTTTTGAACGTCTTCTCAATGCCATCTACCTTCTCCATGGCCTCGTCAAATCTGTTTAGCACATCTTGCACCTGTCCACTCATCATTTGCTGAAATTTATCATGTAGCTGTTTGTTCGTCAGGTTCTCCCAATCAGTCTCATCGGCTTGTGATCCTACCATGGTTAGGAGCAAATAGAAACACACAAGAATATGATCCTACAGACTACTAAGAAGTGGTGATGGTGTATCACAAACCCGTCAAGCAAATCTCAAATTCTTACCAGTTCTTACCCAGCAACAGGTGGTGATCGGCAACCGTTGTAGTCAAAACTCTCAAAGCTTGGATAGAGCGATTACCAGGGAGAGTCCAGCACACGACGTAGATGTATGTGGAGCTGGGAAGGCTTATAATATGGTAGCAAAAAAGGATCAGCAATAATCAATTCAGAGATGCAAAGTTGAATAAACGCTCAACGACGGTATTGTGCTGGTCCTAGGCTAGACTGTACTAGAGACGCGAGCCTAGAACACTAACAAAATCACGGCGCTGCACGTAAACAAGGGAAAAGCACACTCTGGATTTTTTTCGCTCTTTTTTTTGCGCTGTTTTTTTTGCGAAAAATCACTATAATGGCGAGTGTCTCAAAACTCTTCCCAGGTCAAACTGACAGGATGGGCACGAAATTTTTTTGACCAATTTTTTTTCGACTGCCCGGACCCAAAAACTGGAAACGGGTCAAAAAAAACTTTCTATAACGGCGACTGTCTCAATACGCTTAGAAACACCTAAAAATAGGATAGCCAGAAATTTTTTCGACAAATGCGTTTTCGAAAAATTTTGGGCCTAAACGGAGGGTGGTTTCCTGACTCTTTTTTTTTTGAAACCTACTCCGGTAAGGAAACACGAATCGGAATCTAGATGGATCTCGAAAACAAACCTAATATGACAAGAACTCGGATTGGTGGTGGATATATGGTGGTAGGTGGCAGCGGTGGTGGTATATGACAGCGGTGGTGGTATATGGATACGGATTCGAAGCGGTGGTGGATAAGCGGTGGTGGTAGATGGCAGGGGCGATGATGATGGTGCGGCTGCGGCGTGACAACTTATGACCAGAACTCGAAACTCTAAAAGACTAGACTCTAAGACCAGCAACTAGACATGACGATGCAACCGCAAATTCAACAAAGCAAAACCCTAAAAAGATTATGCAATGGCTCAGACTGGTTCGGATATGATGAACTAACCCTAATTTTTTTGTGGCTTTTTCGTGGACTATAGGTATGAAGAAAAGACTCGATCTAAGCTACGAAAAACTGTAAAATCTCACCGAGCAACCTGGAAATCTGATACCACTTGATAAAGGCAAAGGTGTCCCATCTTTCGATGAGATGATGGATATCGCTTTGGTGGAAGTCGACTTTGACGATCCGACTACGAACGTGCGAGGACGTCGCGCCTTAGCAATCGCTAAACCAACTCCGAGAGGTTATTGACCACGCCGGAGCACGATCAACCTGACCACGAGGGTCTGTTTCCTGCGAGCAAACGAAGAACAAGCAAGAAACTGAGATTGCAATCTGGATATTGCGAATATAAGATAAAAGCTTTATTGATCAAGGTGGGGTTCTGTGACGCCTTTGTCTGGTTGTTGAACACAAATGAAGTACGCGAAGTTGCAGCTATGCCGAACTTTAATCTAAACAAAACCCAAAGTCTAAACGGTGCCCTAAGGGCTGTATATATGGAGGAAGAGGGGGGAATTTCGTGGCCCTTGGTAGAGGGGTCCGAAATCAACCCTATCTCTTGTTTCCCCACACATACGGACTCTAAAAATAGCCTATACTTATGTATTTCGAAATTACAAGGGCCTGGCCCAATAATAAGGTAACGCAGCACCTAGAATAGCCTCGGGACGAAATTTATGAAGTGGCATCTTGTATATTTCGTCCAAGGCTTCATGCACCCATTATGGTGGCTTCAAAGTCCTGAAATCATCACTTGTAACTCCGTTCTTGTTCTTGCTCCAATGTTCATCCTTCTCCAAGCTAGGCCCTTCATTTGTAAGCAAAACAAATGTATCCAATTTAGGCAGCATCATATTCTCATGAACATTAGAATCATTACCAAGAAACGAAAGTACCTGATAATTTAATTGGCGTGCGCGAGCTCTAGTAATTGGTCCCGTATATGTAGCAGTAGGGGCTATGGGTCTAACAATGGTATTGATGTCCTCATCATTGTATTGGCATGATGGTAGAGCCTCCACGAAGATCTGCATGCCTCCACGCAGGTGCCTGCTTAGTTTGCACACTGGTCGTTGCACTGGAGTGGTGGTGAGGTGACAAACTCATGCCAGGCGGGGGCCTAGCCGTGGCCCAGCGATTGTCCACGGCAAGGCTTGCCGGGGGGGCTTCGCTGTCATCCTCAGCAAGGATCTTGCCGGGGGTCTTCATCCTCTGGTCCCACGTGGACCCGCAGGCTATCAATCTCTATGAAGATCTACATGCTACCAAGCATGCGTTCTCAGATCTTGATCTTAACATTGTCGATGGTGTCAGAACTGTCAGCCTCAAGGGTGATGGGTTTGCTGGTGATGTGTAGGTCGCCCTGGCAAGGGTGTTGTCGGGGGAGGTCCAGCTCGCCCTCCGCTCCTTGTTCTTCGAGTATCTATCTTGGTAGTCTTTGTGTTTTGTCTTCTGCTGCCCTGTCGGGCCAGGCCACAGGCATGGCTACAACTGCCCGTGCACAAGTAAGGGGTACAAAAGAGCCTGTACTTTTGTGCACCAACATTTGTGGATTATTTAAGCTTGCATGTTTTCCCGAGGATGAAGTCAACAATAAGGTGTTCCCTTTATCTTTGAAGGAGAAGGTATTGACATGGTATAGGCAATGCGATGATGTTGGGACTTGGAATTACAACCGATTGAAATTGGAATTTCATTATAAGTTTTATCCTATGCATCTAGTTCATCATGATCATAATTATATTTATATTTTTTGGCCTTGTGAAGGAGAAATTACTGCTCAAGCTTGGGGGAGGCTTAAGTCAATCGTTATATTCATGCCCCAATCATGATCTCTCAAGAGGTAAGGAGTCAGGTATAAACCTTAAGTTTGATTGTGTTAAATCTTATATGGATACCGATGATTTTCGTGAATTTAACACTAAATATGGACTTGACTTTGAGATATTAGCTTCCTTATGTGAATCATTTGCTACTCATGTCAATCTCCCTAAGGAGAAGTGGTTTAAATATCATCCTCCCATTAAAGGGAAAGTAGTAGAACGTATTAAAGTTGAAGAAGAAACCATTACTTATAATGTTGATCCTATTGTTCCTACTACGTATATTGAGAAACCACCTTTCGCTGTTAGAATAAAGGAACATGCTAAAGCTTGAGATGTGGCTCGAAAGAGTTATACTAGAACACCTACACCCCCGAAAAAAGTAAAGTTGAACCTAGTATTGCTATGGTTCAAGATCTCTTGGTTGATAATATTGATGGGCATGTTATTTACTTCTATGATGAAGCTGCTAGAATTGCTAGACCCGACGAAAAAGATAAACATAGACATGTTGTTGGCATGCTTGTTATTTCCGTTAAAATAGGAGATCATTGTTATCATGGCTTATGTGATGTGGGTGCTAGTGTGAGCGCAATTCCCTTTACTTTATACCAGGAAATTATGAATAATATTGCACCTACTGAAATAGATGATATTGATGTTACTATAAAGCTTGCTAATAGAGATACTATATCACCAATTGGGATTGTTAGAGATGTTCAAGTCTTGTGTGGGAAAATAAAATACCCTACTGATTTTCTTGTTCTTGGTTCCCCATAAGATGATTTTTGTCCCATTATATTTGGTAGACCTTTCTTTAACACTTCTAATGCTAAAATAGATTGTGAGAAAGAAACTGTTACTGTAAGTTTTGGGGATGTGTCTCATGAGTTTAATTTCTCTAAATTTCGTAGACAACCCCGTGAGAAATAATTGCCTAGTAAAGATGAAATTACTGGTCTTGCTTCTATTGTTGTGCCTCCTACTGATCCTTTAGAACAATATCTACTAGATCATGAAAATGATATGTTTATGAATGAAATGAATGAATTAGATGAAATATTCTTTAATCAAACGTATTGAAACACAACTTGCTTGTTGAGATTCTTGGGGATCCTCCTCCACCCAAGGGTGATCCCTTTATTGAGCTTAAACAATTACCTGATACTCTGAAATATGTTTATCTTCATGAAAAGAAGATATATCATGTTATTATTAGTGCTAACCTTTCAGAGCATGAAGAAAAGAAATTATTGATAACTCTGAGGAAGCACAGTGCTGCTATTGGATATACTCTTAATGATCTTAAGGGCATTAGTCCCACTCTATGTCAGCAAAAAAGTAATATGGAGTAAGGTGCTAAACCATTTGTTAATCACCAACGAGTGTTAAATCCCAAGGTGAAGAAAGTGGTAAGAAATGAAATACTAAAGCTTCTGGAAGCAGGTATAACTTATCCTATTGCTGATAGTAGATGGGTAAGTCATGTCCATTGTGTCCCTATGATGGGAGGTATTACTATTGTTCCCAATGATAAGAATGAATTGATCCCACAAAGAATTGTTACAGGTTATAGAATGGTAATTGATTTTAGAAAATGAAGCAAAGCCACTAGAAAAGATCATTACCCTCTACCTTTTATTGATCAAATGCTAGAAAGACTATCCAAACATACACACTTCTTCTTTCTAGATGGTTATTCTGGTTTTTCTCAAATACCCTTGTCAAAAGAGGATCAAGAAAAGACTACTTTTACTTGCCCTTTTGGTACGTTTGCATATATACGTATGCCTTTTGGTTTATGCAATGCACCTGCTACCTTTCAAATATGGATGAATGCTATATTCTCTGACTTTTGTGAAAAGATTGTTGAGATTTTCATGGATGATTTCTTCGTTTATGAAACTTATTTTGATGATTGCTTGAGTAGCCTTGATCGAGTTTTGCAGAGATGTGAAGAAACTAATCTTGTCTTGAATTGGGAGAAGTGCCACTTTATGGTTAATGAAGATATTGTTTTGGGGCATAAAATCTCTGAAAGGGGTATTGAAGTTGATAAAGCTAAAGTTGATTCTATTGAAAAAATGCCGTGTCCTAAAGATATCAAAGGTATAAGCAGTTTCCTTTGTCATGTTGGTTTCTATAGGAGGTTTATTAAAGACTTCTCTAAAATTCCAGGCCTCTCACTAATCTCTTGCAAAAAGATGTTCCATTTGTTTTTGATGAAGATTGTGTAGAAGCATTTGAAATCCTTAAGAAAGCCTTTATTTCTGCACCTATTGTTCAACCACCCGACTGGAACCTACCCTCTGAAATTATGTTGATGCTAGTGATTATGTTGTTGGTGCTATCCTAGGACAAAGAGTTGATAAGAATTTGAATGTTATTCATTATGCCAGTAAAACTCTTGACAATGCTCAAAGAAATTATGCTACTATTGAAAAAGAATTTTCAGCATTTGTCTTTGCTTCTAATAAGTTCGGACCCTATATTGTTGATTCTAAGGTAATCACACCGATCATGTGGCTATTAAATAACTTATGGAAAAGAAAGATGCTAAACCTAGACTTATTAGATGGGTTCTCTTGCTGCAAGAATTTGATTTGCATATTATTGATAGAAAGGGAGCTGACAACCCCGTAGCAGATAATTTGTCTAGGTTAGAAAATGTTCTCGATGACCCACTACCTATTGATAATAACTTTCCTGGTGAGAAATTAGCTGTCATAAATGCTTCTCGTAGTACTCCATGGTATGCTAATTATGCTAATTAAATTGTTGCTAAATTTATACCACCTAGTTTCACATACCAGCAAAAGAAAAAGTCTTTCTATGATTTAAGACATTACTTTTAGGATGACCCACACCTTTATAAAGAGGGAGTAGATGGTGTTATTAGACGTTGTGTACCTGAGCATGAACAGGAACAGATCCTACGGAAGTGTCACTCCGAGGCCTACGGAGGACACCATGCTCGAGATAGAACTGGACATAAGGTATTACAATCTTGTTTTTATTGGCCTACTCTCTTCAAGGATGCTCATAAGTATGTCTTGTCTTGTGATGAATGTCAAAGAATTGGTAATATTAGTAGACGTCAGGAAATGCATATGAATTATTCACTTGTTATTGAACTATTTGATGTTTGGGGCTTTGATTATATGGGACCTTTTCCTTCCTCCAATGGGTATACACATATTTTGGTTGCTGTTGATTATGTTGCTAAGTGGGTGGAAGCTATTCCAACTAGTAGTGATGATCATAACACTTCCATTAAAATGCTTAAAGAAGTTATTTTTCCAAGGTTTGGAGTCCCTAGATATTTAATGACTGATGGGGGTTCACACTTTATTCATGGTGCTTTCCGTAAATTGCTTGCTAAGTATGATGTTAACCATAGAATTGCATCTCCTTATCATCCTAAATCTAGTGGTCAAGTAGAATTAAGCAAAAGAGAAATTATGTGTTATGGGATTATAGAATTACTTATAAAAACCCTACGGGTATGTCTCCATATAAAATGGTTTATGGAACAGCATGTCACATACCTCTTGAACTATAACATAAAACATATTGGGAAATTAAAGAGCTCAATTAAGATTTCAAATTTGCCGGTTGAAAGAGGTTATTTGACATTATCTCACTTGATGAATAGAGAACCCAAGCCTATGAGAATGCCAACCTATTTAAAGAAAAGGTTAAAAGATGGCATGACAAAAGCATACAAAAGCGTGGAATTTAATTTAGGTGACCATGTCTTGCTACACAATTCTCGTTTAAGATTTTTTTGCAGCAAAACTTCTCTCTAAATGGGAAGGGCCTTACATCATCAAGGAAGTTTATCGTTCCGGTGCCATCAAGATTAATAATGTCGAAGGAAATAACCCAAAGGTGGTAAACGGGCGAAGAATTAAACATTATGTCTCTCATACTCCCACAAATGTTGAAAACAATATTATTAATACAATAACTCTGGAGGAGTACATAAGGGAGACCTACCAGAATGTTTCAAACCCCAAAAAGTAATAGGTATGTGGTACGATAAGTAAACCGACTCCAAAACTTTTCCAATGGCATTTTTTCTCCATTTTGGAATATTTAAAAAATTAGGAAAATTAAAAGTAGCCGAAGAGTGCACGAGGAGGCGACAAGCCTAGGGGGAGCGCCCTACCTCCCAGGGCGCACCCCTGTGGCTTGTGGCCACCCCGTGTGCCCTCTTTTATTGATTTGACACAATAGTTTTTGAGGGTAGAGTATTCAACCCAAATTTATTGATTTGACACAAGGGCCCTGCCGCTCTGCTCCCCGAGCTCATTGAAGCGCTCGAGAGCGTCGTCGCCGGGTTCGGCCCCATGGTGGAGGGAGAGGCCCGTGTACTCTCTTCCTTGCCCCTGACGTGCATCTTCAGCCATGATAGAGGCAAAGGTGTCCCATCTTTCGATGAGATGATGGATATCGCTTTGGTGGCAGTCGACTTTGACGATCCGACTACGAACGTGCGAGGACGTCGCGCCTTAGCAATCGCTAAACCAACTCCGAGAGGTTATTGACCACGCCGGAGCACGATCAACCTGACCACGAGGGTCTGTTTCCTGCGAGCAAACGAAGAACATGCAAGAAACTGAGATTGCAATCTGGATATTGCGAATATAAGATGAAAGCTTTATTGATCAAGGTGGGGTTCTGTGACGCCTTTGTCTGGTTGTTGAACACAAATGAAGTACGCGAAGTTGCAGCTATGGCGAACTTTTAATCTAAACAAAACCCGAAGTCTAAACGATGCCCTAAGGGCTGTATATATGGAGGAAGAGGGGGGGAATTTCGTGGCCCTTGGTGGAGGGGTCCGAAATCAACCCTATCTCTTGTTTCCCCACACATACGTACTCTAAAAATAGCCTATACTTATGTATTTCGAAATTACATGGGCCTGGCCCAATAATAAGGTGACGCAGCACCTAAAATAGCCTCGGGACAAAATTTATGAAGTGGCATCTTGTATATTTCGTCCAAGGCTTCATGCACCCATTATGGTGGCTTCAAAGTCCTGAAATCATCACTTGTAACTCCGTTCTTGTTCCCCTTGCGCATGTCATCATCTCCATGCTTGTTCTTGCTCCAATGTTCATCCTTCTCCAAGCTAGGCCCTTCATTTGTAAGCGAAACAAATGTATCCAATTTAGGCAGCATCATATTCTCATGAACATTAGAATCATTACCAAGAAACGAAAGTACCTGGTAAATTAGTTGGCGTGCACGAGCTCTAGTAATTGGTCCAGTATGTATAGCAGCAGGGGCTGTGGGTGTAACAATTGTATTGATGTCCTCATCATCCTCCCCTTCTTGAAATGAAGTCGTCCTCGACGGAAGTTCATCTTCCTCACCCAAATAAGGCTTCAAATCTACAATGTTAAAAGTGGGACTAACCCCAAAATCTGCAGGCAGCTCAAGTTTATATGCATTATCATTTATTTTCTCTAACACCTTAAAGGGACCATCAGCACGTGGCATTAACTTTGATTTGCGCAAATCAGGAAATCTATCCTTACGCAAATGTAACCAAACAAGATCTCCAGGTGCAAACACAACATGTTTTCTACCCTTATCTCCAGCAAGTTTATATTTAGCATTCATACGCTCAATGTTTTCCTTAGTTAACTCATGCATTTTTAAAATCAATTCAGCACATTGTTTAGCATCAAAATTAACCTTCTCCGAAGATGGAAGAGGCAACAAATCAATAGGTGCATGAGGTAGGAAACCATACACAACTTCAAAAGGGCTCATCTTAGTAGTAGAATGCAATGAACGATTATAAGCAAATTCAATATGAGGCAAGCATTCCTCCCACATTTTCTTATTATTCTTCAAAACAGCCCTAAGCATAGTAGACAACGTTCTATTGACTACTTCAGTTTGTCCATCAGTTTGGGGGTGACAAGTAGTACTAAAAAGCAGTTTAGTCCCCAACTTAGCCCATAAACATCTCCAAAAGTGGCTAAGAAATTTAGTATCATGATCTGAAACAATAGTATTTGGCACACCATGCAAGCGAATAATTTCACGAAAGAACAAATCAGCAACATTAACAGCATCATCGCTTTTATGACATGGTATAAAGTGTGCCATTTTCAAGAATCTATCCACGACAACAAATATGCTATCCCTCCCCTTCTTTGTTCGAGGTAAACCTAAAACAAAGTCCATAGATATATCCTCCCAAGGAACACTAGGTACAGGCAAAGGCATATATAAACCATGAGGATTGAGTCGTGACTTAGCTTTTTGACATGTAGTGCAGCGAGCAATAAAACGCTCAACATCCCGTCTCATCTTTGGCCAAAAGAAATGTGTAGCAAGTACGTCCTCCGTCTTCTTCACGCCAAAGTGTCCCATTAATCCTCCTCCATGCGCCTCCTGCAACAACAAAAGACGAACGGAGCTAGCTGGAATGCATAGCTTGTTAGCATGAAACACAAATCCATCGTTAACAACAAACTTGTTCCACATTCTTCCTTCTTTACAATTCTGCATTACATCTTTAAAATCAGCATCATGCACATATTGATCTTTGATGGTCTCCAAACCAAATATGTTGAAGTAAAGTTGTGAAAGCATAGTATAGCGGCGAGACAATGCATCAGCAATAACATTTTCTTTTCCCTTCTTGTGTTTAATGACATAAGGAAAAGTCTCAATGAATTCAACCCATTTAGCATGTCTACGATTCAGTTTAGGTTGACTTTTAATATGTTTCAAAGATTCATGACCAGAATGTATAACAAATTCTTTGGGCCATAAATAATGTTGCCATGTTTCTAAAGTCCGAACAAGAGCATATAATTCTTTATCATAAGTAGAATAATTCAGACTAGGCCCACTCAATTTTTCAGAAAAGTATGCAACAGGTTTGCCATCTTGTAATAACACACCGCCTAATCCAATTCCACTAGCATCACATTCAAGCTCAAAAGTCTTATTAAAATTAGGAAGTTGGAGTAAAGGAGCATGTGTCAACCTATGCTAACCCTAATACGAAGCTAGGAGACGAGTATATATAGTGCTAAGCCACGAAGGGGTAAGTGCACTGCGCACAGGCAGGCCGGTAGTACCGCTGAGAGCTCATGAGGGGCGGTAGTTCCGGTCGAGGAAGGCGGTACTACCGCTGGGAGGTCGGGCACTGGCTCCTGGAGGTGGGCGTCGAAAGAGCCAGTGGTTGTACTGGAGGTTGGGGCGGTTGTTCCGGTCTTTGGGCAGAAACCGGTAGAACCGGTGCTGTATCGGCCTTGCACCGCTTGATCACAGAATAGCGGCCGGTTGTTGGGCGGTGGCTGGCCGGTTGTTCCGCTCGGGCGGTGGTTGGGCGGTTGTACCGGTCCTTCCAGGCTGGGTGGAATGCCTCCTTGCTCTTGATGTCCATCTTGCACCACTCCTTCTCCTTGGCTGCTTACAAGGTACCTGAGCACACAAAGTGTCTCTGTTTGAGGTAGTAGCCATGTCTCAAATGGGTCAAAGGGAAGTTCAACAAGGAGAGAGTTAACCTCGGATTGGATGGCACGTGCTCGGGCTCTTGTCATGGGTCCTCTTGGAGCAAGTGTGGTCGAAGTAGAGTCCATGGGGATGATGGAAGGATGCTCCACATCAGAAAGTCTCAATGAATTCAACCCATTTAGCATGTCTACGATTCAGTTTAGCTTGACTTTTAATATGTTTCAAAGATTCATCATCAGAATGTATAACAAATTCTTTGGGCCATAAATAATGTTGCCATGTTTCTAAAGTCCGAACAAGAGCGTATAATTCTTTATCATAAGTAGAATAATTCAGACTAGGCCCACTCAATTTTTTAGAAAAATACGCAATAGGTTTGCCATCTTGTAATAACACACCTCCTAATCCAATTCCACTAGCATCACATTCAAGCTCAAAGTCTTATTAAAATCAGGAAGTTGGAGTAAAGGAGCATGTGTCAACTTATCTTTCAATACCGTGAAGGCTTCTTCCTGTGCGGTACCCCAAAGAAAAAGCACATCTTTCTTTGTAAGATCATTGAGAGGTGCAACAATGATGCTGAAATCTCTCACAAAACGCCTATAGAATCCAGCAAGGCCAAGAAAACTCCTCACTTGTGTGACCGTTTTGGGCTGTGGCCAACTCCCAATAGCGTCAATCTTGGCTTTATCAACTACAATTCCCTGTGGAGTAACAACATAGCCAAGAAAAGATACTCGGTCGGTGCAAAAGGTGCACTTCCCAAGGTTACCAAACAAACGTGCATCACGTAGAGCAATAAAAACAACACGTAAATGTTCCAAATGTTCTTCCAAAGATCTGCTATACATCAATATGTCATCAAAGTAAACTACCACAAATCGTCCAATGAAAGCACGTAAAACTTCGTTCATTAATCTCATGAAAGTACTAGGTGCATTAATTAACCCAAAAGGCATGACTAACCACTCATATAATCCAAACTTAGTTTTGAATGCTGTTTTCCATTCATCTCCCAATTTCATACGAATTTGATGGTATCCACTACGCAAATCAACTTTGGAGAAAATTGTAGAGCCACTCAATTCATCAAGCATATCATCTAGCCTAGGAATAGGATGACGATAACGAATAGTAATATTATTAATGCCTCTACAATCAACACACATACGTGATGTACCATCCTTTTTCGGCACTAGAATAATTGGAACAGCACAAGGACTAAGGGATTCACGTATATAACCTTTGTCGAGAAGCTCTTGTACTTGACGCATAATCTCCTTCGTCTCCTCTGGATTGGTACGGTATGGTGCACGGTTTGGCAGTGAATCACCGGGAATTAAGTCAATCTGATGCTCAATCCCTCGAATAGGCGGTAATCCCGGTGGCACGTCTTGTGGAAATACGTCAGCGAACTCCTGCAAAATGTTAGTGACAGCAGGAGGCAAAGAGGAAGGCACGTCCTCGAATGAAAATAATGCCTCTTTGCACACAAAAGCATAGCAAACAGATTTGCTGAAATCTAGCTCATCAATATCAGATTTGGTGGCAAATAAACATGCACTTTTCAATTTAATTTCAGAAGCAACACTAGATGGTCTATTATTAGGCTTCATTTGTTGCTCAAATTCTTTTGCCACAATCTGATTTTCACTCTTATTCTTCTCCTGTTTTGCTTTATTAGCTCTATTAATATCATCTTTCAAAATGGAATCAGGAGTCATAGGAAGCAAAGTAATATTTTTATCCTTATGAACAAGAGTATAGTGATTGTTTCTACCATGGTGTACAGAGTTTTTATCAAATTGCCATGGTCTACCAAGTAATAAGGAACATGCTTGCATAGGTACCACATCACAATCAACATAATCAGCATATGTAGAGATACTAAAATGCACACGAACAGTACGTGTTACCTTAACCTTGTCGCTGTTGTTGAACCATTGGATGTAGTAAGGATGTGGATGTGGTCTTGTGGTGAGAGAAAGCTTCTCCTCCATCTCCATGCTAGCCAAGCTGTTGCAGCTCCCTCCGTCTATTATGACGCGCACATAACGTTCCTTCACAACTCCCTTGGTATGGAACAAATTGTGCCTCTGATTTTGCTCAGCTTGTGTGACCTGCACACTCAAAACACGTTGAGCAACTAAACATTCATACCTGTCAGCGTCTTCAGGAGCCATGTATTGCGTCTCATGATCAGAATCATCTCCACCATGTTCTTCACGTGTAATAAGAGCCAAAGTCTCATCATAGTCACTAGCGGACTCATATCCACCATCCGCGGTAGCAATCATCACACGCGGAGATTTGCATTCTCTCGCATAATGACCTCCTCCCTTACAACGACGACAAATAATGTCACTTGTGTGCCCTGTTGATGCCATGGAAGAAGAAGAACTCTGTGCAGGCCCAGCAGGTGCGCTCTTGGCAGATAATAGTGGTTGTGCCTGTTTTCTTGTATCACGACTGGAGGAGGCACCTGATTGAGGTGCTGGTGCAGTTGAAGTAGAAGATGCACGCGGTGTCCATGATGAAGGTCGGCCTGCAGAAAAGTTAGATCGCGCCAATGCTTGTCGATCCTGCACTTCACGTTCAGCTTTACAAGCAAGATGGAATAAACGAGTGATATTAGTATACTCCTTATAGTCTAGAATGGTCTGAATCTCTCTATTTAATCCACCCAGAAAACGTGCAAGCATAGCTTCATTCTCCTCAACAATACCACATCTAATCATGCCAGTGTGTAATTCCTGATAATATTCTTCTATAGAAATTTTCCCTTGTCTTAAACGCTGCAATTTTTTAAGCAATTCACATTGATAATATGGTGGAACCCAACGCGTACGCATAGCAGTTTTCAAAGCAGCCCAAGTAGTTGGAATAGGATATAATCTACAATGTTCAGACCACCATACACATGCAAAACTAGTGAAAGCACAAACAGCAGCAGCAACCCGTCTCTCCTCGGGATATTGTAAACATGTAAAACGTTGTTCAGTTTCTAACTCCCAAGTAAGATATATATCAGGAACATATCTACCCTCAAATGGTGGAATATTCAATTTCAGTTTAGGAATATGCACATCATCTCGTACCTGAGGTGGTCGTGCAGGCCTACCATTACGAATATATACCTGAGGTCGACCTGCTGGTGGTGGTGCTGGTGGGTGCACATAGTCCTGATTTTGATCAACCTCATCCTCATAATCGCCCGCATACTCATCATCCTCCTGGGTACCAGCAGCAGCAGTAGCAGGAGCCAAAGAAGCATCAATAAGAGGAACAGCAGCACCAGAAGTTTGGCCATCCTCAATAGGAACACGCTTCGCTCGTCCATACTGATTCGGAAGGATGCGTTGTTGTTGGTGTTGCAGAGGTGCGATAGGTGCAGCCGGCGGTGGTGGTGGTAAACGCGTGAGCAATTCATTAAACTTGCTATCAAGCTTTGTTTCGAACATCTTCTCCATGCCATCTATCTTCTCCATGGCCTCGTCAAATCTGTTTAGCACATCTTGCACCTGTCCACTCATCATTTGCTGAAATTTATCATGTAGCTGTTTGTTCGTCAGGTTCTCCCAATCAGTCTCGTCGGCTTGTGATCCTACCATGGTTAGCAGCAAATAGAAGCACACAAGAATATGATCCTACAGACTACTAAGAAGTGGTGGTGGTGTATCACAAACCCGTCAAGCAAAACTCAAATTCTTACCAGTTCTTACCCAGCAGCAGGCGGTGATCGGCAACCGTTATAGTCAAAACTCTCAAAGTTTGGATAGAGCGAATACCAGGGAGAGTCAAACGCATGACGTAGATGTATGTGGAGCTGGGAAGGCTTATAATATGGTAGCAAAAAGGGTCCGCAATAATCAATTCAGAGATGCAAAGTTGAATAAACGCTCAACGACGGTACTGTGCTGGTCCTAGGCTAGACCGTGCTAGAGACGCGAGCCTAGAACACTAACAAAATCACGGCGCTGCACGTAAACAAGGAAAAAGCACACTCTGGAATTTTTTTTTCGCTCTTTTTTTCTGCGCTCTTTTTTTTTTGCGCTGCTTTTTTTTTGCGAAAAATCCCTATACTGGCGAGTGTCTCAAAACTCTTCCTAGGTCAAACTGACAGGATGGGCACGAAATTATTTCGACCAAATTTTTTTTTGTTTTTTCGACTGCCCGGACCCAAAAACTGGAAACGGGTCAAAAAAACTTCCTATAATGGCACCTGTCTCAAAACACTCAGAAACACCTAAAAATAGGATAGCCAGAAATTTTTTCGAAAAATGCGTTTTTGAAAAATTTTGGGCCTAAACGGAGGGTGGTTTCCGGACTCTTTTTTTTCGAAACCTACTCCAGCAAGGAATCACGAATCGGAAACTAGATGGATCTCGAAAACAAACCTAATATGCAAGTTTCCGATTCGAGTTCCTTGCTTATTAGGGTTGTTTTCGAGATCCATCTAGTTTCCGATTCGTGTTTCCTTGCCGGAGTAGGTTTCGGAAAAAAAAAATTCTGAGTGTTTTGAGACAGGTGCCAAAATTTATTCGGGTAGCCACGCTCCGTTTAGGTAGCCACGCTCCGTTTAGGCCCAAAATTTATTCGGGTAGCCACGCTCCGTTTAGGCCCAAAATTTATTCGGGTAGCCACGCTCCGTTTAGGCCCAAAATTTTTCGAAAATGCATTTTTCAAAAAAAAATCTGGCTATCCTATTTTTAGGTGTTTCTGAGTGTTTTGAGACAGGTGCCATTATAGGAAGTTTTTTTTGACCCGTTTCCAGTTTTTGGGTCCGGGCAGTCGAAAAAAAAAATTGGTCGAAAAAATTTCGTGCCCATCCTGTCCGTTTGAGCTAGGAAGAGTTTTGAGACACTCGCCACTATAGTGATTTTTCGCAAAAAAAAAAGCAGCGCAAAAAAAAAGAGCGCAAAAAAAAAGAGCGAATTTTTTTTTTCAGAGTGTGCTTTTCCCTTGTTTACGTGCCGCGCCGTGGTTTTGTTGGTGTTCTAGGCTCGCGTCTCTAGCACAGTCTAGCCTAGGACCAGCACAGTACCGTCGTTGAGCGTTTATTCAACTTTGCATCTCTGAATTGATTATTGCTGACCCTTTTTGCTACCATAGTATAAGCCTTCCCAGCTCCACATACATCTACGTCGTGCGTTTGACTCTCCCTGGTAATCGCTCTATCCAAGCTTTGAGAGTTTTGACTACAACGGTTGCCGATCACCGCCTGTTGCTGGGTAAGAACTGGTAAGAATTTGAGTTTTGCTTGACGGATTTGTGACACCCACCACCACCACTTGTTCGTAGTCTGTAGGATCATATTCTTGTGTGTTTCTATTGCTGCTAACCATGCCAGGATCACAAGCCGACGAGATTGACTGGGAGAATTTATCGAACAAGGAGCTTCATGATAAGTTTCAGCAAATGATGACTGAACAGGTGCAAGATGTGCTGAACAATTTTGAAGAGGCCATGGAAAAGATCACTGGCCTTGAGAAGACGTTCGAAACAAAGCTCGATAACAGATTTAATGAATTGCTCGCGCGTCTTCCACCACCACCACCCGCTGCACCTAACGCACCTCTCCAACAACAACAACAACGACTACCTCCACGTCGCGAAATAGACCTTCGCCGAGCGAGCCGTGTTCCTCTTGCGTTTGGCCAAACTGTTGGTGTTGCTGTTGATACTTCTGTGGCTCCTGCTACTGTTGTTGCTGGTACCCAGGAGGATGATGAGTATGCGGGCGATTATGAGGATGAGGTTGATCACAATCAGATCTACGAGCAGCCACCAGCACCACCACCAGCAGGTCGACCTCAGGTATATATTCGTAATGGTAGGCCTGCACCACCACCTCAGGTACGAGATGATGTCCATATTCCTAAACTGAAATTGAATATTCCACCATTTGAGGGTAGATATGTTCCTGATATATATCTTACTTGGGAGTTAGAAACTGAACAACGATTTACATGTTTACAATATCCTGAGGAGAGACGAGTTGCTGCTGCTGTTTGTGCTTTCACTAGTTTTGCATGTGTATGGTGGTCTGAACATTGTAGATTATATCCTATTCCAACTACTTGGGCTGCTTTGAAAACTGCTATGCGTACGCGTTGGGTTCCACCATATTATCAACGTGAATTGCTTCAAAAATTGCAGCGTTTAAGACAAGGAAAAAATTCTGTAGAAGAATATTATCAGGAATTACAAACCGGCATGATTAGATGTGGTATTGTTGAGGAGAATGAAGCTATGCTTGCACGTTTTCTGGGTGGATTAAATAGAGAGATTCAGACCATTCTAGACTATAAGGAGTATACTAATATCACTCGTTTATTCCATCTTGCTTGTAAAGCTGAACGTGAAGTGCAGGATCGACAAGCATTGGGGCGAACTAACTTTTCTACAGGCCGACCTTCATCATGGACACGACGTGCATCTTCTACTTCAACTGCACCAGCACCTCCATCAGGTGCCACCTCCAGCCGTGATACAAGAAAACAGGCACAACCACCATTATCTGCCAAGAGCGCACCTGCGGGGCCTACACAGCGTTCTTCTTCTTCCATAGCATCAACAGGGCACACAAGTGATATTATTTGTCGTCGTTGTAAGGGAGGAGGTCATTATGCGAGAGAATGCAAATCTCCACGTGTGATGATTGCTACCGCGGATGATGGATATGAGTCCGCTAGTGACTATGATGAGGAGACTTTGGCTCTTATTACACGTGAAGAACATGGTGGAGATGATTCTGATAATGAGACGCAATACATGGCTCCTGAAGACGCTGACAGGTATGAATGTTTAGTTGCTCAACGTGTTTTGAGTGTGCAGATCAAACAAGCTGAGCAAAATCAGAGGCACAATTTGTTCCATACCAAGGGAGTTGTGAAGGAACGTTCTGTGCGCGTCATCATAGACGGAGGGAGCTGCAACAACTTGGCTAGCATGGAGATGGTCGAGAAGCTTTCTCTCACCACAAGACCACATCCACATCCTTACTACATCCAATGGTTCAACAACAGCGGCAAGGTTAAGGTAACACGTACTGTTCGTGTGCATTTTAGTATATCTACATATGTTGATTATGTTGATTGTGATGTGGTACCTATGCAAGCATGTTCCTTATTACTTGGTAGACCATGGCAATTTGATAAAAATCCTGTACACCATGGTAGAAACAATCACTATACTCTTGTTCATAAGGATAAAAATATTACTTTGCTTCCTATGACTCCTGATTCCATTTTGAAAGATGATATTAATAGAGCTAATAAAGCAAAACGGGAGACGAATAAGAGTGAAAATCAGATTGTGGCAAAAGAATTTGAGCAACAAATGAAGCCTAATAATAAACCATCTAGTGTTGCTTCTGAAATTAAATTGAAAAGTGCATGTTTATTTGCCACCAAATCTGATATTGATGAGCTAGATTTCAGCAAATCTGTTTGCTATGCTTTTGTGTGCAAAGAGGCATTATTTTCATTCGAGGACGTGCCTTCCTCTTTGCCTCCTGCTGTCACTAACATTTTGCAGGAGTTCGCTGACGTCTTTCCACAAGACGTGCCACCGGGATTACCGCCTATTCGAGGGATTGAGCATCAGATTGACTTAATTCCCGGTGCTTCACTGCCAAACCGTGCACCATACCGTACCAATCTAGAGGAGATGAAGGAGATTATGCGTCAAGTACAAGAGCTTCTCGACAAAGGTTATATACGCGAATCCCTTAGTCCTTGTGTTGTTCCTATTATTCTAGTGCCGAAAAAGGATGGTACATCACGTATGTGTGTTGATTGTAGAGGCATTAATAATATTACTATTCGTTATCGTCATCCTATTCCTAGGCTAGATGATATGCTTGATGAATTGAGTGGCTCTACAATATTCTCCAAAGTTGATTTACGTAGTGGATACCATCAAATTCGTATGAAATTGGGTGATGAATGGAAAACAGCATTCAAAACTAAGTTTGGATTATATGAGTGGTTAGTCATGCCTTTTGGGTTAACTAATGCACCTAGTACTTTCATGAGATTAATGAACGAAGTTTTACGTGCTTTCATTGGACGATTTGTGGTAGTTTACTTTGATGACATATTGATCTTTGGAAGAACATTTGGAACATTTACGTGCTGTTTTTATTGCTCTACGTGATGCACGTTTGTTTGGTAACCTTGGGAAGTGCACCTTTTGCACCGACCGAGTATCTTTTCTTGGCTATGTTGTTACTCCATAGGGAATTGAAGTTGATAAAGCCAAGATTGAAGCTATTGAGAGTTGGCCGCAACCCAAAACGGTCACACAAGTGAGGAGTTTTCTTGGCCTCGCTGGATTCTATAGGCGTTTTGTGAGAGATTTCAGCACCATTGCTGCACCTCTCAATGATCTTACAAAGAAAGATGTGCCTTTTCTTTGGGGTACCGCACAGGAAGAAGCCTTCACGGTATTGAAAGATAAGTTGACACATGCTCCTTTACTCCAACTTCCTGATTTTAATAAGACTTTTGAGCTTGAATGTGATGCTAGTGGAATTGGATTAGGAGGTGTGTTATTACAAGATGGCAAACCTGTTTCATACTTTTCTGAAAAATTGAGTGGGCCTAGTCTGAATTATTCTACTTATGATAAAGAATTATATGCTCTTGTTCGGACTTTAGAAACATGGCAACATTATTTATGGCCCAAAGAATTTGTTATACATTCTGATCATGAATCTTTGAAACATATTAAATGTCAAGCTAAACTGAATCGTAGACATGCTAAATGGGTTGAATTCATTGAGACTTTCCCTTATGTCATTAAACACAAGAAGGGAAAAGAAAATGTTATTGCTGATGCATTGTCTCGTCGCTATACTATGCTTTCACAACTTGACTTCAAAATATTTGGTTTGGAGACCATCAAAGATCAATATGTGCATGATGCTGATTTTAAAGATGTAATGCAGAATTGTAAAGAGGGAAGAATGTGGAACAAGTTTGTTGTTAACGATGGATTTGTGTTTTGTGCTAACAAGCTATGCATTCCAGCTAGCTCCGTTCGTCTTTTGTTGTTGCAGGAGGCGCATGGAGGAGGATTAATGGGACACTTTGGCGTGAAGAAGACGGAAGACGTACTTGCTACACATTTCTTTTGGCCAAAGATGAGACGGGATGTTGAGCGTTTTATTGCTCGCTGCACTACATGTCAAAAAGCTAAGTCACGACTCAATCCTCATGGTTTATATATGCCTTTGCCTGTACCTAGTGTTCCTTGGGAGGATATATCTATGGACTTTGTTTTAGGTTTACCTCGAACAAAGAAGGGGAGGGATAGCATATTTGTTGTCGTGGATAGATTCTCGAAAATGGCACACTTTATACCATGTCATAAAAGTGATGATGCTGTTAATGTTGCTGATTTGTTCTTTCGTGAAATTATTCGCTTGCATGGTGTGCCAAATACTATTGTTTCAGATCATGATACTAAATTTCTTAGCCACTTTTGGAGATGTTTATGGGCTAAGTTGGGGACTAAACTGCTTTTTAGTACTACTTGTCACCCCCAAACTGATGGACAAACTAAAGTAGTCAATAGAACGTTGTCTACTATGCTTAGGGCTGTTTTGAAGAATAATAAGAAAATGTGGGAGGAATGCTTGCCTCATATTGAATTTGCTTATAATCGTTCATTGCATTCTACTACTAATATGTGCCCTTTTCAAGTTGTGTATGGTTTCCTACCTCGTGCACCTATTGATTTGTTGCCTCTTCCATCTCCGGAGAAGGTTAATTTTGATGCTAAACAACGTGCTGAATTGATTTTAAAAATGCATGAGTTAACTAAGGAAAACATTGAGCGCATGAATGCTAAATATAAACTTGCTGGAGATAAGGGTAGAAAACATGTTGTGTTTGCACCTGGAGATCTTGTTTGGTTACATTTGTGTAAGGATAGATTTCCTGATTTGCGCAAATCAAAGTTAATGCCACGTGCTGATGGTCCCTTTAAGGTGTTAGAGAAAATAAATGATAATGCATATAAACTTGAGCTGCCTGCAGATTTTGGGGTTAGTCCCACTTTTAACATTGCAGATTTGAAGCCTTATTTGGGTGAGGAAGATGAACTTCCGTCGAGGACGACTTCATTTCAAGAAGGGGAGGATGATGAGGACATCAATACAATTGTTACACCCACAGCCCCTGCTGCTATACATACTGGACCAATTACTAGAGCTCGTCCACGCCAACTAAATTACCAGGTACTTTCGTTTCTTGGTAATGATTCTAATGTTCATGAGAATATGATGCTGCCTAAATTGGATACATTTGTTTTGCTTACAAATGAAGGGCCTAGCTTGGAGAAGGATGAACATTGGAGCAAGAACAAGAATGGAGTTACAAGTGATGATTTCAGGACTTTGAAGCCACCATAATGGGTGCATGAAGCCTTGGACGAAATATACAAGATGCCACTTCATAAATTTCGTCCCGAGGCTATTTTAGGTGCTGCGTCACCTTATTATTGGGCCAGGCCCATGTAATTTCGAAATACATAAGTATAGGCTATTTTTAGAGTCCGTATGTGTGGGGAAACAAGAGATAGGGTTGATTTCGGACCCCTCCACCAAGGGCCACGAAATTCCCCCCTCTTCCTCCATATATACAGCCCTTAGGGCATCATTTAGACTTTGGGTTTTGTTTAGATTAAAAGTTCGCCATAGCTGCAACTTCGCGTACTTCGTTTGTGTTCAACGACCAGACAAAGGCGTCACAGAACCCCACCTTGATCAATAAAGCTTTCATCTTATATTCGCAATATCCAGATTGCAATCTAAGTTTCTTGCTTGTTCTTCGTTTGCTCGCAGGAAACAGACCCTCGTGGTCAGGTTGATCGTGCTCCGGCGTGGTCAATAACCTCTCGGAGTTGGTTTAGCGATTGCTAAGGCGCGACGTCCTCGCACGTTCGTAGTCGGATCGTCAAAGTCGACTTCCACCAAAGCGATATCCATCATCTCATCGAAAGACGGGACACCTTTGCCTCTATCAAGTGGTATCAGATTTCCAGGTTGCTCGGTGAGATTTTACAGTTTTTCGTAGTTTAGATCGAGTCTGTTCTTCATACCTACAGTCCACGAAAAAGCCACAAAAAAAAATTTAGGGTTAGTTCATCATATCCGAACCAATCTGAGCCTTTGTGATGAGGACATCAATACAATTGTTACACCCACAGCCCCTGCTGCTATACATACTGGACCAATTACTAGAGCTCGTGCACGCCAACTAAATTACCAGGTACTTTCGTTTCTTGCTAATGATTTTAATGTTCATGAGAATATGATGCTGCCTAAATTGGATACATTTGTTTTGCTTACAAATGAAGGGCCTAGCTTGGAGAAGGATGAACATTGGAGCAAGAACAAGCATGGAGATGATGGCATGCGCAAGGGGAACAAGAACGGAGTTACAAGTGATGATTTCAGGACTTTGAAGCCACCATAATGGGTGCATGAAGCCTTGGACGAAATATACAAGATGCCACTTCATAAATTTCGTCCCGAGGCTATTTTAGGTGCTGCGTCACCTTATTATTGGGCCAGGCCCATGTAATTTCGAAATATATAAGTATAGGCTATTTTTAGAGTCCGTATGTGTGGGAAAACAAGAGATAGGGTTGATTTCGGACTCCTCCACCAAGGGCCACGAAATTCCCCCCTCTTCCTCCATATATACAGCCCTTAGGGCATCGTTTAGACTTTGGGTTTTGTTTAGATTAAAAGTTCGCCATAGCTGCAACTTCGCGTACTTCGTTTGTGTTCAACGACCAGACAAAGGCGTCACAGAACCCCACCTTGATCAATAAAGCTTTCATCTTATATTCGCAATATCCAGATTGCAATCTTAGTTTCTTGCTTGTTCTTCGTTTGCTCGCAGGAAACAGACCCTCGTGGTCAGGTTGATCGTGCTCCGGCGTGGTCAATAACCTCTCGGAGTTGGTTTAGCGATTGCTAAGGCGCGACGTCCTCGCACGTTCGTAGTCGGATCGTCAAAGTCGACTTCCACCAAAGCGAAATCCACCATCTCATCGAAAGACGGGACACCTTTGCCTCTATCAAATGCTAAATATAAACTTGCTGGAGATAAGGGTAGAAAACATGTTGTGTTTGCACCTGGAGATCTTGTTTGGTTACATTTGCGTAAGGATAGATTTCCTGATTTGCGCAAATCAAAGCTAATGCCACGTGCTGATGGTCCCTTTAAGGTGTTAGAGAAAATAAATGATAATGCATATAAACTTGAGCTGCCTGCAGATTTTGGGGTTAGTCCCACTTTTAACATTGCAGATTTGAAGCCTTATTTGGGTGGGGAAGATGAACTTCCGTCGAGGACGACTTCATTTCAAGAAGGGGAGGATGATGAGGACATCAATACAATTGTTACACCCACAGCCCCTGCTGCTATACATACTGGACCAATTACTAGAGCTCGTGCACGCCAACTAAATTACCAGGTACTTTCATTTCTTGGTAATGATTCTAATGTTCATGAGAATATGATGCTGCCTAAATTGGATACATTTGTTTTGCTTACAAATGAAGGGCCTAGCTTGGAGAAGGATGAACATTGGAGCAAGAACAAGCATGGAGATGATGGCATGCGCAAGGGGAACAAGAACGGAGTTACAAGTGATGATTTCAGGACTTTGAAGCCACCATAATGGGTGCATGAAGCCTTGGACGAAATATACAAGATGCCACTTCATAAATTTCATCCCGAGGCTATTTTCGGTGCTGCGTCACCTTATTATTGGGCCAGGCCCATGTAATTTCGAAATACATAAGTATAGGCTATTTTTAGAGTCCGTATGTGTGGGGAAACAAGAGATAGGGTTGATTTCGGACCCCTCCACCAAGGGCCACGAAATTCCCCCCTCTTCCTCCATATATACAGCCCTTAGGGCATCGTTTAGACTTTGGGTTTTGTTTAGATTAAAAGTTCGCCATAGCTGCAACTTCGCGTACTTCGTTTGTGTTCAACGACCAGACAAAGGCGTCACAGAACCCCACCTTGATCAATAAAGCTTTCATCTTATATTCGCAATATCCAGATTGCAATCTCAGTTTCTTGCTTGTTCTTCGTTTGCTCGCAGGAAACAGACCCTCGTGGTCAGGTTGATCGTGCTCCGGCGTGGTCAATAACCTCTCGGAGTTGGTTTAGCGATTGCTAAAGCGCGACGTCCTCGCACGTTCGTAGTCGGATCGTCAAAGTCGACTTCCAACAAAGCGATATCCATCATCTCATAGAAAGACGGGACACCTTTGCCTCTATCAGAAGGTGATGGCATACTTGGACCACCTGAGCGGGCGGTCGCCTCGAGCTTGGGGAGCTCTACATTCACCTCATGCGCGAACTGCTTGAAGACGGGTGAGAGGTTGGGGCCTGGAGGCCGCCCAAGATGCAGGCGATGGCACGAGGCTCTCGGAAGCCCCTAGCCCCCTCGTCCTGGTGGTGATCTTCGTTCCTTCTTGGCGGTGGAGGCAGCGGGGGAAGGCCTGCGTTGCCTTGAGGCTGATCCTCGCGAGGCTCGTCCCTCTAGGCGCCCTCGTGACGCAGGCCCTACCAGTGGTCCTCTCGAGGCTGGTCACGCCACTCTTGGCGAGGCCATCCCAGCGTCCTCCACCTCGGCAACCTCCACGACCATAGCCTCGATCGTTGCGGTCGGGGCACCGACTGAGGCGCCCGTCACGGAGGGCTCTGAGATCATGGCAGTCGTTGGTGTTGTGGCCGTGCATGTTGTGGAAGACGCAGTGATGAGGACATCAATACAATTGTTACACCCACAGCCCCTGCTGCTATACATACTAGACCAATTACTAGAGCTCGCGCACGCCAACTAAATTACCAGCTACTTTCATTTCTTGGTAATGATTCTAATGTTCATGAGAATATGATGCTGCCTAAATTGGATACATTTGTTTTGCTTACAAATGAAGGGCTTAGCTTGGAGAAGGATGAACATTGGAGCAAGAACAAGCATGGAGATGATGGCCTGCGCAAGGGGAACAAGAACGGAGTTACAAGTGATGATTTCAGGACTTTGAAGCCACCATAATGGGTGCATGAAGCCTTGGACGAAATATACAAGATGCCACTTTATAAATTTCGTCCCGAGGCTATTCTAGGTGCTACGTCACCTTATTATTGGGCCAGGCCCATGTAATTTCGAAATACATAAGTATAGGCTATTTTTAGAGTCCGTATGTGTGGGGAAACAAGAGATAGGGTTGATTTCGGACCCATCCACCAAGGGCCACGAAATTCCCCCCTCTTCCTCCATATATACATCCCTTAGGGCATTGTTTAGACTTTGGGTTTTGTTTAGATTAAAAGTTTGCCATAGCTGCAAATTCGCGTATTTCGTTTGTGTTCAACGACCAGACAAAGGCGTCACAGAACCCCACCTTGAACAATAAAGCTTTCATCTTATATTCGCAATATCCAGATTGCAATCTCAGTTTCTTGCTTGTTCTTCATTTGCTCGCAGGAAACAGACCCTCGTGGTCAGGTTAATCGTGCTCCGGCGTGGTCGATAACCTCTCGGAGTTGGTTTGGCGATTGCTAAGGCGCGACGTCCTCACACGTTCGTAGTCGGATCGTCAAAGTCGACTTCCACCAAAGCGATATCCATCATCTCATCGAAAGACAGGACACCTTTGCCTCTATCAACTGGTATCAGATTTCCAGGTTGCTCGGTGAGATTTTACAGTTTTTCGTAGTTTAGATCGAGTATGTTCTTCATACCTATAGTCCACGAAAAAGCCACAAAAAATTAGGGTTAGTTCATCCTATCTGAACCAATCTGAGCCATTGCATAATCTTTTCTGTATTTGCGTTGTTGAATTTGCGGTTGCATCATTGTGTCAGTTGCTGGTCTTAGAGTCTAGTCTTTTAGAGTTTCGAGTTCTGGTCATAAGTTGTCACGCCGCCGCTGCACCATCATCATCGCCCCTACCATCTACCACCACCGCTTATCCGCCACCGCTTCGAATCCGTATCCATATACCACCACCGCTGCCATATATCACCACCGCTGCCATCTACCACCCTATATCGACCACCAATCCGAGTTCTTTTCATATTAGGTTTGTTTTCGAGATTCATCTAGTTTCCGATTCGTGTTTCCTTGCCGGAGTAGGTTTTAAAAAAAAAAGAGTCTGGAAACCACCCTCCGTTTAGGCCCAAAATTTTCCGAAAACGCACTTGTCGAAAAAATTTCTGACTATCCTATTTTTAGGTGTTTCTGAGTGTTTTGAGACAGGTGCCATTATAGAAAGTTTTTTTTGAGCCGTTTCCAGATTTTGGTCCGGGCAGTCGAAAAAAAAAATTGGTCGCAAAAATTTCGTGTCTATCCTGTTACCTTGACTTGGGAAGAGATTTGAGACACTTGCCATTATAGTGAATTTTCGCAAAAAAAAAGAGAAGCGCCAAAAAAAGAGCGCAAAAAAGGAGCGAAAAAAATCAGAGTGTGCTCCTCCCTTGTTTACGTGCCGCGCCGTGATTTTGTTGGTGTTCTAGGCTCGCATCTCTAGCACAGTCTAGCCTAGGACTAGCACAGTACCGTCATTGAGCTTTTATTCAACTTTGCATCTCTGAATTGATTATTGTTGACCCTTTTTGCTACCATGCATATTATAAGCCTTCCCAGCTCCACATACATCTACATCGTGCGTTTGACTCTCCCTGGTAATCGCTCTATCCAAGCTTTGAGAGTTTTGACTACAACGGTTGCCGATCACCGCCTGCTGCTAGGTAAGAACTGGTAAGAATTTGAGATTTGCTTGACGGATTTGTGACACCCACTACCACCTCTTGTTAGTAGTCTGTAGGATCATATTCTTGTGTGTTTCTGCTGCTAACCATGCCAGGATCACAAGCCGACGAGACTGACTGGGAGAACATGACGAATAAGGATTTGCATGATAAATTTCAGCTAATGATGAGTGGACAGGTGCAAGATGTGCTAAACAGATTTGAAGAAGCCAGGGAGAAGATAGATGGCATGGAGAAGACGTTTGAAACAAAGCTCGATAACAAGTTTAATGAATTGCTTGCGCGTCTTCCACCACCACCACCCGCTGCACCTAACGCACCTCTCCAACAACAACAACAACAATGACTACCTCCACGTCGTGAAACAGACCTCCGTCGAGCGAGTCGTGTCCCTCTTGCGTTTGGCCAAACTGTTGGTGCTGCTGTTGATACTTCTGTGGCTCCTGCTGCTGATGCGGAGGAGGATGATTATGTGGGAGATTACGAGGATGAGGTTGATCAAAATCAGAACTACGTGCAACCACCTGCACCACAACCACCAGGTCGTCCACATGCAAATAATCACAATGGTAGGGCTCTCCCTTAGGTACGAGATCATGACCATCCTCCTAAACTGAAATTGAATATTCCACCATTTGAGGGTAGATATGTTCCTGATATATATCTTACTTGGGAGTTAGAAACTGAACAACGATTTACATGTTCACAATATCCCGAGGAGAGACGGGTTGCCGCTGCTGTTTGTGCTTTCACTAGTTTTGCATGTGTATGGTGGTCTGAACATTGTAGATTATATCCTATTCCAACTACTTGGGCTGCTTTGAAAACTGCTATGCGTACTCGTTGGGTTCCACCATATTATCAACGTGAATTGCTTCAAAAATTGTAGCGCTTAAGACAAGGGAAAAATTCTGTAGAAGAATATTATCAGGAATTACAAACTGGCATGATTAGATGTGGTATTGTTGAGGAGAATGAAGCTATGCTTGCACGTTTTCTAGGTGGATTAAATAGAGAGATCCAGACCATTCTAGACTATAAGGACTATACTAATATCACTCGTTTATTCCATCTTGCTTGTAAAGCTGAACGTGAAGTGCAGGATCGACAAGCATTGGCCCGAACTAACTTTTCTGCAGGCCGACCTTCATCATGGGCACCACGTGCATCTTCTACTTCAACTTCACCAGCACCTCCATCAGGTACCACCTCCAGCCGTGATACAAGAAAACAGGCACAACCACCATTATCTGCCAAGAGCGCACCTGCCGGGCCTGCACAGAGTTCTTCTTCTTCCATGGCATCAACAGGGCACACAAGTGATATTATTTGTCATCGTTGTAAGCGAAGAGGTCATTATGCGAGAGAATGCAAATCTCAGCGTGTGATGATTGCTACCGAGGATGGTGGGTATGAGTCTGCTAGTGACTATGATCAGGAGACTTTGGCTCTTATTACACGTGAAGAACATGGTGGAGATGATTCTGATCATGAGACGCAATACATGGCTCCTGAAGACGCTAACAGGTATGAATGTTTAGTTGCTCAACGTGTTTTGAGTGTGCAGGTCACACAAGCTGAGCAAAATCAGAGGCACAATTTGTTCCATACCAAGGGAGTTGTGAAGGAACGTTCTGTGCGCGTCATCATAGACGGAGGGAGTTGTAACAACTTGGCTAGCATGGAGATGGTGGAGAAGCTTTCTCTCACCACAAGACCACATCCACATCCTTACTACATCCAATGGTTCAACAACAGCGGCAAGGTTAAGGTAACACGTACTGTTCGTGTGCATTTTAGTATCTCTACATATGCTGATTATGTTGATTGTGATGTGGTACCTATGCAAGCATGTTCCTTATTACTTGGTAGACCATGGCAATTTGATAAAAAAATTGTACACCATGGTAGAAACAATCACTATACTCTTGTTCATAAGGATAAAAATATTACTTTGCTTCCTATGACTCCTGATTCTATTTTGAAAGATGATATTAATAGAGCTAATAAAGCAAAACAGGAGAAGAATAAGAGTGAAAATAAGATTGTGGCAAAAGAATTTGAGCAACAAATGAAGCCCAATAATAAACCATCTAGTGTTGCTTCTGAAATTAAATTGAAAAGTGCATGTTTATTTGCCACCTAATCTGATATTGATGAGCTAGATTTCAGCAAATCTGTTTGCTATGCTTTTGTGTGCAAAGAGGCATTATTTTCATTCGAGGACGTGCCTTCCTCTTTGCCTCCTGCTGTCACTAACATTTTGCAGGAGTTCGCTGACGTATTTCCACAAGACGTGCCACCGGGATTACCGCCTATTCGAGGGATTGAGTATCAGATTGACTTAATTCCCGGTGATTCACTGCCAAACCGTGCACCATACCGTACCAATCCAGAGGAGACGAAGGAGATTATGCGTCAAGTACAAGAGCTTCTCGACAAAGGTTATATACGTGAATCCCTTAGTCCTTGTGCTGTTCCAATTATTCTAGTGCCGAAAAAGGATGGTACATCACGTATGTGTGTTGATTGTAGAGGCATTAATAATATTACTATTCGTTATCGTCATCCTATTCCTAGGCTAGATGATATGCTTGATGAATTGAGTGGCTCTACAATTTTCTCCAAAGTTGATTTGCGTAGTGGATACCATCAAATTCGTATGAAATTGGGAGATGAATGGAAAACAGCATTCAAAACTAAGTTTGGATTATATGAGTGATTAGTCATGCCTTTTGGGTTAATTAATGCACCTAGTACTTTCATGAGATTAATGAACGAAGTTTTACGTGCTTTCATTGGACGATTTGTGGTAGTTTACTTTGATGACATATTGATTTATAGCAGATCTTTGGAAGAACATTTGGAACATTTACGTGTTGTTTTTATTGCTCTACGTGATGCACGTTTGTTTGGTAACCTTGGGAAGTGCACCTTTTGCACCGACCGAGTATCTTTTCTTGGCTATGTTGTTACTCCACAGGGAATTGAAGTTGATAAAGCCAAGATTGACGCTATTGGGAGTTGGCCACAGCCCAAAACGGTCACACAAGTGAGGAGTTTTCTTGGCCTCCCTGGATTCTATAGGCGTTTTGTGAGAGATTTCAGCACCATTGTTGCACCTCTCAATGAGCTTACAAAGAAAGATGTGCTTTTTCTTTGGGGTACCGCACAGGAAGAAGCCTTCACGGTATTGAAAGATAAGTTGACACATGCTCCTTTACTCCAACTTCCTGATTTTAATAAGACTTTTGAGCTTGAATGTGATGCTAGTGGAATTGGATTAGGAGGTGTGTTATTACAAGATGGCAAACCTATTGCGTATTTTTCTGAAAAATTGAGTGGGCCTAGTCTGAATTATTCTACTTATGATAAAGAATTATACGCTCTTGTTTGGACTTTAGAAACATGGCAACATTATTTATGGCCCAAAGAATTTGTTATACATTCTGATCATGAATCTTTGAAACATATTAAAAGTCAAGCTAAACTGAATCGTAGACATGCTAAATGGGTTGAATTCATTGAGACTTTCTGATGTGGAGCATCCTTCCATCATCCCCATGGACTCTACTTCGACCACACTTGCTCCAAGAGGACCCATGACAAGAGCCCGAGCATGTACCATCCAATCCGAGGTTAACTCTCTCCTTGTTGAACTTCCCTTTGACCCATTTGAGACATGGCTACTACCTCAAACAGAGACACTTTGTGTGCTCAGGTACCATGTAAGCAGCCAAGGAGAACGAGTGGTGCAAGATGGACATCAAGAGCAAGGAGGCATTCCACCCAGCCTGGAAGGACCGGTACAACCGCCCAACCACCGCCCGAGCGGAACAACCGGCCAGCCACCGCCCAACAACCGGCCGCTATTCTGTGATCAAGCGGTGCAAGGCCGATACAGCACCGGTTCTACCGGTTTCTGCCCAAAGACCGGAACAACCGCCCCAACCTCCAGTACAACCACTGGCTCTTTCGACGCCCACCTCCAGGAGCCAGTGCCCGACCTCCCAGCGGTAGTACCGCCTTCCTCGACCGGAACTACCGCCCCTCATGAGCTCTCAGCGGTACTACCGGCCCCGTGACCGGTACTACCGGCCTGCCTGTGCGCAGTGCACTTACCCCTTCGTGGCTTAGCACTATATATACTCGTCTCCTAGCTTCGTATTAGGGTTAGCATAGGTTTAGCTCATATTTTGTGTGAGAGCCTTGCGCATCCACTTGGATACTTCTCCTCGGAGCTCAGGACCTCTTTGGAGAAGATCCCCCAAGCGGATTCAAGACCCCTTTCTAGGGAAGACCATCAAGGCCTCCGTACAGAGAAGAACGGATCCTTTGTATCCTTACCTTTGTTGATTGTGGATCATATGTTACTCTATGTTGTCGGTGATCTAGCACTCGTGTGATTGATTACTTGTCGGTTGAGTGTTTCTCTTGTTCTCCCCGTGTTTTCCCTCTAGTTCTTCTGCGTGTTCTTCGTGATTCCCCGTAGGATCCCTCCAAACGTGAAAGATCGACCAACTAGGGTTTTGCCCTACATCATCTTGGTATCATGAGCCACGTTGATCATGTTTTTGGAGCCCCTACCCCGTGTTTTCTAGCTTGATTTTGTTGTTTTCGTCCTAAAATCCCCACCAAAAATAGCCCCAATTTTTTTTTGTGATTTGTTGGTTTGATGATGTTTTGTTGATTTTGATCCGTGGATTTGCTTGGTTTCAAGTGGATTTAGCATTCCCCCGAGTTTCCCCTCTTTCCATCCACGAAATCCACCCAATTTTGCCCCGAAATCATCCATTTCCGCCACAAAATCGCGCCCCTCCGAGCGGTACCACCGCTGAGTACCACAAGCGGTACAACCGGCCATCCGAGCGGTACTACCGCCCAGGCCAATTTCAGCACTCTGAGTTTCACCATTTCCATCCACCTCCACTTTCCGCTTCCACCATTGTTGTTTTGGTCTTTGAGAATTTGAGTTGTGCTTCCCGTGTCCTATTTTGTTTCGGCTATATAGGTACGGTTCGACGTCAACATCACCACCGCTCATCTTCGCCAAGGACTCATCATCGTCAAGGACGGTAACCTCGACGACATCTTTGTCATCTCTTGCAATTGCATTGATAACCACATAGCCTTACTTTTGCGTTGCTTACCCATCGAGACTAGCCATTGAGTATTGCCGGCAGCGTGACTTGTGCACATTAGTAATCATACTCCATAGCATACATATCATACCATAGTGGTGCATATCTTGAGATCAACTTGTGTGTCACAAAGTTGTCATAGCATACGCAATTGCTATCTTGGTTCATGAAGTTTTGCATGAGAAAAGAGCTCAAAAGAGAAGAGCCACCCAAGCTTTTAAGCAAAAGAGAAAGATAAGCAAAGAGCTTATAAGCGAGAACCATAGCATCATACAACATTAAGATTGTCATATCCGATCATCTTGGATCATAGCACCGAAATATCATACATATAGCATACTTGGGATACAGATCGTTGCATTTTTGCCTAGTAGGTTGTGCACAAGTTTGCGTATCCGCCTATTGTGCAATCGTGCTAGCGTCTCTCTAGTATTGTGCAACAAGAGCATTTCGTGGTTTCCACATTTTGGCTCACTTTTGGTTTGCACAATCCCACTTATCTATTTGCGTGTGTGTTTCCGTGTACCATTACTTGCTTGGTCTACTTGTTACATTTGCGAATTTGCGAATCTTTTTCAACATCTTTGAGTCAAACTAACAATTGCAATCAATTTTGTGCCACCATTCTAACCAAGCTCCACCATAAGCTTTTACTTGTGTAGGTGTGAGAACCGACAAGAATTGGTACCAACAGTGCTATTTCATTGTCCGTATTTGAGTGAACTTGATTCATCTTCAACATCGGTCAAGGTACATTTGGTACATGTTCTTTTCCTTCTACCACTTACATTTTGCTTGGTATGATGGATAGGCCAAGTTCTTCTACAAATCCACCTCTCATCGAGAACGGCGACGACATGTCATCATTCGTCACAAAGAGCCACCTCTTTGGTGCTCAAAGGGCGTTACACCAAGAGCAACAAGCTATGAGCGACCGCATCGACAACCTCGCCACCGACTTACGACTCTCCGAGCAACGTACAAGAGACTACTTCGACGACAAGTTCGACTCTCACAAGCAAGAAAATGATGCAAGAATGGACGAGATCCGCGCCTTGATGAGGAACCGGCATCATTCCACTTCTTCCTCCTCAAGACGGAGCCGCTCGAGTCGACACCCCGATGACACCTTCTACGGCTCAAGTACACCGTCTTCGACCATTCTTCAACGAGCCGCGCATCAAGACCGTCATGCACCTCGCAACCCGCTACATGACAAGCATTCACAACAACAAGACGATGAACAACTCCCTTGTCCTCAATCAAACCAAGTGGCTTTTGCTCAAGCTCAAGAACGGCAACGACTTCGGCACCAAGAAGAAGAAAGAGCGCGTCTACACCAAGAAGAACAAGACGCCGAGGCTCAACGTCTTCAACAACAACAACGAGAAGTGCAAGCTCTTGAGGCACAATGTGCCCTTCAAGAATCAAGTCGAGTCATCGCCAAATGCAATCGAGAACAGCGCAATCAAGAGGAAGCTCTTCGAGAAGAAATCCAAGAGAGGAACTACCAACCGCGTGTGCAACGCCAAGCTCCACAAGCCCCTCCACAAGCTCGTCAAGCTCCTCTTCAGCCTCAAGTTCAACAAGAGCAAGTTGTTCATGGACTTTCTCCGCGCCAAGAGCAACATGAGGATGACTATCCTCCACGTCAAGGGCGTCATCATCACCATCACCAACAACATAATGAAGAGCAACGCTATGGCAAGCTCAAATTCACAATGCCCAAGTTCAATGGAAGCAATGATCCCGAAGAGTACCTCTCATGGGCATTGAAGGTCGACAAAATCTTTCGTTTGCACAACTTTGAGGAAGAGAAGAAGATCGCTATGGCATCACTTGAGTTCCAAGACTATGTGCTCATATGGTGGGAACAAGTCCTTGAACGCCGTGAAGCACGAGGTGAACCACCAATCACCACTTGGGCTCAAATGAAGGATGTCATGTGGGCACGCTTTATACCAACCTACTACAACCGCGATCTCTTCAAGAAGCTACAACTCCTCAAGCAAGGAACAAAGAGTGTTGAAGAATACTACAAGGAAATGGAGATAGCCATGATTCGAGCCAATGTCAAGGAAGATGATGAGCAAACAATGGCACGTTTCTTAAATGGACTCGATCATCCCATCAAGAAGATCACCGACTTCCAACCATATTCCAACCTCATTGAGCTCGTGCATCAAGCAACCAAGGCGGAACGTCAAGTGCAAGATGACTTCAAGTACGCCAAGTACTCATCCAAAACCTACGGCTTCTCCAACATCCAAGCTTCAACGACTCCTCCAACATCTACGTCAACCAAATCTTCTCCAAGCAACGACGACAAGTCAAGTTACAAGAAAACTTCGGCAAGTTCAAGTCGCCTTCCTCCTACGACAAGCAACTTCAAGCCGCGTGCTTCATCATCTACTCCAACCGATGAGACCGTCAAGACAAGCTCCTTCAAATGTTTCACTTGTGGCGGCCGAGGCCACAAAGCCTTCCAATGCACCAACAAGCGCACCATGATCCTCAACGACGATGGCACCTACGACTCAATGAGTGAAGATGAAATGGAAGCTATTGAGCAAATGGCCATGCACCAGCGCGTGAACGAGGATGAAGATGATCAAGTCTTTTGTGATGAGGATTCGAGCCCCGCTCTCGTTGTCCAAAGTCTTGATGCTTCAACATCAACAAGAAGAAGACCAACGATGCCACATCTTCCACACTAAGGCCAGCATCAATGGAAGGTCCGTCAAGGTCATCATCGATGGAGGTAGTTGCCACAACTTGGCAAGTGACGAACTATGTTCAAAACTTCAATTGGTCAAGAAGAAGCACCCGCACCCCTACAAGGTTCAATGGCTAAGTGACTCCGGCACTATACGAGTCGAGCATACGGTCCAAGTCTCTTTCAAAATAGGTGCTTATGAAGACACTTTGGAATGTGATGTGGTCCCAATGACTGTTTGCCACCTCCTTCTTGGTCGACCATGGCAATTCGACCGTGGTGTCATCCACAATGGGCACACCAATCACTATAGCTTCAAGATGAAAGGGAAGGAGTATGTGCTACGACCTATGTCTCCTAGTCAAGTGATAGCCGACAAGCAAACCACCCACCATGGCGAGAAGAGTGCGAAGGTTACCCACCAAAAGTGAGTGAGAGCCACAAGCCAAATATGAGCGCCTCTTCGCCTAGAGAGAAAAACCTCATCATATTTGCCACCAAAAGTGAGATAAGAGAAGTGTGTGAGAACACATCGAGTGTGATACACTTCGTCCTCGTGTGCAAAGATGGAGAGCCAACAACTAACACCTCTCATGAGTTACCTTTAGTGTTTCAGTCTCTTTTGCAGGAATTCAAAGATGTCTTCCCCGATGAGCTACCTCCGGGTCTACCTCCCTTACGAGGCATTGAGCATAGAATCGACCTCATCCCCGGAGCGCCACTTACAAACAAAGCCCCATACCGTGTCAATCCCGAAGAAACCAAGGAGATTCAACGACAAGTACAACAACTCATCGACAACGGTCAGGTACGTGAAAGCTTAAGCTCATGTGCCGTTCCCGTTATCCTTGTACCTAAACCCGATGGCAGTTTTCGCTTGTGTTCCGATTGTAGACCCATAAACGCCATCACCGTTCGTTATAGGCACCCCATTCCTCGCTTAGATGATATGCTTGATGAACTTAGTGGAGCCAACTTTTTCTCAAAAATAGATCTTAAAAGTGGCTATTATCAAATCCGCATTCAAGAAGGTGATGAATGGAAAACCGCTTTCAAAACCAAATTTAACTTATATGAGTGGTTAGTGATACCTATGGGTTTGTCGGAAGCACCCGGAACTTTCGTGCATCTTATGCATCATGTGCTTAGACTTTACATTGGAGTCTTCATTGTGGTTTACTTTGATGATATCCTTGTGTTTAGCAAAACCATGAAAGAGCATATTAATCATGTTAAATCTGTGTTGCAAACTCTTCGCAAGGAACGCCTTTATGCAAACTTGAAAAAATGCACTTTTGGCGTTGACAAAGTGGTTTTCCTGGGTTTTGTTGTCTCTTCCAAGGGTGTCCATGTTGATGAAACTAAAATTGAAGCAATTAAAACTTGGCCCCAACCCACCAATTTGCAACAAGTGAGAAGTTTTCTTGGTCTAGCAGGATTTTATCGTCGCTTTGTGAAAAACTTTAGCACAATTGCCGCTCCTTTACATGCTTCGAGTAAGAAGAATGCTCCTTTTGTTTGGGGATCTTTGCAATCCACCGCTTTTGATGAACTCAAGTCTTTGCTTACTCATGCTCCGATTCTTGCTTTGCCCAATTTTGACAAAAACTTTTGAGGTTCATTGTGATGCAAGTGGTACCGGAATTGGCAGAGTTTTGATGCAAGAAAAACGAGCCATTGCTTATTTTAGTGAAAAACTCTCCGGTGCTCAACTTAATTATCCCATCTATGACAAAGAATTGTATGCTTTAGTGCGTGTGCTACATGTTTGGGAACATTATCTTAGACCTAATGAATTTGTCATCCATACCGATCCTGAAACGCTTAAGTACTTAAAAGGTCAAACTAAATTGAACAAGCGTCATGCCAAATGGAGTGAATTCATTGAATCTTTTCCTTATGTGATCAAGTATATTAAGGGTAAAGAAAATGTTGTTGCGGATGCGCTTTCACGCATATGCATGCTTGTCACTCAACTTGAGTTGAATGTTATTGGTTTTGAGCATATAAAAGACTTGTATGAGCATGATCTTTCTTTTGCTACTCCTTACGCTAAGTGTTTGACACACACGTCTTGGGAACGATACTACATAAAGGATGATTATCTTATGAGAGCTAACAAACTTTGCATTCCCGAGTCTTCTCTTCGTTTGCTCCTTTTGCAAGAGGCTCATGGAGGCGGACTTATGGGACACTTTGGACGCGACAAGACTTTCGCCACGCTCTCCAAGAACTACTTTTGGCCCAAGATGTTTCGTGATGTCTCACGCTTCACCAACCGTTGCTCTACATGTCGCAAAGCTAAGTCAAAAGCTCAATCCCATGGTCTTTACATGCCCCTTCCCATTCCTTACCAACCTTGGGAAGACATTAGCATGGATTTTATACTTGGTTTGCCTAGAACTCAAAATGGCAAGGATTCCGTCTTTGTTGTTGTGGACAGATTTTCTAAGATGGCACATTTCATTCCTTGCAACAAGATAGACGATGCTTCACATATTGCAAATATCTTTTGTAGGGACATCTTGCGACTTCATGGATTGCCAAAGACGATCGTCTCCGACCGTGACGTCAAGTTCTTGAGTTACTTTTGGAAGACGCTATGCGCCAAGCTCGGAATCAAGCTCTTGTTCTCATCCGCATACCATCCTCAAACCGACGGCCAAACAGAGGTGACGAACCAGACACTATCCACTCTACTTCGTGTGTTGATCAAGAAGAACATCAAGGAGTGGGAGGTGTGTCTACCCATCGCCGAGTACGCCTACAACCGTGCAAGACATTCGACTACCAGCAAGTCTCCCTTCGAGGTCGTCTACGGCTTCAACCCGTTGTCACCATTGGACATTCTACCTCTTCCTCTACAAGAGCGCACCAACATGGATGCGAGTGCACGGGCAAGCTACATCAAGAAGATGCATGAAGATACAAGACACACCATCGAGCGCCAAGTACAACGACTAGCGACCAAGCTCAACATCAACAAGCAACCCATGGTATTCAACATTGGAGACCTTGTGTGGCTACACCTTTGCAAGGACCGCTTCCCCAACAAACGCAAGTCTAAGCTTCTCCCTCGAGCCGACGGACCCTTCAAGGTGCTAGCACGCTACAACGACAATGCCTACAAGATTGAACTCCCACGAGACAAGTACACCATGAGCGACATTTTCAACGTCAAAGACCTCTCGCCTTTCCATGGTGACGCAGATTTTGATCCGAGGTCGGATCTTTCCCAAGGGAGGGGAGATGATGTGGAGCATCCTTCCATCATCCCCATGGACTCTACTTCGACCACACTTGCTCCAAGAGGACCCATGACAAGAGCCCGAGCACGTGCCATCCAATCCGAGGTTAACTCTCTCCTTGTTGAACTTCCCTTTGACCCATTTGAGACATGGCTACTACCTCAAACAGAGACACTTTGTGTGCTCAGGTACCATGTAAGCAGCCAAGGAGAAGGAGTGGTGCAAGATGGACATCAAGAGCAAGGAGGCATTCCACCCAGCCTGGAAGGACCGGTACAACCGCCCAACCACCGCCCGAGCGGAACAACCGGCCAGCCACCGCCCAACAAGCGGCCGCTATTCTGTGATCAAGCGGTGCAAGGCCGTTACAGCACCGGTTCTACCGGTTTCTGCCCAAAGACCGGAACAACCGCCCCAACCTCCGGTACAACCGCTGGCTCTTTCGACACCCACCTCCAGGAGCCAGTGCCCGACATCCCAGCGGTAGTACCGCCTTCCTCGACCGGAACTACCGCCCCTCGTGAGCTCTCAGCGGTACTACCGGCCCCGTGACCGGTACTACCGGCCTGCCTGTGCGCAGTGCACTTACCCCTTTGTGGCTTAGCACTATATATACTCGTCTCCTAGCTTCATATTAGGGTTAGCATAGGTTTAGCTCATATTTTGTGTGAGAGCCTTGCGCATCCACTTGGATACTTCTCCTCGGAGCTCAGGACCTCTTCGGAGAAGATCCCCCAAGCGAATTCAAGACCCCTTTCTAGGGAAGACCATCAAGGCCTCCGTACGGAGAAGAACGGTTCCTTTGTATCCTTACCTTTGTTGATTGTGGATCATATGTTACTCTATGTTGTCGGTGATCTAGCACTCATGTGATTGATTACTTGTCGGTTGAGTGTTTCTCTTGTTCTCCCCGTGTTTTACCTCTAGTTCTTCCGCGTGTTCTTCGTGATTCCCCGTAGGATCCCTCCAAACGTGAAAGATCGACCAACTAGGGTTTTGCCCTACATCACTTTCCCTTATGTCATTAAACACAAGAAGGGAAAAGAAAATGTTATTGCTGATGCATTGTCTCGTCGCTATACTATACTTTCACAACTTGACTTCAAAATATTTGGTTTGGAGACCATCAAAGATCAATATGTGCATGATGCTGACTTTAGAGATGAAATGCAGAATTGTAAAGAAGGAAGAATGTGGAACAAGTTTGTCGTTAATGATGGATTTGTGTTTCGTGCTAACAAGCTATGCATTCCAGGTAGCTTTGTTCGTCTTTTGTTGTTGCAGGAGGCGCATGGAGGAGGATTAATGGGACACTTTGGCGTGAAGAAGACAGAGGACGTACTTGCTACACATTTCTTTTGGCCAAAGATGAGACGGGATGTTGAGCGTTTTATTGCTCGCTGCACTACATGTCAAAAAGCTAAGTCACGACTCAATCCTCATGGTTTATATATGCCTTTGCCTGTACCTAGTGTTCCTTGGGAGGATATATCTATGGACTTTGTTTTAGGTTTACCTCGAACAAAGAAGGGGAGGGATAGCATATTTGTTGTCGTGGATAGATTCTCGAAAATGGCACACTTTATACCATGTCATAAAAGCGATGATGTTGTTAATGTTGCTGATTTGTTCTTTCGTGAAATTATTCGTTTGCATGGTGTGCCAAATACTATTGTTTCAGATCGTGATACTAAATTTCTTAGCCACTTTTGGAGATGTTTATGGGCTAAGTTGGGGACTAAACTGCTTTTTAGTACTACTTGTCACCCCCAAACTGATGGACAAACTGAAGTAGTCAATAGAACATTGTCTACTATGCTTAGGGCTGTTTTGAAGAATAATAAGAAAATGTGGGAGGAATGCTTGCCTCATATTGAATTTGCTTATAATCGTTCATTGCATTCTACTACTAAGATGTGCCCTTTTGAAGTTGTGTATGGTTTCCTACCTCATGCACCTATTGATTTGTTGCCTCTTCCATCTTCGGAGAAGGTTAATTTTGATGCTAAACAACGTGCTGAATTGATTTTAAAAATGCATGAGTTAACTAAGGAAAACATTGAGCATATGAATGCTAAATATAAACTTGCTGGAGATAAGGGTAGAAAACATGTTGTGTTTGCACCTGGAGATCGTGTTTGGTTAGATTCGCGTAAGGATAGATTTCCTGATTTGCGCAAATCAAAGCTAATGCCACGTGCTGATGGCCCCTTTAAGGTGTTGGAGAAAATAAATGATAATGCATATAAACTTGAGCTGCCCGTAGATTTTGGGGTTAGTCCCACTTTTAACATTGCAGATTTGAAGCCTTATTTGGGTGAGGAGGATGAACTTCCGTCGAGGACGGCTTCATTTCAAGAAGGGGAGGATGATGAGGACATCAATACAATTTTTACACCCACAACCCCTGCTGCTATACATACTGGACCAATTACTAGAGCTCGCGCATGCCAACTAAAGTACCAGGTACTTTATGTTTCTTGGTAATGATTCTAATGTTCTTGAGGATATGATGCTGCCTAAATTGGATACATTTGTTTTGCTTACAAATGAAGGGCCTAGCTTGGAGAAGGATGAACATTGGAGCAAGAACAAGCATGGAGATGATGGCATGCGCAAGGGGAACAAGAACGGAGTTACAAGTGATGATTTCAGGACTTTGAAGCCACCATAATGGGTGCATGAAGCCTTGGACGAAATATACAAGATGCCACTTTATAAATTTCGTCCTGAGGCTATTCTAGGTGCTGCGACACCTTATTATTGGGCCAGGCCCATGTAATTTTGAAATACATAAGTATAGGCTATTTTTAGAGTCCGTATGTGTGGGGAAACAAGAGGTAGGGTTGATTTCGGACCCCTCCACCAAGGGCCACGAAATTCCCCACTCTTCCTCCATATATACAGCCCTTAGGGCATCATTTAGACTTAGGGTTTTGTTTAGATTAAAAGTTCGCCATAGCTGCAACTTCGCGTACTTTGTTTGTGTTCAACGACCAGACAAAGGTGTCACATAACCCCACCTTGAACAATAAAGCTTTCATCTTATATTCGCAATATCCAGATTGCAATCTCAGTTTCTTGCTTGTTCTTCGTTTGCTCGCAGGAAACAGACCCTCGTGGTCAGGTTGATCGTGCTCCGGCATGGTCAATAACCTCTCGGAGTTGGTTGAGCGATTGCTAAGGCGCGACGTCCTCGCACGTTCGTAGTCGGATCGTCAAAGTCGACTTCCACCAAAGCGATATCCATCATCTCATCGAAAGACGGGACACCTTTGCCTCTATCATGTAGAATGGACGGCTGCTCTTGGATGACTCAGGGTGATCGTAGTCGCGCTTCATCTCCGGCTCGTCTACAAGCACAGATAGCCCCTTTCGTTTCACGTCCTTGGGCTTGGCCTTCTTGTCTTCTGGGTCGGCATCGGGGAGCTCGAGGAGGGAGAGGCATCCCTCCTCAGCCCTCGCGCATTTGTTCACCATGTTGAACATCTCCAGGGTTGTTCAGAGGTCTTCGTGTATAGCGAGCTCCTCCTTCATCTTGATGTCGCGGACGCCATCAGTAAATGCTCAGATGATGGCCTCATCCGACACCTTGGGGGTCTTGAGGCGAACATTGTTGAAGTGCTGGATGTACTTCTGAAGGGTCTCTCCTGGCTGCTGCTTGATGAGTCATAGGTCACCGGCGGCCGGCGGGTGGTCACGAGTGCCCTGGAAGTTGGCGATGAAGCGGTCGTGCATCTCATCCTAGGAGGAGATAGACCCCACGAGGAGGTTCAGGAGCCAGGAGCGTGCGCCATCCTTGATGTCCGTGGGGAACTAGTTCGCCATGATCTTCTCGTCGCCGCTGGCCGCCTCGCTACTCAGTTCATAGAGCTTCCGGAACTCGACAGGGTCCGTTGTGCCGTCATATCGCGGGGGTAGGCCAGGCTTGAACTTGCCCTGCCAGACGAAGTTGCGCAGCTCTGGGGTGAACACACGGCACCCTGCTGTAGTCATAGGAGCACATCGGGGTGGTGGAGCCTGGTCTTGGTGCTCGCGCACCGCCACCACCATAGGCAGCGCACGGTCTTGACGTGGAGATGCTGGGAGCGCACGTGCACCTTCTTGGGGCCGCTGTACCACTTGACAGCTTTCTTCTTCACGCGTAGGCACCTAACGCTGCGGGTCGGGCCATGGTGCCGCCTGCCTTGGTTCGACGATGGAGCCATGGACTGGAGGTGGTGGGGGCGCCCCTTGAGCCACGTCGCCTGCGGTAGGCGGCTGCTAAGGTAGTTAGCAGGCCGGCGCAGCAGAGTCTCCGGTGGCGCAGACGAGCTCGGTGATGCGTTCGAGCCACTACTCGTACAAGTCGTCGACTGGGCGGTAGCGAAGGAGCTCCCGCGCCATGAGTAGACCAGCTTGTGCGTTCTCCGAGCCGCGACGCACGTGGGAGGACGAAGCGGCCGGAGTCAGCGACGGAGTGGCGGTGTGCCCGTCGCGGCGTACAGAGGGGTGCAGCAATGAAGCTTGCTGCTCGTGGCCAGCAGGGCCCGTGGCGGCGTTGGCCGCTGGTGACGGAGGACGACGAGGACAGCCGTCGCCCGCCGGTGCCATCTGAGCGACGCGAGCGGCAATCGTGGCTCGGTGCTAGCGTGAGCCAGATGTGCGTCACGCATGGAAGCGTCGGAGTGGCGGTGGATCGATCGACGAAAGAGAAGATCCGACACACCCCTACCTGGCACGCGAAATGTTGGATTTCGGGTTCTGTGCGGAGATCTCAACCTACCCAGCCTGCCTACTCGCGATCCTCACAACCTAGTGCATCAAGCTCAAAGGGACAGAGGGACACTGCAGTTTATCCTGGTTCGGGCCACCTTGCGGTGTAATACCCTACTCCAGCTTTGTGGTGGACTGCCTCGGGGGGCAGAGGATGAACTACTACATTGGATGAACCGCCGCAGGAGGTGAGGTGTTCTTGAGCTCAAGAGAGCTGGTGAAGGAGGAATGGCTTTGCTCCATTTGGGTCGATCCCCACTCTATGGTGGTGGCTAAGTCCTATTTATAGTGACCTTGGTCATCTTCCCAAATGTTGGCGGGAAGGGATCCCACAACGGCCAGATTTTAAGGGGGACAACAAGTATAGCCTATCCTGACTAAAGTGGTCTTCGCCTACAAAAGCCTCTGGTCGTGACGCTGCGGTGGGCTCGACGATGACCTCCGCCCTGCCATCCTGGCGGTCTTGGTCTTGTTGCACCAGAATGGAAACCTTTGGTTGATTCCTCGGGACTCCGCACCTGCTGCTTGCCTCCTTTGCACCAAAGAGGAAACGGGTACTCTGCGCCCGCTGGCGCCCACCTGATGCTCGCCTGGCCTTGGTCGTCATGGCTCACGTTAGCTGAGCCTCATGAGGTGTGCCTTGCATAGAAATCTCTGCTCCTCGGGAGCCAGCCTAAGGAGGCCGACCCCCTTGGAGGTCTTGGTGTCGTCCACCTCGCGAGGTTTGGCCCCTCGTGAGGGTCTTGAGTTGTCGATGCTGAAGCTGGGCCGTACCAGGCCGTCGATGGAGCCAAGCAGTGGGCCGCAGGCAAGCAAGTCTGGGTACCCCCATATCCAGAACGTCGACGACTCCCTGTGTGGAGAGCCCCCATGGCATGTACAGCCCCGCCCGGACACGTGGCTTGCATGGCAGGGCTAGAGGAGGTGTATCTGGGCACTCGTGGGCCAGCATGGGACTCACGAGGCCCTACCTCAAGGCGGGTTGCGCCTGAACTTGATTGGGAATACTGATGATAGCCCAGCGAGGTGGACAGATAACCTGCGCCGAGTGAATCTCCCGAGGTTATCACATGAGAAGGCCAGACACCAATGACCCCAGGAGGTGACGTGAACGGGACCAGCCCGCCAGACATAGCTCAGCCGTTGGGTTTATCGACAAAGCAGGAACGGACCCGAGCACAGACGCCATGCCCAGTCTTCTCATGTGACAGTCCTGAAGAAAGACAGCCGGCGCGCGGCTCCCATGGTGACGATGCAACGGGTCGCGCACCGCCACTTACCCGCCCGTGATTAGCTCATGCGATAACAAGGCACCAAGGACCATGGGAGGTGATGTACACGGGAGCTCGCCCGTGAGCCAGAGCTCAGCCTCTTCGGTTTAGCGACGCTGCAGGGACGAACCCGAGCACAGACGTCGTGCCAGTCCTTAATCATGAGGCGGCCACGGTTGGGTTTGCAAGGGCGCAAGACATTCGCGATGAAGCACCGGACAGGCAAAAGGTAATCATAAGGCAGCTCATGGGAGACGGTTAGGCAGCTCTGATAAATGCAAGAAGGATACATGCCGCAGGGACGGACCCACGCGGCTTACGGATAGTGCAGCCTGAGGGCCGCCCCCAACTGAACGAACTAAAATATGTCACCTAGCACCGTTGCTATTGAGGTGTTGGAGCAATGGAAGACGCGTGCTGTAGGAGTTGCTCCTCATGAGCCGCCCTGGCACTGAACCTCGGGGGCTCTGAAGGTCCGGGGGGCTCGTGAGGATCCATCGGCATCTCCGCCTGGATTGCCTAGCACCGGTCCTCCTAGGCCGTCAGGACGCCCCGCATGTGGCGCTGGAATGCAGCAGCTGCGTTCAGCAAGCCGAAGGGCATGTGAATGTAGCTGTGAGGGGGACCCTCGCATCGGCCGACACGGGACGGCCACAAGAGCTCCTAAGACGCGGCCCTATTGAGTCCTGGGATGTCAACGCAGATGCGCAGCTCCTCGTCCTCACCAGGGCAAGGAACCGCGCCTCGCGGTGGGCGGCGATCGCCCCGCACAGCCCTCGCCTCCTGAATCTCCTTGACTGCCTTGCTGATGAATTCCCTCGCGCCTGGTGCCTCACGCCATGCGCTCTCTCCTTGGAAGTGTGCACTGAAGCATGCCTCCACATGGTACCCGAGCGCCTCCCTCAGGCATTGGCTAGGTCAGAGGCCCTCCAGAGGAGAGCCCCGAGTCCAGCCTGAAAGGGGCGATGGGCGCGCCTTCCTATGCGATGGGTGAAGGCGCCCCGTCCACAGACGTGAGGCTCAATGCGGCCCCGCTAGACACCGCCTCCTCGTGAGATCCCCGGCTTAGGAGCTGCTTCTTCTTATTCTTGGGGGAGACCTGAGGAGGGGGGACAATGCCCATATCTTGAGGGTTCTCAACCGCAGCAGCCTGGTAGGCACGCTTGAGAGAGCACACGCGTCCTTTTCCTCCCAGGCGACCGTGATGATGCCGCAGCTCCCTGGCATCTTGAGGATGTTGTAGTTGTGGTGTGTTGCCGCCATGAACTTGGCGAGAGCTGGGTACCCGAGGATGGCATTGTATGGAAGGCGAATGTCAGCGACATTGAAGTCAATGAGCTTGGTGCGGTAGTTGTTGCGCTTGCCGAAAGTGACGGGGAGGCGGACTTGCCCGATCGGGTGCGTGGAGCCGTCGGACACTCCTGAGAAGGGCTTGAAAGGCTGAAGCTGGTGGTATGGTACTTGGAGCCTGTTGAACGTCTGGACAGAGAGAACATTGAGCCCTGCTCTGCCGTCAATGAGGGTCTTGGTACGAGCACGTTGTTGATGATGGGTGAGCATAGCATTGGGAGCGCACTAGCTGTGGCCGCGCACTTGAGCTGGTCGAAGGAGTTGAAGGTGATGGCGTACTTGGACCACATGAGCGGGCGGTCGCCTCGAGCTTGGGGAGCGCTGCGTTCACCTCACGCGTGAACTGCTTGAAGACGCGGTGAGAGGCTGGGGCCTGGAGGCCGCCCAAGATGCAGGCGATGGCACGAGGCTCCTGGATGCCCCCAGCCCCCTCGTCCTGGTGGTGATCTTCGTTCCTTGTTGATGGTGGAGGCAGTGGGGGAAGGCCTGCGTTGCCCTGAGGCTGATCCTCGCGAGGCTGGTCCCTCCAGGCTCCCTCGTGAGGCAGGCCCTGCCAGCGGTCCTCCCGAGGCTGGTCACGCCACTCCTGACAATGGTCGCAGTCGTCCCAGCGTCCTCCACCTCGGCGGCCCCCACGACCATAGCCTCGGTCATTGCACTCACGGGGCGACCAAGGGGCCCGTCGCGGAGGGCCCTGAGCTCTTGACAATCGTTGGTGTTGTGGTTGTGCACATTGTGGAAGACGCGAAATGGACGGTTGCCCTTGGATGACTCAGGGTGATCGCAGTCGCGCTTCATCTCTGGCTCGGCCGCAAGTACAGCCGGTCCCTTGCGCTTCACGTCCTTGGCATTGGCCTTGTTATCTTCTGGGTCTGCATCGGGGAGCTCGAGGTGGGAGAGGCGTCCCTCTTCAGCTCTCGCACACTTGTTCGCCATGTTGAAGATCTCCAAAGCTCTACAAAGGTCTTCATGTATGGAGAGCTCCTCCTTCATCTTGATGTCACGGACGCCATCAGCGAATGCCGAGATGATGCCTTCGTCCGACACCTTGGGGATCTTGAGGCGAACTTTGTTGAAGCATTGTATGTACTTCTGCATGGTCTCTCTTGGCTGTTGCTTGATGCGTCGAAGGTCAACCATGGCCGACAGGTGGTCGCGTGTGCCCTGGAAGTTGGCGATGAAGCGCTCACGCATATTGTCCCAGGAGGAGACTGATCCCACGGGGAGGTTCAGGAGCCAGGAGAGCGCGCCGCCCTTGATGTCCATGGGGAACCAGTTCGACATGATCTTCTCATCGCCGTTGGCCGCCTCGATGCTCAGCTCGTACAGCTGCAGGAACTCGCCAGGGTCAGTGGTGCCGTCGTAGCGTGGGGGCAGGTCAGGCCTGAACTTCCCCGGCCAGACAACGTTGCGCAGCTTCGGAGTGAACGCATGGCACCCTGTTGTGGTCGCGGGATCCCGTCGGGGTGGTGGAGCCATGTATTGCTGCTCGCGCGCCACCACCATAGGCGGCGCACGGTCTTGACGTGGAGGTGCTGGGAGCGCACGTGCATCTTCTTGGGGCTGCTGCACCACTTGACAGCTTGCTTCTTCACACACGGACACCTGACGCTGCGGGTCATGCTGAGGCGTTGCCCACCTTGGCTTGATGGTGGCGCCCTGCACGGGAGGCGGAGGAGGTGCCCCGTGAGCCACGTCGCCCGCAGCAGGCGGCAGTTGAGGCAGCGAGCGGGATGGTGCAGCAGAGTCTCCGGCGGCGTTGACGAGCTCGGCGATGCGCTCAAGCCACTCTTCATAGAAGTCATCGACTGGCCGGTAGCGTAGGAGCTCCCATGTCTTGAGCAATGTAGCCTGCGCATTCACTGGGCCACGATGTGCGTGGGAGGACGAACCAGCCAGAGTCAGCCGGAGTAGCGGTGCGCCCGTCACGGCGCACAGAGGGGTGCAGCGACGAAGCTTGTTGCTCGTGGCCAGTAGGGCCCGTGGTGGCGTTTGCCGCTGGCGATGGGGGACGGCGTGGACAGCCGTCGCCCACCGGAGCCGTCTGAGCGACATGGACTGCGACCGCAGCCCGGCGCTCAGCATGAGCTAGACTCGCGTCAGCCATGGAAGCGTCGGAGTAGCGGTGGATCGATCAACGGAAGAGAAGATCCGACGCACCCCTACCTGGCATGCCAAATGCTGGATTTTGGGTTCCGCAAACCCTTGAGAGGTTCAAACTATGGGGTGTGTGCGGAGATCTCAACCTACCCAGTCTGCCGACTCACCAATCTCACAGCCTAACGCGTCGAGCTCGAAGGGAAAGGAAGACACAATAGTTTACCCAGTTTCAGGCCACCTTGCGGTGTAAAACCCTACTCCTGCTTTGAGGTGGATTTGCCTCGACAGGCTGAGGAAGAACTTGTACAATGGAGAATAGCCTCAGGAGGCGTGTTCGTGGGCTCAAGTGAGCTGGTGAGCTGGTGCGGGTGGAATGGATCCGATCGGCTCGATCTGTCTGCCCTTCTCTTGGTGGTGGCTAGGTCCTATTTAGAGTGGCTTTGGTCCTCTTCCAAAATGAAGGCGGGGAAGGATCCCAGAATGGCCAAATTTGAAGGGAGACAACTAGTACATCCTATCCTGCCTAAAGTGGTCTTCGCCTGCAAAAGCCTATGGTCGTGACGCTCCGGTGGGCTCGGCGATGACCTCCATCCTGCTGTCCTGGCAGTCTTGGTCTCATTGCATGGGAATGGAAACCTTTGGTTGATTCCTTGGGACTCCGCGCCTGCTGCTTGCTTCCTTTGCACCAAAGAGGAAACTGGTACTTTGCGCCCGCTGGCGCCTGCCTGGCCCCCGCCTGGCCTTGGTCGTCATGGCTCACGTTAGTCGAACCTCACGAGGTGAGACTTGCATAGAAATCTCCGCTCCTTGGGAGCCAGCCTGAGGAGGTCGATTCCTTTAGAGGTATTGTTGTCGTTCGCCTCGTGAAGCTTGGCCCCTCACGAGGGTCTTGAGTTGTTGATGTTGAAGTTGGGCCATACCAGGCCGTCGATGGAGCCAAGCCGCGGGCCGTAGGAAAGCAAGTCTGGGCACCGCCGTATCCAGAACACCAACAGCATGCTGCACGCTATCAGCAAGCCCTTCGTCGCTATCATAGCCGCAGGGTTCATGCCCGGTGTTTTGAGGAAGGTGACCTTCTCCTTAGGCGTGTTCGGTCTGCCAAGGGTACACACAAGATGTCATCAATGTGGGAAGGCCCTTACTGGGTAATATGAGTCACCAGACCTGGCGCAGTCCGTCTGGAGACCGGAGATGGCACTCTGTTGCAAAACTCGTGGAATATTGAGCATCTCCGCAAATTCTACCCGTACGGTGCGAGGCTGCCGGGGCCCTACCCAGCAGGAACCCATTTGTACAGGCCTTGCGTCAGTTGCATGTAACCCCTTGTACAAAGCCGGGTCGATGACCCCGTGCAAGAGAAAATAAGAAGAGCTATAGGGGGTGTCGGTGTCAAAACTGGCGGATCTCGGGTAGGGGGTCCCGAACTGTGCATCTAAGGCTAATGGTAACAGGAGGCGGGGGACAGGATGTTTACCCAGGTTCGGGCCCTCTCGATGGAGGTAATACCCTACTTCCTGCTTGATTGATCTTGATGATATGAGTATTACAAGAGTTGATCTACCACGAGATCGTAGAGGCTAAACCCTAGAAGCTAGCCTATGATTATGATTGTTGTAGTCCTACGGACTAAACCCTCCGGTTTATATAGACACCGGAGGGGTCTAGGGTTAACAGAGTCGGTTACAGAGAAGGAGATCTACATATCCGAATTGCCAAGCTTGCCTTCCACGCAAAGGAGAGTCCCACCCGGACACGGGATGAAGTCTTCAATCTTGTATCTTTATAGTCCAATAGTCCGGCCAAAGTATATAGTCCGGCTGTCCGAGAACCCCCTAATCCAGGACTCCCTCAGTAGCCCCTGAACCAGGCTTCAATGACGATGAGTCCGGCGCGCATATTGTCTTCGGCATTGCAAGGCGGATTCCTTCTCCGAATACTCCATAGAAGATTTTGAACACAAAGATCATGTCCGGCTCTGCAAAATAATTTCCACTGTCAGGACCCCGATACTATGCCACACCGGTCTAGCATGTAACACCACATATCACTTTGCGGCCTCACGCATGGTATTCCCACGGGTGTCGCCTTACCATGCCCGGGACCGTTTGTGCCTTTTGGCACACGTATATGATAGTGTCGCTAGCATCCATATGACAAGAACCCGGGCTGGCATGGCAAGTCGTGAACCCGAAGTGGCACTAACTTACAGGGACAGGCATACATGACCCAACATCGAACGTGTCGGTCATCAGCGAGTGAATCTGGGCTGTAGCAACTGGGCTAGCAGGACTCCGAAGGGTCCGGGCTGTAGCAGGCTAACAGGACTCCGGTAGACACCGCGTGACATTTCCTCGAAGGGATAGACACAGGAACGAAGAAGGACACATGCCGGCCAGCCTAAGTGTTCCGGAGCAGTAGCAAGCTACCAGGGCTCAGTGGAAGCACTAGGAGACATTTCCCAGTAAAAGAGGCTAGTAAGGATAAACAACTAGTTAGTCAGATCCCACACATAGCAATACACATTACACGTACGCATAACATGCAAGTATGTGTTGTACAACATGGCATCATAGCATAACTCAACAACTCATATAGATAAGGCTCAAAGAGCCATCATAGCATTTATTACAAACAGGGGTCACTGATGAGGACATGATTACCTTGGGTATAACCAAAAATATTGCATATATGCATATTTGTCAGGTAATTTCTAGTGCAAACTATTCAATAATCTATTTATGTTATCCAGAACAAAAATACTTCACACACTTTTGTGTTTTGTCTAATTGCAGGTGTATGGGACATTTGTACAATCCACATATGAAGATAAGGGGAAAAGAGAAGTTTATGTTCTATTCAAAAAGTCCTCTCACGTCACTTTTGGGCCAAGAGAAGATAGAGTCCAAGTCTCTCACGTTCTGGATTCAGATTCGGACTGCACAGACATACCTGAGTTAAAACGCCAACAACTTTTTCATACGGAATCCGAATTGGGTGATTCTTTTTTTTTGGAAAGTAGATTTCATGCTCTCTTCAACCCAATTAGAACCACCTTAAAATCCGCCCGGAGCGTTGAGTTATGGACGAAACAATATGACGCTGCACCAGAATCCGAGTCAAACTACAAGTCCAAAGGTGTTACGTCACCTCCACTTGGGCCCATTGGCCTTGTACGACCTAGGGTTAGTTTTAGGCTGCCTTGGGACGTCCTCCGACCTCCTTGGCTGCCACCCCTTGCTCCTATATAAGTAGATCCATCTAGTAGCTTTTTTTTCCTTGGGATTTGTTTAGTTAAAAGTTAGTCATTGCAACTTCGTGTACTTCGTTTGTGTCCAACGACCAGACCAAGACCGCTTACGGATCCCCACCTTTATCAATACTTCATATATACTCGCAATATTCAGATTGCTTTTATCATATTCTTGCTTGTTCTTTGATTGCTTGCAGGAATAGACCTTCATGGTCAGGTTGATTGTGCTCCGGCGTGGTCAATAACATCTCGGAGTTGGTTTAGCGATTGCTAAGGCGCAACGTCGGGCATGTTTGTAGTCGGATCGTCAAAGTCATCTTCACCAAATCAATAGTTATTATCTCATCGAAAGATCGGGACACCTCCGCGTCTATCAAGTGGTATCAGTTTTCAGGTTGCTCGGTGAGAATTTCCAGTTTTTCATAGATTAGATTTATTTTCATACCTATTGTCCAAGAAAAAACCCAAAAAAAAGTTAGATCTATTTATCCTTTGTCCAAGCCAGCCTAAGCCTTTGCAATTTTCTTTTCATTGTTTGCGTTATTGAATTGTCAGTTGCATCATCGTGTCGAGTTGCTGGTCTTAGTGTCTAGTTCGTTTAGAGTTTCGAGTTCTGTTCACAGTAGTCACCCTGCCGCTGCGTCGTTATCCCTTCCACTGTCCACCACCCATCCATCAATTTTCATCACGTCCTACCCACCGTTCATGGTCATAATCATAGTTGACGTCGTTCACATCTTCGCTTGATCCAAACTGCATCTTATCTAGTTTGTTTTGGAAAGAGTGAAAAAAAAGACAAAGAAAAAAAGAGAAAAAAGTAAAAAAAAAAGTCAGTGAAAAAAAGAGAGAAAGAAAAAGAAAAAAAAGTGTTAGGGAAAAAAAGAGAAGAAAAAAAATAAAATTCGGATCTATCTAGACTCAATCTCGTAGTTGAATTCGGATTGGAATCTGTTTTGTGCACTGTTCAGTAAAACAGGCATAACTTTCTCATACGAAGTCCCTTTTGGTTCCGGGAGTACTCAAATTAAAGCTAGCGACGCGCCGCATCTAAATAGTTGTAGAAGTTAGTTCAATAAAAGGCACCTCAAAATCAGCTTCTAAATAGGTGTTTTTGCCCTCCGAAGTTCGCGCATACAGTTTGTTCCAGTTTTTCAGACCAGTTTTAGAATTCTTTGACTCCTCATACCAATTCGGAATTGAGTGATTCTTTTTGCATTGGAAAGCTTGAGTTAGGAGCATTCTTTTAAAAAAGTTATGAGAAAATTGGCTCAAACTTTTCAAGAGGAAAGTTGGAGAGAGAGTTGTTGTATATCCTGCTTGGTAGTTGTTTTTCATCATTATCTTTACTGCCGTTGTGATCTTCACTTATATCTTGCTATCCAGAGCTACTCAGTATCCTTCATTGATGCTAGTTGTGCTACGCCGTGACCTCATTAGTGTTCTAGGCTCGCGTCTCTAGTCTGCTCTAGCCTAGGACCAGCACAGTACCGTCGTTGAGCGTTTATTCAACATTGCATCTTTGAATTGATTATTGCTAATTTTTTGATACCATATATAGCCAACCCAGCTCCACATATTTCTACATCGTGTATACGTACGTTCCCCTGGCAATCGCTTTACACAATCTTCAGAGTTATTTGACACCGATGGTTGCCTGTCACCACCTGCCGCATGGTAAGAACGTGTAAGATATTGATATTTGCTTTACTGTGAGCACGTTACAACCACATCCTAGTAGTTCATAGGAACATTATTCTCGAATTTTGTTTCTTGTTTCTACTAATCATGACAGGTTCCGGAGATAGAAGTTCTTGGACGACGAACACATCTTCACCATCACGAGAGTTGGGACAACACACACAAGCACATGGCCAGGTTAGCTCTTTACCGCCATTTGAGGGTAGATTTAATCCTGCTATTTATCTAGCTTGGGAGCTTGAAGTAGAACAAGTTTTTAGTCACCATGACTTTTCTGAACTTGAGCGAGTACGAGCTGCCACTAGAGCATTTACTGGTTTTACTTCTGTTTGGTGGAGTATGCATTGTAAGAAAAACATTGATAACCAACCCACAACTTGGAAACATTTGAAAGATTTAATGAGACAACAATTTTTCCCTCCTTACTATCGTCGTGAATTGCTTCGCAAATTTGAACAATTTAAACAAGGCAACAACACTATTCATGCTTACTACCAAGAGTTCAAATCTTATATGCATCATTGTGACATAGAAGAATCTAAGGATGATACAATGAATAGATTTTTTGTTGGTTTGAACCATGATATTCAGGCAAGATTTCAGTATATTCCTCGTTGCATTACTGGTATGTATGTTCGTGCTTGTACCTTTGAGAGACAGTTACAGGAGGATGCATTGGGTGACTGCAACAATTACTATTCCAATTCATGCTCACTACCATCGGTTGATTCCTCCATCATTGCACCTTCTAGAGTAGCCACACCTCAGATTGTGAGTGCGACATCATCTCAAGTGTATGGTATATTGCCATTGTCCATACCTACATCAGCTACATCTTTGCGACAAGGTAACAGTAAAGGTATTGATGATATAATTTCACATGAGAATGATGCATGCCTAATTAACTTAAATACATCGTGTGTTGAGTTACATGTTGATTTGAGCACGCCACCTAGTTTAGAGAATCATGTTACTATCATGAATGCATCATGTGATCAAACAACTGAAATACCAATAATTTTGAGTGCGCCAATTGAATTAACTGTTGATGTCAAAGAACCATGTGAATCAGGAAATAATTCAGATTTGGATCAAATACATTTTAAAATAATTGTGCCAATGTTTAATCATTTTGGTATGACCTCTAATCTTGGTGATCATTCTGTGTCAAAAGACTTATTGCATGTTTTCTTATTTAAGCATGTTGTAGCATGTAAATTTGATGCACGTAAGGTTTATTCACCAATGTTGGGATGGTTTAATGATGGATATTGCCAATCTTTTGATATGAATAAGAGCTTCACTTATATGTGCAAACTGAGTTGCAATATTTTCATGCATTCTACTTATGATAATATTTTGGCTTTATATTTTATAATCTATGAAGGTTCCTCATATAAACATGTGTCATATGTGCAAAAATCAAGGGAAGTAAAAATGGATGACATATACATATACAACATGTACACCTTGTCTGTTTTGTTAGCCACATTTCAGATTAAGCAACGCCGAGGACGGCTTTGTTTTCAAGAAGGGGAGGATGATGAGGACATTATTACCTTGGATATAACCAAAAATATTGCATATATGCATATTTGTCAGGTGATTTCTAGTGCAAACTATTCAATAATCTATTTATGTTATCCAGAACAAAAATACTTCACACACTTTTGTGTTTTGTCTAATTGCAGGTGTATGGGACATTTGTACAATCCACATATGAAGATAAGGGGAAAAGAGAAGTTTAGGTTCTATTCAAAAAGTCCTCTCACGTCACTTTTGGGCCAAGAGAAGATAGAGTCCAAGTCTCTCGCGTTCTGGATTCAGATTCGGACTGCACAAACATACCTGAGTCAAAATGCCAACAACTTTTTCATACAGAATCCGAATTGGGTGATTCTTTTTTTGTTGGAAAGTAGATTTCATGCTCTCTTCAACCCAATTGGAACCACCTTAAAATCCGTCTGGAGCGTTGAGTTATAGATGAAACAATATGACGATGCACCAGAATCCGAGTCAAACTACAAGTCCAAAGGTGTTACGTCACCTCCACTTGGGCCCATTGGCCTTGTACGACCTAGGGTTAGTTTTAGGCTGCCTTGGGACGTCCTCCCACCTCCTTGGCCGCCACCCCTTGCTCCTATATAAGTATATCCATCTAGTAGCTTTTTTCCTTGGGATTTGTTTAGTTAAAAGTTAGCCATAGCAACTTCGTGTACTTCGTTTGTGTCCAACGACCAGACCAAGATCGCTTACGGAATAGACCTTCGTGGTTAGGTTGATTGTGCTCCGGCGTGGTCAATAACCTCTCGGAGTTGGTTTAGCGATTGCTAAGGCGCAATGTCGTGCACATTTGTAGTAGGATCGTTAAAGTCATCTTCACCAAATCAATAGTTATCATCTCATCGAAAGATCGGGACACCTCCGCCTCTATCAGTCACAGGACCCATCATACAGAGCATACAAGCAACAAGCGGAAGCATTACATGTCTGAGTACAGACATCTACAAATGAAAAAGGTTGAAGAGCCTGACTATCTACAACATCCTATCAAGATCGTAGCTGAGGTACAAGAAACTTGTCGAAGTCCACGGAAACTAGTAAGACCGTAGTCTCCGCTGTAAAAACATAAATAAAGCAACATGAGTACAAAGGTACTCAGCAAGACTTACATCAGATCCTATCATACATGCATTTGCATCAAGAAGGTAATGTGGGGTTTAGTTGCCGCAAGCCAGCTTTGACTCAGAGGCTATCCTGTTCTACGACTACGAGAAACTTCTTTGAGGTGAGAGAACACACATGAGTCCACTAATCACCACACAATACCCTACTATGCATTCATACCCATCTCCCTACCGGAAGGCCATCCATAGCACTCACACTTGTCTTGAGCATTTTAGAGTATCCACTTCAAGTTGTCTATGTACCACGTAAGCATCCAAGAAGTCCATAACCGCAGACCCGGCTATTCGAATAGATCATGTTAACCCTGCAGGGGTGTACTCTTCACACACGCTCTCACCACTTACCGGCATGTACACGTCATGTATCTCGGCAACCTTCAAGCGGAAGCCTGGCGAGGGTGTCGGCCATGACCTGACTAACCACACAAGACTCTAGTCCAGGTTTATCGCCTATTCGGGTTCCATCTGCAAGGAGATCCGGCCGGGGTTTCACTCACGGCCCCAAACGATGTGTGCAGGGTTCCCGAGCCCACCATCTGGGTGCCACTCGGTACACCAGGCCACATGTGCCTAGTCTGTCCCAAGCCCACCCTGCCGGGTGCCACTTGGTAGAAAAATAGCACTACCTACAAACACCAAAAACTAGTTGCGACTCCTGGACAGAGATCAAGTTAGTTAATAAGTTGAGAGGGGTTGAGTTACCGGAACCCAATGTGTGGTAGTAACGAGTCATTTGACAACATACATAGAACTCAGTGCTTAAGGACGGTTCCAGTGAGACAACCCACCATGTACTCCTACATGGCCTCTCACCGCTACCTTTACCAAATCGTGTTCACACACTTCACTCTCAGCATCAAAACATAGAGCACTGCACTCCAATTCATTCCCAATGAATCATACCTGACACACTCTAAGCAATAACAGGCATGTCATGGTAGGAACACAGCAATGGTTTCAATCAACTCCTACACATGCTAGTGGGATTCAACTATTTACTGTGGCAATGACAGGTCATGCAGAGGAATGGGTTCAACTACCGTAGCACAAAGTAGCAGTTGAATCGTTGTTGTCCTAATGCAATAACTGAGAGCACAAGCGAGAGAGTAGGATTGTATCGGAATGAACAAGGGGGTTTGCTTGCCTGGTAGATCAACAGGGGCACTGCTCCTCAGACAGGTACTCTGGAACGGTCTCCGGAGCAGGACCTAACAAGAAGGAACAGTGTCGGCAATCAATACACAAGCATATGCAACAATATGATGCATGAACATGGCATGAAGATGTGATGTGTTTTGTGCTAATGCATCTAGCATTCATTTTGGTTGAAGTCCATTTGAATCAAGAATTCAAATGCAACTCCAAGATAAGCCTTTATAACTGCCATTTTAGTGTTTCGACTTATACTGTAGGTATAAGTTGGTTTTCATGCATGAAACTAGTACAGATGGATAGATTGAATTTTTCTGATAATTTTTCATATATAAATTATTTTAATCTGAGCTACGGTTGAATTTCTATGATTTTTTGAAGTTTATATCATTTTCTAGAATTTCCTGATTTAATTTAAATCCAGAAAATGGATAACTGCATCTGCACTGCGTCATGCTTTGGTCAGCAAGTCAACAGCACTGACTGGGGTCAAACCTGACGTGTGGGGTCCACACGTTAGTGTCTAAGGGTTAATCGGGGGGTTTATACTTAAGGGCGCACGGGCCCATTGTCAGTGTCAGGGTTAGTTAAATGGTGATTAGCCTTAAGCTAATCACCTGGTCGGCCGGGCCCGCATGTTAGGCCGGCAAGGTCGTCGCCGGCGACCACGGGAGACGGCGGTGTCCGCGCTACAGGCCACGGGGGCAGCGGCTAAGGGCACCGGGGCGTAGCCCGGGCTCGTCCGCATCTAGGGGAGTAGACGGGAGGCTGCGGGGGCGGCGGAGCTCATCGGAGCGAAGCTCGCAGCGGCGGCCGGAGCTCGGCTCGAGCGGGCGCATGGCTACAGAGCGCGGGGAGGCAGGCGAGCAGGGGGAACCGATGCAGGGGCTCACGGCGGGCTCGGGGACGTCGTCGGAGAGCTCGGGGGACGCTGGAGTCGGCGGGCCGGCGATGGGGATCCATGGCGGCTGGAGGCGAAGATGGCGATGGCGACGGCTCCATGGGGCGCTCCGGCTTGCGTGGCTCGGTGGAGGTCTATAGAGCGAGGAGGCGAAGCTCCTGGGTGTGTCGGAGAGGTGAGGGGGAGGTGGTGGCTGTGGCAGCAGCGAGCGACGGCGACGGTGGCGTTCGGCCGGGTCGAGAGGGAGAGGACCAGGGGAGGAGGGAGAACAAGAGAGAGTGGAAGATGTGCGGGGCGTCGTGGCGACGTCCAGGGAGGCCAGAGCGACGAGGGCGAGAAGCAGTAGGTGGCGGGAGACATGGCCACAGCCGGCTGCGGTGCGGGCACGCAGCAGCTCCTACTGGCAGGAGCTTTAAGAAGCTCCTGGTAGTTGGGCTGGGCTGCCTGCTGGCTGGGCCGGCCTGTTGGCCGCTGGGCTGCATAGTGTCGGGCTGCACAGGGGCTTCAGATAAGTTTTTCCATTTCTTTTTCTTTTCTATTTTTCCTGACATTTGTTTTGATTTAATAATAATACTAAATCATTTTATTTACTTCTGTCAATTTCTGTAGGAACTAGTTGGATGGCTCCAAAACTCCTCACCAATTAACGGAATTTTTGGACATATATTATATATAACAAATATATATCCAAAGCAATTAATTATTGGATTAATTGCAAATGCCCAAAATAAATACTTATGAGCTCTTAAAAATATTGGTTTGATTTTTATCTCTGTCCAATATTTTCATAGAGCAACATGAGCATTTTCTTGGACCTTTTTGGAGCAATTTTTATTTGGGTCATTTCCAAAAATGATTCTGAGGGTTTCACAAATCCCCATTTCAAATTTAAATGGTATTGAAACATGATGCACACATGACTAGCTAGTCTAGGTCATAACAGAACTAGGGATGTGACAACTCGCCCCCACTTGAAAGAATCTCGTCCCGGGATTCAGGGGTCGACGGAAGGAAAGCGGGGTACTCCAGTCGAAGACGATCTTCTCGCTCCCAAGTAGCTTCTCTCTCGGAATGATGAGACCACTGAACCTTGAGGAACTTGATGTTCTGACGTCGGGTAACACGCTCTGCTTGATCAAGAATGCGAACCGGGTACTCTCGGTATGTGAGGTTATCTTGGAGATCAAGCGTTTCGTGGTCCACTCCGCGGATAGGATCCGAGAAGTAAGGCCTCAGTTGAGAGACGTGGAAGACATCATGAACTCGAGAAAGATGTGGGGGTAGTTCCAACTGGTAGGCAACCTCTCCTCGTTTAGCGAGAATGCGAAAAGGACTGATGTAGTGAGGAGCCAACTTGCCCTTGATACTGAATCGATGGGTACCCTTCAAAGGAGTAACCCGAAGGTAAGCTTTGTCGCCAATTTCATAAGTCATATCCTTATGATGACGATCATACTGGCTCTTTTGACGAGACTGGGCTGTTTTCAAATTCTCACGAATGATGCGAACTTGCTCTTCTGCCTCCTGGATCACGTCCGGTCCAAAGAATTGTCTTTCACCGGTTTCTGACCAGTTCAAAGGTGTTCGACATCTTCGTCCATAGAGAATCTCAAAAGGAGCTTTCTTGAGATTGGATTGATAGCTATTGTTATAAGCAAACTCGGCGAAAGGAAGGCATTTCTCCCAATCCATACCGAATGAGATAACGCAAGCTCTAAGCATGTCTTCGAGAATTTGGTTGACCCGTTCCACCTGACCACTCGACTGAGGGTGGAAAGCAGTACTAAAGGAAAGATGGGTTCCCATGGCAGTTTGGAAACTCTCCCAGAAATGAGAAGTGAAAAGACTGCCACGGTCTGAATTGATCTCTAATGGAACACCATGAAGTGACACTATTCGAGAGATGTATAAGTCAGCAAGCTGACTAGCAGTGATACTCTCTCGAACAGGTAGGAAGTGTGCCACTTTGGAGAGACGATCAATGACTACGAAGATAGCATTATTCCCTCTCTTGGTCCTGGGAAAGCCGGTGATGAAGTCCATACCAACTTGATCCCATTTCTATCCAGGAATAGCTAAAGGCTGAAGGGTGCCAGCAGATCTTTGATGCTCTGCCTTAACGCGATGACAAAGGTCACAGTTAGCAATGAACTGAGCAATCTCTCTCTTCGTCCTAGTCCACCAGAACCTCTGGCGTAGGTCCTGATACATCTTAGTGCTACCGGGATGAATCGTGAGAGGAGATTCATGCGCCTCCTTAAGGATCAGTTGTCGAAGATGTTGCTTCTTAGGGACCACCAGGCGGTTCCCAAAGAAAATGACACCTCGATCATCTATAGAGAAACTACCGGCAATACCCTTGGCAATGTTTCTCTTGATCCGGGTAATCCCCATATCATGCTTCTGGGATTCTATGATATGATCCACAAGAGTAGGTTTCGCCACCAAGGTAGAAAGGAATCCGTGAGGAGCCATGTGAAGGTTAAGATTACAAAATTCCTCATGGAGAAGTGGTTGGCCCTGCCGCAACATGAGATTTTTGCAATAGGATTTATGACTTAGCGCATCAGCCATGACATTGGCTTTTCCTAGAGTGTAAGTAATCCCTAGATCATAATCTGAGATCACCTCCAACCAACGTCTTTGCCTAAGGTTCAGATCTGGTTGTGTGAAGATATACTTGAGACTCTGGTGATCGGTGTAGATCTCGCAACGTTTACAAAGAAGGTAATGTCGCCAGGTCTTGAGTGCATAGACTACGGCTGCAAGCTCTAGATCATGTGTAGGATAATTCTCCTCATATGGATGCAACTGTCGAGATGCATAGGCAATCACATGATGATCTTGCATAAGAATGCAGCCTAGTCCCTGTCGTGAGGCGTCGCAATAGATAACAAAGTTTTTAGTGAAATCCGATGGCACAAGTATGGGAGCAGAAGTTAGGCGTCTTTTCAGTTCCTAAAAACTGTACTCACACTATGGGGACCACTCAAACTTTTTATCCTTCTTGAGAAGTTCCATGAGGGGTTTGGCTACTTTGGAGAAGTTTTCAACAAAGCGGCGACAATAGCTGGCTAAACCAAGGAAACTCCTAACTTGTTTAACGGTTTCAGGTGGAGTCCAATTGAGAACGGCCTTAACTCTCTCAGGATTGACAGCAATGGCCTTACCAGAGATTGCGTGGCCTAGGTAGGTCACTTCTGGCAACCAAAATTCACACTTGGAGAACTTGGCATAAAGGCGGTGCTCTCTGAGTTTTTCTAACACAAGTCTAAGATGTTCGGCATGCTCTTCCTCGTTCTTTGAGTAAATAAGAATATCATCGAGGTAAACCACGATGAATTTATCTAAGTACTCCATGAAGATCGAGTTCATCAAGCGAGAGAATGTAGCTGGAGCGTTGGTTAGGCCAAAAGACATGATGATGTACTCGTACTGGCCATAACGAGTGATGAAGGCTGTCTTAGGAATGTCCCCATTTCTGATCTTGATTTGGTGGTAGCCTAACCTCAAATCCATCTTGGAGGAGACTGAGGATCCAGCGAGCTGATCATACAGGTCGTTGATCCTGGGAAGCGGATATTTGTTCTTTATCGTGACCAAATTAACGGGACGATAATCTACAACCATCCGGTCCGTACCATCCTTCTTCTTGAAGAAGAGGATGGGGCAAGCCCAAGGAGAAGAACTAGGACGGATGAAACCCTTTTGCAAGGACTCATCAAGTTGTTTCTTAAGCTCGGCTAGTTCTAAGGGTGCCATTTTGTAAGGTCTCCTAGAAATTGGAGCGGTTCCTGGGATAAGATCTATGACAAACTCTACATCTCTGTCAAGTGGAATGCCTGGCACCTCCTCTGGAAGACATCCGGAAAGTCACGGACTACTGGGATGTCTTCAAGGTCAAGGAGAGGGCTGGCATTAAGATAATAGAGTTGGCGCTTTGCAACTCTGGTGGAGACAGTGACTATCTTGCCAGATGGGTGTGTAAGTTGAACAGATCTGCTGTAACGATCAATCTTGGCATGATGAGCTATCATGCAGTCCATACCCAAGATGATGTTAATATCTGAGGACTTGAGGGCTACAAGGGATGCAAGGAACACAAGTCTATCAACAAGGATTTCATTCCCATAGCTTATTCTGGTGGTTTGCCATCTAGACCCTGGGGTTTGTATTTCAAGCGGAGTTGGCATATCCCAAAATGACATGTCGTGCAAACGAGCATAGCCTTCAGAAATGAAGGAGTGAGATGCTCCAGTATCAAACAGAACTGATGCTGGATGACAATTGACAAGGAGTGTACCAAGAACAACATCTGGATCATCATGAGCGTTTTTAGCTGAGACGTGATGCACACGTCCATGTTTAGTGCAAGTTGGCTTGGCACTGATCATCTTGCTTGATGGCTTAACACAGCCAACAGTCTTCTCGGGCTGGGGTGGAGCATAACTAATCTGAGAGCAGTCACGTGCATAGTGTCCTGGCTTTCCGCGTGTGAAGCAAGTCCCTGAAGTTGGGCGTGGACCCGCACTAAGAAGCGGTCTACCAGTAGGCCTGGGTGGAACATACGACTGAGCTGGGGGAGGCACCACATAGGATGGCCTCGGTGAATATCCGGAAGGAAGAGCGGAGTTCGGAACCCAAATCCGGCGCTTCTCAGAACTAGAACCGGAGGAAGATCCCAAATCATGGGTGTGCTTACGAGACTCCTCGTAATTGAGTTGGGTTGTCTCTGCATTAATGGCCTTGTTTACAAGAGCTTGGAATGTATCACAATGATGTAGGTGGAGATCGGGACGCAACTTGGGGCTGAGACCCTTCCGAAACCTAGCTTGCTTCTTGGCGTCCGTAGACACCTCTTCTGTGGCATAGCAGGCGAGGTTCTCAAACTCTCTACTGTAAGCATCAACAACCATCTTACTCTGGATGAAACTACAGAACTCTTCTCTCTTGCGATCGATGAGGGCCTGAGGTATGTGATGCTCGCGAAAAGCCTTAATGAAATCCCTCCAGGTAGGAATCTGGCCAGCTAGAAGCATAGCCTCATAGTTCTGCCACCAAAGACTAGCAGGACCTTCCAGGTGGTATGTGGCATAAGTGACCTTGTCATTTTCAGCTACGTTCGCGGAACGCAGCTTATGAGTGATGCTGCGGAGCCAGTCATCTGCATCGATTGGCTCAATGGAGTGATGAAAGGTAGGTGGGTGCATGCGAATGAAGTCATGAATGGTTGCAGACCCTTTGAACTGATGTGCGGTGTTCTCCTCAATACGTGCCAACAAGTGGTTAGACTCACGCTTGTTTCTCTCCATCTCTAACATGAACTCTATCAACAAAGGTGGATCAGGAGGGTCCTCATCTCTACCATCTCCGTGGTTCTGGCTACAAGCAACAGAACTTCGTTTAACTGATGACATCCTGAGAAACGAAACCAAGGACGGAATCAACATAAACTATAGGCTATAGAATGTAGGATAAGGAAATTAGTATCTCTCGAACTCCTAGGGCAATTTTGGCAGCATAACAGCAGTAGAATGCTCAAAATGGGACATCCTGCTAAAAGGAGCAGTACAACAACTCAACATTACCAGTCAGGGTTCTGAGATCATACTAAACAAGCTACACCGAAAGTACTCGAGACTGGGATATGACTCTAACCAACCAATCCTATGGGACTACGGAGTAGTAACACGTGATCCTAATAGACGGAAGAGAGGCCTAGTTCCTTAACCCCGTAGGAAAGGTAGGATGACTAAGATCAGAATGCCTTGAGGTATAAGGAGTAAAAAGAGCCTTACATTCCTTCCCACAATCAATTCCCTTACATAACTAAAGAATTTCTAAACTCAACTTCGACCAGTTTGGCTTGGTAATCCTACAGGCAGTCAGGCTCTGATACCAAAGCTGTCAGGACCCCGATTCTATGCCACACCGGTCTAGCATGTAACACCTCATATCACTTTGCAGCCTCATGCACGGTATTCCCACGGGTATCGCCTTACCATGCCCGGGACCGTTTGCGCCTTTTGGCACACGTATATGTTAGTGTCGCTAGCATCCATATGACAAGAACCCAGGCTGACATGGCTAGTCTGATGAGGACATGGCTACCACATTTACACCCATAACCCATACCGTTTTACCTCTTGGAGCAATTGCTAGAGCTCATATACGCCAATTAAATTATCAGGTACTTTCGTTTCTTGGTAATGTTTCTAGTGTTCATGAGAATATGATGCTGCCTAATTTAGATACATTTGTGTTGTTTGCAATTGAAGGGCCTAGCACGGACAAGAAGGATGAACATTGGAGCATGGTCAAGCACGGAGATGAAGGTGTGTGCGAAGAGAACAAGAACAGAGGTTCAAGTGGAGATTTCCGGACTTTGAAGCTGCCATGATGACATACAAGAAGATGGACGAAATATACAAGATGGACTTTCATAAATTTCGTCCATAGCTTATTATTGGTGTTGCTCCACCTTATTTTGGGCCAGGCCCATGTAATCTATTTTTAGAGTCCATATTGTAGGGAAAACGACTTAGGAGGTGTTTTAGTCCCACCTTGCCAACGGTGGAAGAAATCCCTTCTCTTTTCCCTATAAATATAGCCCTTAAGGCATCGTTTAGACTTGGGTTTTATTTAGTTAAAAGTTAGCCATCGCTGCAACTTCGTGTACTTCGTTTGTGTCCAACGACCAGACCAAGACCACTTATGAAACCCCACTTTTCTCAATACTTCATTCATATTCACAATATTTAGATTGCTTTATCATATTCTTGCTTGTTCTTCGATTGCTTGCAGGAATAGACCTTCGTGGTCAGGTTGATCGTGCTCCGGCGTGGTCAATAACCTTCCGGAGTTGGTTTAGCGATTGCTAAGGCGCAACATCGTGCATGTTTGTAGTCGTATCTTAAAGTCGTCTCCACCAAATCGATAGTTATCATCTCATCAAAAGATTGGGACCCTCGCCACTATCAAGTGGTATCAGATTTCCAGGTTGCTCGGTGAGATTTTACAGTTTTTCGTAGTTTAGATCGAGTCTTTTCTTCATACCTATAGTCCACGAAAAAGCCACAAAAAAATTAGGGTTAGTTCATCATATCCGAACCAGTCTGAGCCATTGCATAATCTTTTCTGTATTTGCGTTGTTGAATTTGCGGTTGCATCGTCGTGTCTAGTTGCTGGTCTTAGTGTCTAGTCCTTTAGAGTTTCGAGTTCTGTTCACAAGTTGTCATGCCGCCGCCGCATCATCATCATCACCGCTGCCATATACCATCATTGTCATCACCGCTGCCATATACCACCATCGTCATCACCGCTGCCATATACCACCATCGTCATCACCGTTGCCATCTACCACCATCGACATCACCGCAGCCATATACCACATATCCACCTCCATCACGCCAATCCGAGTCCACCTGCAACATATATCTGCCACCAGTCCGAGTTCCACCAGATTCATCTTCGCCACCAGTCCGAGTTCCACCAGATTCATCTTCGCCACGAGTCCTAGTCTGAGTCCAGTATTTGTTGCTTTGTTTTCGACTTCCAGATCACGCCATACTCCGAGTCGTGATAGAGAAGGACTCCCGAACTTTCATGTTACCCGCAGTAGAAAAATAGCTCCAGTTTCAAAAAAAACTAAGTCTGGAAAATTCTGGCTAGGCAGTTTCTAGACCATTTGTAGACTTTTTCGAAAAAAAATTGTTGCGGAGCAAAAAAAAGAGAAAAAAAGTGCAAAAAAAAGAGATAAAAATTTAGAGTGTGCTCCTCCCTTGTTTACGTGCAGCGCCGTGATTTTGTTAGTGTTCTAGGCTCGCGTCTCTAGCACAGTCTAGCCTAGGACCAGCACAGTATCGTCGTTGAGCGTTTATTCAACTTTGCATCTCTGAATTGATTATTGCTGCATTCCTCTTTAGTAGAAAGTGAAGAAGATTTTATGGATAGATTTTGGGGAGGATTAAATCGTGACATTCAGGAGATACTAATTCATGAAGAGTGTTATCCTATGGACCATTTGTTTCATCTTGCTTGCAAAGCTGAACAGGAAATAAAACGACGTGTTGCCCACAAGGAGAACAAGCGCGAGATGCACATTCCAAGAGTTGATACGGTTGTCCCTTCAACTACTAGGCATACTATGACAACCACATCGGTTGTTGTCAGGACTACATCACCTCCACCATGCGACACATCATCACCAATAGTGCCTACATCATCTGAGTTGATCATAAGAGGTAATGACAAAGGTACTAATCTTCCACCTCCACATGAGTATGATGAATGTCTTATCAATTTAAATGCACCATGCAGTGAGCTGCTCACTACTTTGATCACACCAGCTATTTTAGAGGACTATGTTGCTGATTTGACTTTGCCATGTGATCAAACAATTTTGAGTGAACCCATTGAATTAATTATCGATGCAAAAGAATCAAGTGAATCAGGAAATAAATCAGATTTGGATCAAATAAGTTTGAAAATAATTGTGCCAATGTTTAATCATTTTGATATGACCTCTAATCTTGGTGATGGTTCATCAATGTTGGGATGGTTTAATGATAAGCATGGTCAAACTTTTGATATGGATACGAGCTTCACTTATATGTGCAAACTGAGTTGCAATATTTTCATGCCTTTGAATTCTAGTGATAATATATTGGCTTTATATTTCACGACCTTTGCAGGGTGCTCTTGTATAACTATGTCACATGTGCCCCAAATGAGATCAGTAAAAATGGATGCCATATACATATACAACATGTACACCTTGTCTCTTTTGTTAGCCACATTTCAGATTAAGCAACGCCAAGGACGGCTTTGTTTTCAAGAAGGGGAGGATGATGAAGACATGGCTACCACATTTACACCCATAACCCATACCGTTTTACCTCTTGGAGCAATTGCTAGAGCTCATATACGCCAATTAAATTATCAGGTACTTTCATTTCTTGGTAATGTTTCTAGTGTTCATGAGAATATGATGCTGCCTAATTTAGATACATTTGTGTTGTTTGCAATTGAAGGGCCTAGCACGGACAAGAAGGATGAACATTGGAGCATGGTCAAGCACGGAGATGAAGGTGTGTGCGAAGAGAACAAGAACAGAGGTTCAAGTGGAGATTTCCGGACTTTGAAGCCGCCATGATGACATACAAGAAGATGGACGAAATATACAAGATGGACTTTCATAAATTTCGTCCATAGCTTATTATTGGTGTTGCGCCACCTTATTTTGGGCCAGGCCCATGTAATCTATTTTAGAGTCCATATTGTAGGGAAAACGACTTAGCAGGTGTTTTAGTCCCACCTTGCCAAGGGTGGAAGAAATCCACTCTCTTTTCCCTATAAATATAGCCCTTAAGGCATCGTTTAGACTTGGGTTTTATTTAGTTAAAAGTTAGCCATCGCTGCAACTTCGTGTACTTCGTTTGTGTCTAACGACCAGACCAAGGCCGCTTATGAAACCCCACTTTTCTCAATACTTCATTCATATTCGCAATATTTAGATTGCTTTATCATATTCTTGCTTGTTCTTCGATTGCTTGCAGGAATAGACCTTCGTGGTCAGGTTGATCGTGCTCCGGCGTGGTCAATAACCTTCCGGAGTTGGTTTAGCGATTGCTAAGGCGCAACATCGTGCACGTTTGTAGTCGGATCGTTAAAGTCGTCTCCACCAAATCGATAGTTATCATCTCATCGAAAGATCGGGACCCTCGCCTCTATCATAGTCGTGAACCCAAAGTGGCACTAACTTACAGGGACAGGCATACATGACCCAGCATCGAACGTGTCGGTCATCAGTGAGTGAATCAGGGCTGTAGCAACTGGGCTAGCAGGACTCAGTAGGGTCCGGGCTGTAGCAGGCTAACAGGACTCCGGTAGACACCGCGTGACATTTCCCCGAAGGGACAGACACAGGAACAAAGAAGGACACATGCCGGCCAGCCTAAGTGTTCTGGAGTAGTAGCAAGCTACCAGGGCTCAGTGGAAGCACTAGGAGACATTTCCCGGTAAGAGAGGCTACTAAGGATAAATAACTAGTTAGTCAGATCCCACACATAGCAACACACATTACACGTACGCATAACATGCAAGTATGTGTTGTACAACATGGCATCACAGCATAACTCAACAACTCATATAGTTAAGGCTAAAAGAGCCATCATAGCATTTATTGCAAACAGGGGACACAGGACCCATCATACAGGGCATACAAGCAACAAGCGGAAGCATTACTTGTCTAAGTACAGACATCTACAAATGAAAAAGGTTGAAGAGCCTGACTATCTACAACATCCTATCAAGATCATAGCTGAGGTACAAGCTACTCGTCGAAGTCCACGGAAACTAGTAAGACCGAAGTCTCCGCTGCAAAAACATAAATAAAGCAACATGAGTACAAAGGTACTCAACAAGACTTACATCAGATCCTATCATACATGCATTTGTATCAAGAAGGTAATGTGGGGTTTAGTTGCAGCAAGCCAGCTTCGACTCAGAGGCCATCTTGTTCTACGACTACGAGAAACTTCTTTGAGGTGAGAGAACACACATGAGTCCACTAATCACCACACAATACCCTACTATGCATTCATACCCATCTCCCTACCAGAAGGCCATCCATAGCACTCACACTTGTCTTGAGCATTTTAGAGTATCCACTTCAAGTTGTCTATGTACCACGTAAGCATCCAAGAAGTCCATAACCGCGGACCCGGCTATTCGAATAGATCATGTTAACCCTACAGGGGTGTACTTCTTCACACACACTCTCGCCACTTACCACCATGTACACGTCATGTATCTCGGCAACCTTCAAGCGGAAGCTTGGCGAGGGTGTCGGCCACGACCTGACTAACCACACAAGACTCTAGTCCAGGTTTATCGCCTATTCGGGTTCCATCCGCAAGGAGATCCGGTCGGGGTTTCACTCACAGCCCCAAATGGTGTGTGCGGGGTTCCCGACCCCACCATCCGGGTGCCACTCGGTACACCAGGCCACGTGTGCCTAGTCTGTCCCAAGCCCACCCTGCCAGGTGCCACTTGGTAGAAAAATAGCACTACCAACAAACACCAGAAACTAGTTGCGACTCCTGGACAGAGATCAAGTTGGTTAATAAGTCGAGAGGGGTCGAGTTACCGGAACCCAATGTGTGGTAGTCTCGAGTCATTGGACAACATACATAGACCTCAGTGCTTAAGGACGGTTCCAGTGAGACAACCCACCATGAACTCCTACATGGCCTCTCACCGCTACCTTTACCAAATCATGTTCACACACTTCACTCTCAGCATCAGAACATAGAGCACTGCACTCCAATTCATTACCAATGAATCAGACCTGACACACTCTAGGCAATAGCAGGCATGGCATGGTAGCAACACAGCAATGGCTTCAATCAACTCCTACACTTGCTAGTGGGTTTCAACTATTTACTATGGCAATGATAGGTCATGCATAGGAATGGGTTCAACTACCGCAGCACAAAGTAGCAGTTGAATCGTGTTGTCCTAATGCAATAACTGAGAGCAGGAGCGAGAGAGTAGGATTGTATCAGGGGCAATAACTGAGAGGGGGTTTGCTTGCCTGGTAGATCAACAGGGGCACTGCTCCTCAGATAGGTACCTAACGAGAAGGAACGGTGTCGGCAATCAATACACAAGCATATGCAACAATATGATGCATGAACATGGCATGAAGACGTGATGTGGTTTTTGCTAATGCATCTAGCATTCATTTTGGTTGAATTCCATTTGAATCAAGAATTCAAATGCAACTCCAAGATAAGCCTTTATAAATGCCGTTTTAGTGTTTCCACTTATACAGTAGGTATAAGTTGTTTTGTCATGCATGAAACTAGTACATATGGATAGACTGAATTTTTTGATAATTTTTCATATATAAATTATTTTAATCTGAGCTACGGTTGAATTTCTATGGTTTTTTGAAGTTTATATCATTTTCTAGAATTTCCTGATTTAATTTAAATCCAGAAAATGGATAACTGCGTCAGCACTACGTCATGCTTGCGTCAGCAAGTCAACAACGCTGACTGGGGTCAAACCTGATGTGTGGGGTCTACACATCAGTGTCTAAGGGTTAATCGGGGGGTTTATACTAATCTAATTAAAATATTAGGGCGTAGGGGCCCACTGTCAGTGTCAGGGTTAGTTAAATGGTGATTGGCCTTAAGCTAATCACCTGCAGGCCGGGCCCGCATGTTAGGCCGGCGAGGTCGTCCCTGGCGACCACGGGACACGGAGGTGTCCGCGCTACACGCCACGGGGGCAGTGGCTAAGGGCACCGGGGCGTAGCCCGGGCTTGTCCGCATCCAGGGGAGCAGACAGGAGGCTGCGGGGGCGGCGGAGCTCACTCGAGCGAAGCTCGCGGCGGCGGCCGGAGCTCGGCTCGAGCGGGCGCATGGCTACAGAGTGCGGGGAGGCAGGGGAGAAGGGGGAACCGATGCAGGGGCTCACGACGGGCTCCGGGACGTCGTCGGATAGCTCGGGGGATGCTGGAGTCGGCGGGGCGGCGATGGGGATCCACGACGGCCGGAGGCGAAGATGGCAACGGCGACGGCTCCACGGGGCGCTCCGGCTTGCATGGCTCAGCGGAGGGCTACAGAGCGAGGAGGCAGAGCTCCTGGGTGTGTCGGAGAGGCGAGAGGGAGGCGGTGGCTGCGGCAGCAGCGAGCGGCAGCGACGGTGGCGTTCGGCCGGGTCGAGAGGGAAGACCAGGGGAGGAGGGGGAACGAGAGAGAGTGGAAGAGGTGCGGGGCGTCGTGGCGACACCCAGGGAGGCCAGAGCGACGAGGGGGAGAAGCAGGAGGTGGCGGGAGACGTGGCCACGGCCGGCTGCGGTGCGGGCACGCAACAACTCCTACTAGCAGGAGCTCGAAGAAGCTCCTCGCAGTTGGGCTGGGATGCCTGCTGGCTGGGCCGGCCTGTTGGCCGCTGGGCAGCAAAGTGCCGGGCTGCACAGGGGCTACAGATAAGTTTTTCCATTTCTTTTTCTTTTCTATTTTTCCTGACATTTGTTTTGATTTAATAATAATACTAAATCATTTTATTTACTTCTATCATTTTTGTACGAACTAGTTGGATTGCTCCAAAACTCCTCACCAATTAATAGAATTTTTGGACATATAAATATAACAAATATATATATCCAAAGCAATTAATTACTGGATTAATTCCAAATGCCCAAAATAAATACTTATGAGCTCTTAAAAACATTGGTTTGATTTTTATCTCTGTCCAATATTTTTAGAGAGCAACATGAGCATTTTCTTGGACCTTTTTGGAGCAATTTTTATTTGGGTCATTTCCAAAAATGATTCTACGGGTTTCACAAATCCCCATTTCAAATTTAAATGGTATTGAAACTTGATGCACACATGACTAGCTAGTCTAGGTCATACCAGAACTAGGGATGTGACATCCACATACCACCGTAGAGAGCACAATATTCCATAAATCTAATCTGCTGATGATTCATAGCGTGACATCACGCTGCGGCCCGGTTATTACGAACCGTTTTTCCCAGCCTTCCACTGCACGTGTTGCGAGGCGGTTTTATTGGCACGTCTTGTCGAAGCAGAGATCATGTCCTCTTATCACAGGATTCTCATCAATACGGGTGTGGGTAACCCAACCGTGCTTGTTAGTATGACTCTTCGATTTTAGGCAAGTTCGAAACGTCCATGCGGAGGATGCTTGATATTCGCCCTCTTTATAAAGGGGCCAAGGCCTGTCCCTTTCTTCCCACGCTCGATCCTTCCCTTCCCCCACCTCGAGTTCCAACACCCAAGGCTCAAGCTAAGCGCTTCGGACCTTCAACCATGTCCGGATCCAACCTTCAAGCCCGGTGGATGGCCTCCTCTGTCACAGAGGAGGACATCAAGAAGCTTAGGGAGGCCAGGTATCTCACCACCGAAATCCCGCACAGGCTGCCTGCTCAAGGGCAGGTCATCCCCACTCCCGAACCCAACGAGAGTGTCGTATTTGTTTCCCACTTCCTCCGAGGGCTAGGTTTTAGTCTTGATCCCCTTGTGAGAGGGCTCATGTTTTATTACGGGCTAGATTTCCATGATCTAGCTCTAGATTCCATCCTTCATATCTCGTCGTTTATCGTCGCGTGTGAGGCCTTCCTCTGCATCACCCCACACTTCGGCTTATGGCTCAAGACCTTCAATGTGAAGCCGAAGATGATCGATGGGCGACACTCAGAGTGTGGAGGCGCTATAATAAGCAAAGGCGTTGATGCCTTATGGCCAAAGGGTTCCTTCCCGGAGGTGTCCGACTTATGGCAACCGGGAGTGGTTCTACATCATAGCCCCCCAAGGTACAAAGCGGGCGGCCGCTCCTGCGTTCTGCTCGGGCCCTCCGCCTCTACTGGCGTCATGGGTCAACAAGGGGCTGGACTAGGGGCCAGCTAATGATGTGCCGACACTGTAAAGCCGCATCCGAGACCTCTTTAAGAGGGATGTCAGTCTTGTCAAGGTAATGCAAGTAATGCTAGTTCATCGGGTCCTGCCATGCCAACGTGGATCTCTCCGTATGTGGGAGTTCAATCTGGAAGGACCGTGAACTATTCAACAATTCTTCGGCGTGACGCTCGAAGAGATGTATGGGTTGTTCTTTGGATCACGAATAAAGTGTCCGGACACCACCGAGGATGCAGGTCTCAACTGCAACCGTCCAGATACCCAAGTAAGTAATTCCGCGACCGAACATGCCGATTTTATATTTGTCACAACATCATCCTGAAAAATTGCTCTCGGCCAGGACTGGATAGGAAAGGCGGAGAGGATCAGGTGTTCGGCCCCCCTTCCCGAAGGCTCGCCAGATCCTTTACTAACCAGGATGCTTGAGCGCGCACCCTATCAGGTGTCATCAGGAGAAGATGAAGGGAGGAATAGAGAAGCCAAAGGCGGGCTTCATGCCTTACACATCCAAACCGGGGGAGTAAGTGCCTCCGTGAAGGAGGATAATCGGGGAGGTGAATCTAGGGCCCCCTCTCTTCACGGGAAGAAAAGGGCCGCATATGAAGACTTGGAAACGGAGGTTTCCAAACGAGGGAAGAAACCTTCGCCAGGGGGCCTTGCCCCGGAGGGCGTCCTTACCGCACAGCGCCCGCTAGGGGGCCAGCCCTCAACCAAGCTGTAAGTGAACAAAAGTACTTTGGTAAATATATCCCGCTTTATCTCTGAGAACAATAACCGAGACACATATCTTGCAGTCCAGCTCATAGCCCTTGTCAACAGAGTTCGTCTTCGGGGGATCTTCTTCCGGAGATGATGGAGAGCGAAATGCCTCCTCCTGCCTCCCCGCCTAATAGGGCGGACGACCCCGAGGTGTCTTCGCGGAGGATTTCTCCTGATCCGCAAAGGCCAGAGGGCAACTCTTCGGCCGCCCGAAGCCTGGAGTATTCGGCTCCCAAGGAGAGCGACAGAAAGAGTCTGCGATTATCCGATGTACAACCAGACACACTAACGGGTCTTCTGGAGCGGGCGGCTATTTCAGAGGCGCATCTTACCTTAATGGGTACGGTGATTGAGAGGATTTCATCCGCCAAGAGCGGGTTGAATGAAGCTTTTACGAGCCTGCTAAGAGGCTTTGAGGTACGCAAAGTAATATATGTGCATTTTGACGGTACCGCACACGTTAGGTGTGCTCTGTATAGATAGTAGCCCCTGAGACTCTGGTTGCCGTCCAGAGGCGGCGAACAGAGGATCATAGTCCCAGGTAATGATTGCGCTGCTTCCATGTGCAGGCTGCTGAGGGTCCGGCGGCTGGCCGGACTTCTGATTTTGCTGAACTGACACGACAACTTGACATGGCGGATGCCTACATCAAGCTTGTGAACAAGCGGCTTGACGAGGCGCAGGGTATGTATTTTCAGGTGGTCAGCAAATATTAAGAGGAGCATGATGCTAGTATCTATAATATGTTGTGACTGCAGATGGAGCTGCCGGCATGGAGACCCATCGGGCGGAACTTGCCCGAGCCAAGGAACAAGCTAGGAGAAGTGATGCGACCGCCCTAAAGGCGGCCGAAGAGTTAAAAGCTGAACAGGCTGCTCATCGCCAGAGCGAAGATAAGATAGCCAAGATGGCTGTTGAGCTGAAAGATGCTGCCAACCGATATGAGCTCCTTAAAAAGGAAAGTCAAGCAAAAGCGGCTGACCTGAAGAAGGCCTTGGAAACAACCAAGGAAACTCGCTCTGAATTTAGAGTGGCAAGGGAGGAGCTCCGTGAAGCCGGAGATATCACGGCTGGGAGGCCCTTTTTGTTGCGGCCATTTATGTATGTATATAACCTGAAAGTTTGTAGTCGTCGGCTTCATCCCCCACGCATGTAATGCGGGGGTGTTCGGAAAAGCGCGTAATCACACTTGATCCAACGTCTTGGTCCATTAAGGAGGTGATAGCGCAGCGAACTAGGCAGCCGGACTATATAGCTTTAACACTTTCACTTAGCCATAGGAGTTTGACGGTGGGGCTACTATATAGCCCCTGGTACTTCCGCGTTCATCTGAATACGGTGCACGTACGTACATGACCGGGAAACCGGTCCTTCGTTAATGCGGAGGAATCGCGAAGATTCCGCTGAGTCATCGAGTGGTTGACCAGTCTCGCGCTATATCATGACAGTCAGTTTTTGGCTTTCTCTACTGAGGTGCTCATCCATATGAACCAGGGCACAATCGCAATAGTTCTCCCGGTGCCACCTTAGCCGATAGAGCGGAACATAAGGTAGCAAAACACGGGAGCTGGGCAAACCCAACTATTGACCAAAGACATGATTCTGAGGTGATGCATATAAGGCCAAACTCGCGACGCCGAACACTCCCTAAGGTATTCGGGCTTTACAACATATACTGGGCTGAGTAACGCCCTCGATAATGAGCCCTGAGTTTCCAGGTACATGCACTAGTCTGGCGTGACAAAATGCCAATAACGCCAGTATCCCTCCCGGTTGTGTTAAGTGTCCGGAGGGTATGAAGCAACAAGAGACATTAAAAAAAGGTTTACGCAGGGTCTTAATCTAAAAAGAAACCTTTGAGCGAGGCCTTGTTGCACGTCTGCGCCTTTGTCTCCGTTGTGCCGTATCCTGGAAGGGTGTACCATGATGATCGTCTGTAAAAAGGAAAAAACCCAGGTGAAAGACTTCATGCGAAAAGTTGGTTATTCTGAACAAACCATGAAAATGCAATCTGTTATTGTATTAATAGGGTCAAGCCGAACTATTGGCTTTTTTGCATGCGGGCAGCCCCTAGCACCACCTATGGGGGTATATCCATCGACCCAAGCTCAGGTTTATCTGGGTTGTTACAACTGGTGGTGCGCCGGACTCGTCTAACCGTGTCCCTGGTCTTGACGACCGATCATTTATTCTGACTGGAGAGGTCGTTTAGTGTTCGGCTACTAGAGCCGCCACATATTCTTCCGCACATAAGGAACGCTCTGTATTTCCGCTAACTGAGATGACACCACATGGACCGGGCATCTTAACTTTAAGATAAGCGTAGTGCGGTACTACATTAAAATGAGCGAAGGCCGTTATTCCCAGCAGTGTGTGATAGCCGCTTCGGAATGGAGCGATGTCGAAGATTAATTCTTTGCTTCTGAAGTTGTCAGGAGAACCAAATACAACCTCTAGTACTAGAGAGCATGTGCAACGGGCCTATACGCCTGGTATTACTCCATTAAAGGTAGTATTACTTTGGTTGATTCTTGACGGGTCCATACCCATTTTGCGGACAGTGTCCTGATATATCAGATTAAGACTACTGCCGCCGTCCATAAGGACTCGAGTAAGATGATATCCGTCAATTATTGGGTCGAGCACCAAGGCAGCCGATCCTCCGTGCCGAATACTAGTCGGATTATCCCTGCGATCAAAAGTGATTGAGTAGGCAGACCAAGGGTTGAACTTGGGGGCGACGGGCTCTATAGCATATACATCTCGGAGTACTCGTTTGTGTCTCCCCTTTGGTATGTGAGTTACATAAATCATGTTCACTGTTTTGACATCTGGTGGAAATTTTTTCTATCCCCCAGTATTCGGCTGGCGAGGCTCATCCTCGTCTTCACTTGGTGTCTCCCTCCCCTTGTGTTCGGCGTTTAGTTTGTCGGCCTGCTTGAAGACCCAGCATTGTCTGTTGGTGTGATTTGCAGTTTTTTCGGGGGTGCCATGAATCTGACATAGTCTGTCTAGAATCTTGTTTAGGCTGGACGGTCCATCTCTGCTGCCTTTAAATGGCTTTTTCTGCTGACCGGGTCGAGAGCCCCTGAATCCGGCGTTGACCACCGTGTTGTCTGGGTGTCTTCATTATTTTGGCGCTTGTTTTTGTTGCGTCGTGGCTTTCTGTTGCCATCCCTGACTTCGGATGTGCCTGGGTCGCTGGTGCTGCTGCGGGCCAACCAGTTGTCCTCGCCCGCGCAGAAGCAGGTCATAAGGCTTGTTAGGGCTGCCATTCTCCTCGGATTTTCTTGGCCGAGGTGTCTGGCGAGCCATTCATCTCGGATACTGTGTTTGAAAGCCGCTAAGGCTTCGGCATCCGGGCAGTCGACGATTTGATTCTTCTTAGTGAGAAATCTGTTCCAAAGCTTACGGGCTGACTCTCCGGGTTGTTGGATTATGTGACTTAAATCGTCTGCATCCGGAGGTCGGACATAGGTCCCCTGGAAATTGGCCCTGAAAGCATCCTCAAGTTCCTCCCAACATCCAATTGAGTTTTCGGCAAGGCTTTTCAACCAATGCCGAGTTGGTCCTTTCAACTTGAGGGGCAGGTATTTTATGGCGTGGAGATCATCTCCGCGAGCCATGTGGATGTGAAGGATAAAGTCCTCAATCCAGACCCCAGGGTCTGTCATTCCGTTTTATGCCTGTATATTCACGGGTTTAAATCCCTCTAGAAATTCATGATCCAGCACCTCATCGGTGAAGCACAGGGGGTGCGCGGCACCCCTGTATTTGGATGTGTCATGGCATGCTGTCGATGGTTGTTGTGTTCGGTGTTGATTCCGAGCTGGTATTCGATCAATATGATCATTTTGATGGCTGCGATCTTGCGCCGGAGCACGCTTCCTAGATCCATAGATGGACGTGGCCATACCAGCTTTTTGCCCAGGAGCTCACGTAAATCGTTTGTTGACTTGTGTGCGCCATCATTAGCCGCCCTGTCGCAGCCACGGGGTGGTCGATCCGGTGGGTCAGCCATATTATTTTTCGGTGGAATGGGCTCTATGGCCTCGTCGTCGAATTCGGGCAGCTGCTTGCGCTTTGGGTAGCTCTTTGTGTGGCGATCGCCACCATATTTTTCTTCAATGTCGAGCACTTTGTTCCATCTGCGGTTGAGCGTATCCTGCACGGCCTTAAGCCTTTGCTTCTGCTTCTTAAAGCTCCTCGCAGTGGAAATAAGCCTTCTATGGAGGTTCTCTTATTACAAGTGTTTCTCCGTGATGATGGGTGCATCGTCGTCCGGACTGTTCTCCTCTCCAGAGACGGGTTGATGAGTTTTACCCTCGGCATCGTCGTGATCGAACATCGCCTCCGGACTATGGTCATCGTCCCCTGGCTCATCCTCCTCCATCGTTGGGTCCATGGGGTCATCGTTTCCTTTGGAGTCGACTGGGGTATTATTCTTTCTTGCGCTGTTATCGTTATTTTTACTGTGGCGGGATTTAGAGCGGCGCCTACGTCATCACTTTTGTGGCTTCTCGAGGGGATGATCCTCCATTGCATCATCTCCATCGCCTTGTTTTGGCATATCCACCATATATATATATATATATATATATATATATATCATATGATGAGGTGGCAGTCCAGCGCCCTGTGGGCGGTGGTTCCTGTTCTTCTCCTGCATCGTCGTCCATACCGTCGACGTCTTCGGAGTCGAAGTCAAGCGTGTCAGTTAAGTCATCGGCAGTGGCTATCAAGTGGGTGGTGGGTGGGGAATGAATTTCTTCATTGTCCGCTTCCCACTCAAGTCAGACATAGTTCGGCCGAGAGTCTCCTGACAAAGAGAGAGACTTTAATGAATTTAGCACGTCGCCCAAGGGCGAGTGTTGAAAGATATCCGCGGAGGTAAACTCCATGATCGGTGCCCAATCAAATTCGACAGGCATGGATGCACACGGTTCGAAGCCTATGGCCGGAGACGAGTCTGAGGGTCCGATGACACCGGCCTTATAGGAGATGAAGCCAGTGTTCGGCTCTATCGCCACTGAGTGTGCGGCCTCCATGGCGGGGTCCATCCACCCGTCCTTGGATGGCACGATCTGCTCCGGATCGAGGGTCGGGGCAGTTGCAGGTGTGATTTCCCGAACACTGTCCGATGGCAGATCTAAGTCAAGCTCGTCGTGACTGTTCGGCGCACCTGACATGGGCTTGAATCCGTCGAAGATCAAGTCTCCACGGATGTCGGCAGTATAGTTCAAGCTTATGGCCAGGGGCGTAGCTATCGATCTGCTCTAGATGGCCAAGCGAGTTGGCCTGCAATACGAAGCCGCTGAATACGAAGATCTGTCTGGGGAGAAAAACCCCACCCTGGGTCGCATCATTGAAGATGATTGAAGGAGCCATCAAGCCTTATCATGACGACACAGTGGAACTCTCAATGAAAGCACCAATGACGGTGTCAAAACCGGCGGATCTCGGGTAGGGGGTCCTGAACTGTGCGTCTAAGGCTAATGGTAACAGGAGGCGGGGGACACGATGTTTACCGAGGTTCGGGCCCTCTCGATGGAGGTAATACCCTACTTCCTGCTTGATTGATCTTGATGATATGAGTATTACAAGAGTTGATCTACCATGAGATCGTAGAGGCTAAACCCTAGAAGCTAGCCTATGATTATGATTGTTGTTGTCCTACGGACTATACCCTCCGGTTTATATAGACATCGGAGGGGGCTAGGGTTACACAGAGTCGGTTACAGAGAAGGAGATCTACATATCCGAATTGCCAAGCTTGCCTTCCACGCAAAGGAGAGTCCCACCCGGACACGGGATGAAGTCTTCAATCTTGTATCTTCATAGTCCAACAGTCCGGCCAAAGTATATAGTCCTGCTGTCCGAGGACCCCCTAATCCAGGACTCCCTCAGGGGGGGCCGCCAACCTAGATTGCATGCATGCATGAGCATTTCAGATTACTGCATAAGCATTTTCATGAGCATTTGCATATGCATATAGATAGGATCGCACCCTACATTCATTATCATCGGCATGAAGTTACAGGCTCTCACTATGGACTTGGCTTCGATGAAGGAGTGAGAAGATTGCCCCGCACTTCGACCCTGGCAAGCCAAACAGATGAGTTCTACCTTTTGTCCATCCGTGCTCTATAAGTTATAACTTGTGCATTAGAAGCCTTGCCACTCCTTCTAGACTTGGGTGCTCCCATTCATGGCCTGAACATTGCTTCAGTCAGGGTGCTTGTAGTTGCCTTTGATAAAAGGGATTCAGCGGGCTGGTCCTTTTGTCCGTAACTCGACAGATAAGGTTCTCCGGCAGACAAAAAGAGGGCCGGCACGAAAGCCTGCTGGGGCAAACTTGTTTAGTTACACTAAAGAGGCATCTCACCTCTGCATGGACATATACATGCACAAGTTGTCGGCAAGGTTGATCTTTTTCATTTACATGTTGATACAAGTACAAGCATTACATAACACAAACATGGACACAAGAAATTACATTATTTGGATTAAAGTTTGGCAATGCCTACATATTTAAGATTAAAAATAGATAAGGGCCCTGTAAACTCCTCTCCCTATTCTGATAGAGGCAAAGGTGTCCCGTCTTTCGATGAGATGATGGATATCGCTTTGGTGGAAGTCGACTTTGACGATCCGACTACGAACGTGCGAGGACGTCGCGCCTTAGCAATCGCTAAACCAACTCCAAGAGGTTATTGACCACGCCGGAGCACGATCAACCTGACCACGAGGGTCTATTTCCTGCGAGCAAATGAAGAACAAGCAAGAAACTGAGATTGCAATCTGGATATTGCGAATATAAGATGAAAGCTTTATTGATCAAGGTGGGGTTCTGTGACGCCTTTGTTTGGTCGTTGAACACAAACGAAGTACGCGAAGTTGCAGCTATGACGAAATTTTAATCTAAACAAAACCCAAAGTATAAACGATGCCCTAAGGGCTGTATATATGGAGGAAGAGGGGGGAATTTCGTGGCCCTTGGTGGAGGGGTCCGAAATCAACCCTATCTCTTGTTTCCCCACACATACGGACTCTAAAAATAGCCTATACATATGTATTTGGAAATTACATGGGCCTGGCCCAATAATAAGGTGACGCAGCACCTAGAATAGCCTCGGGACGAAATTTATGAAGTGGCATCTTGTATATTTCGTCCAAGGCTTCATGCACCCATTATGGTGGCTTCAAAGTCCTGAAATCATCACTTGTAACTCCGTTCTTGTTCCCCTTGCGCATGCCATCATCTTCATGCATGTTCTTGCTCCAATGTTCATCTTGCTCCAATGCGCATCCAACATTAGAATCATTACCAAGAAACGAAAGTACCTGGTAATTTAGTTGGCGTGCGCGAGCTCTAGTAATTGGTCCAGTATGTATAGCAGCAGGGGCTATGGCTGTAACAATGGTATTGATGTCTTCATCATCCTCCCCTTCTTGAAATGAAGTCGTCCTCGACGGAAGCTCATCTTCCTCACCCAAATAAGGCTTCAAATCTGCAATGTTAAAAGTGGGACTAACCCCAAAATCTACAGGCAGCTCAAGTTTATGTGCATTATCATTTATTTTATCTAACACCTTAAAGGGACCTTCAGCCCGTGGCATGAGCTTTGATTTGCGCAAATCAGGAAATCTATCCTTACGCAAATGTAACCAAACAAGATCTCCAGGTGCAAACACAACATGTTTTCTACCCTTATCTCCAGCAAGTTTATATTTGGCATTCATACGCTCAATGTTTTCCTTAGTTAACTCATGCATTTTTAAAATCAATTCAGCATGTTGTTTAGCATCAAAATTAACCTTCTCCGAAGATGGAAGAGGCAACAAATCAATAGGTGCACGAGGTAGGAAACCATACACAACTTCAAAAGGGCACATCTTAGTATTAGAATGCAATGAACGATTATAAGAAAATTCAATATGAGGCAAGCATTCCTCCCACATTTTCTTATTATTCTTCAAAACAGCCCTAAGCATAGTAGACAATGTTCTATTGACTACTTCAGTTTGTCCATTAGTTTGGGGGTGACAAGTAGTACTAAAAAGCAGTTTAGTCCCCAACTTAGCCCATAAACATCTCCAAAAGTGGCTAAGAAATTTAGTATCACGATCGGAAACAACAGTATATGGCACACCATGCAAGCAAATAATTTCACGAACGAACAAATCAGCAACATTAACAGCATCATCACTTTTATGACATGGTATAAAGTGTGCCATTTTCGAGAATCTATCCACGACAACAAATATGCTATCCCTCCCCTTCTTTGTTCGAGGTAAACCTAAAACAAAGTCCATAGATATATCCTCCCAAGGAACACTAGGTACAGGCAAAGGCATATATAAACCATGAGGATTGAGTCGTGACTTAGCTTTTTGACATGTAGTGCAGCGAGCAATAAAACGCTCAACATCCCGTCTCATCTTTGGCCAAAAGAAATGTGTAGCAAGTACGTCCTCCGTCTTCTTCACACCAAAGTGTCCCATTAATCCTCCTCCATGCGCCTCCTGCAACAACAAAAGACGAACGGAGCTAGCTGGAATGCATAGCTTGTTAGCACGAAACACAAATCCATCGTTAACAACAAACTTGTTCCACATTCTTCCTTCTTTACAATTCTGCATTACATCTTTAAAATCAGCATCATGCACATATTGATCTTTGTGGTCTCCAAACCAAATATTTTGAAGTCAAGTTGTGAAAGCATAGTATAGCGACGAGACAATGCATCAGCAATAACATTTTCTTTTCCCTTCTTGTGTTTAATGACATAAGGGAAAGTCTCAATGAATTCAACCCATTTAACATGTCTACGATTCAGTTTAGCTTGACTTTTAATATGTTTCAAAGATTCATGATCAGAATGTATAACAAATTCTTTGGGACATAAATAATGTTGCCATGTTTCTAAAGTCCGAACAAGAGCATATAATTCTTTATCATAAGTAGAATAATTCAGACTAGGCCCACTCAATTTTTCAGAAAAATATGCAACAGGTTTGCCATCTTGTAATAGCACACCTCCTAATCCAATTCCACTAGCATCACATTCAGGCTCAAAAGTCTTATTAAAGTCAGGAAGTTGGAGTAAAGGAGCATGTGTCAACTTATCTTTCAATACCGAGAAGGCTTCTTCCTGTGCGGTACCACAAAGAAAAGGCACATCTTTCTTTGTAAGCTCATTGAGAGGTGCAGCAATGGTGCTGAAATCTCTCACAAAACGCCTATAGAATCCAGCGAGGCCAAGAAAACTCCTCACTTGTGTGATCGTTTTGGGCTGTGGCCAACTCTCAATAGCGTCAATCATGGCTTTATCAACTTCAATTCCCTGTGGTGTAACAACATAGCCAAGAAAAGATACTCGGTCGATGCAAAAGGTGCACTTCCCAAGGTTACCAAACAAACGTGCATCACATAGAGCAATAAAAACAGCACGTAAATGTTCCAAATGTTCTTCCAAAGATCTGCTATGAATCAATATGTCATCAAAGTAAACTACCACAAATCGTCCAACGAAAGCACGTAAAACTTCGCTCATTAATCTCATGAAAGTACTAGGTGCATTAGTTAACCCAAAAGGCATGAGTAACCACTCATATAATCCAAACTTAGTTTTAAATGTTGTTTTCCATTCATCTCCCAATTTCATACGAATTTGATGGTATCCACGCAAATCAACTTTGGAGAATATTGTAGAGCCACTCAATTCATCAAGCATATCATCTAGCCTAGGAATAGGATGATGATAACGAATAGTAATATTATTAATGCCTCTACAATCAACACACATACGTGATGTACCATCCTTTTTCGGCACTAGGATAAAAGGAACAGCACAAGGACTAAGGGATTCGCGTATATAACCTTTGTCGAGAAGCTCTTGTACTTGACGCATAATCTCCTTCGTCTCCTCTGGATTGGTACGGTATGGCACACGGTTTGGCAGTGAAGCACCGGGAATTAAGTCAATCTGATGCTCAATCCCTCGAATAGGCGGTAATCCCGGTGGCACGTCTTGTGGAAAGACGTCAGCGAACTCCTGCAAAATATTAGTGACAGCAGGAGGCAAAGAGGAAGGCACGTCCTCGAATGAAAATAATGCCTCTTTGCACACAAAAGCATAGCAAACAGATTTGCTGAACTCTAGCTCATCAATATCAGATGTGGTGGCAAATAAACATGCACTTTTCAATTTAATTTCAGAAGCAACACTAGATGGTTTATTATTAGGCTTCATTTGTTGCTGAAATTATTTTGCCACAATCTGATTTTCACTCTTATTCTTCTCCTGTTTTGCTTTATTAGCTCTATTAATATCATCTTTCAAAATAGAATCAGGAGTCATAGGAAGCAAAGTAATATTTTTATCCTTATGAACAAGAGTATACTGATTGTTTCTACCATGGTGTACAGAATTTTTATCAATTGCCATGGTCTACCAAGTAATAAGGAACATGCTTGCATAGGTACCACATCACAATCAACATAATCAGCATATGTAAAGATACTAAAATGCACACGAACAGTACGTGTTACCTTAACCTTGCCGCTGTTGTTGAACCATTGGATGTAGTAAGGATGTGGATGTGGTCTTGTGGTGAGAGAAAGCTTCTCCACCATCTCCATGCTAGCCAAGTTGTTGCAGCTCCCTTCGTCTATGATGACGCGCACAGAACGTTCCTTCACAACTCGCTTGGTATGGAACAAATTGTGCCTCTGATTTTGCTCAGCTTGTGTGACCTGCACACTCAAAACACGTTGAGCAACTAAACATTCATACCTGTCAGCGTCGTCAGGAGCCATGTATTGTGTCTCATGATCAGAATCATCTCCACCATGTTCTTCACGTGTAATAAGAGCCAAAGTCTCCTCATCATAGTCACTAGCGGACTCATACCCACCATCCTCAGTAGCAATCATCACACGCTGAGATTTGCATTGTCTCGCATAATGACCTCTTCCCTTACAACGACGACAAATAATATCACTTGTGTGCCCTGTTGATGCCATGGAAGAAGAACTCTGTGGAGGCCCGACAGGTTCGCTCTTGGCAAATAATGGTGGTTGTGCCTGCTTTCTTGTATCAGGGCTGGAGGTGGCACCTGATGGAGGTGCTGGTGCAGTTGAAGTAGAAGATGCACGCGGTGTCGATGATGAAGGTCGACCTGCAGAAAAGTTAGTGCGCGCCATTGCTTGTCGATCTGGCACTTCACGTTCAGCTTTACAAGCAAGATGGAATAAACGAGTGATATTAGTATACTCCTTATACTCTAGAATGGTCTGAATCTCTCTATTTAATCCACCCGTAAAACGTGCAAGCATAGCTTCATTCTCCTCAACAATACCACATCTAATCATGCCAGTTTGTAATTCCTGATAATATTCTTCTACAGAATTTTTTCCTTGTCTTAAACGCTGCAATTTTTGAAGCAATTCACGTTGATAATATGGTGGAACCCAACGAGTACGCATAGCAGTTTTCAAAGCATCCCAAGTAGCTGGAATAGGATATAATCTACAATGTTCAGACCACCATACACATGCAAAACTAGTGAAAGCACAAACAGCAGCAGCAACCCGTCTCTCCTCGGGATATTGTAAACATGTAAAACGTTGTTCAGTTTCTAACTCCCAAGTAAGATATATATCAGGAACATATCTACCCTCAAATGGTGGAATATTCAATTTCAGTTTAGGAATATGGACATCATCTCGTACCTGAGGTGGTGGTGCAGGCCTACCATTACGAATATATACCTGAGGTCGACCTGCTGGTGGTGGTGCTGGTGGCTGCACGTAGTTCTGATTTTGATCAACCTCATCCTCATAATCGCCCGCATACTCATCATCCTCCTGGGTACCAGCAGCAGCAGTAGAAGGAGCCAAGGAAGCATCAACAACAGGAACAGCAGCACCAGAACAGCATCAACAACAATAGGCACACGCTTCGCTCGTCCATACTGATTTGGAAGGAGGCGTTGTTGTTGTTGTTGTAGAGGTGCGATAGGTGCAGCCGGCGGTGGTTGTGGAAAACGCACGAGCAATTCATTAAACTTGCTATCAAGCTTTGTTTCGAACGTCTTCTCAATGCCATCTATCTTCTCCATGGCCTCGTCAAATCTGTTTAGCACATCTTGCACCTGTCCACTCATCATTTGCTGAAATTTATCATGTAGCTGTTTGTTCGTCAGGTTCTCCCAATCAGTCTCATCGGCTTGTGATCCTACCATGGTTAGCAGCAAATAGAAACACACAAGAATATGATCCTACAGACTACTAAGAAGTGGTGGTGGTGTATCACAAACCCGTCAAGCAAATCTCAAATTCTTACCGGTTCTTACCCGGCAACAGGTGGTGATCGGCAACCGTTGTAGTCAAAACTCTCAAAGATTGGATAGAGCGATTACCAGGGAGAGTCAAACGCACGACGTAGATGTATGTGGAGCTGGGAAGGCTTATAATATGGTAGCAAAAAGGGTCAGCAATAATCAATTCAGAGATGCAAAGTTGAATAAACGCTCAACGACAGTACTGTGCTGGTCCTAGGCTAGACTGTGCTAGAGACGCGAGCCTAGAACACGAACAAAATCACGGTGCTGCACGTAAACAAAGGAAAAGCACACTCTGGAATTTTTTTTTCGCTCTTTTTTTCGCTGCTTTTTTTTGCGAAAAATCACTATAGTGGCGAGTGTCTCAAAACTCTTCCCAGGTCAAACTGATAGGATGGGCACGAAATTTTTTCGACCAATATTTTTTTTTCGACTACCCAGACCCAAAAACTGGAAACGGGTCAAAAAAAAACTTTCTACAACGGCAACAGTCTCAATACGCTTAGAAACACCTAAAAATAGGATAGCCAGAAAAAATTTTGTCAAGTGCGTTTTTGGAAAATTTTGGGCCTAAACGGAGGGTGGTTTCCGGACTCTTTTTTTTCGAAACCTACTCCGGCAAGGAAACACGAATCGGAAACTCGATGAATCTCAAAAACAAACCTAATATGCAAGGAACTCGGATTGGTGGTGGTATATGGCAGCGGTGGTGGTAGCGGTGGTAGTATATGGATATGGATCGGTGGTGGTATATGGACACGGATTGGTGGTGGTATATGGATACGGATTCGGAGCGGTGGTGGTAGGTGACAGGGGCGATGATGATGGTGCGGTGGCGGCGTGACAACTTATGACCAGAACTCGGAACTCTAAAAGACTAGATGCTAAGACCAGCAAGTAGACACGACGATGCGCAAATTCAACAAAGCAAAACCCTAAAAAGATTATGCAAAGGCTCAGATTGGTTCGGATATGATGAACTAACCCTAAATTTTTTTGTGGCTTTTTCATGGACTATAGGTATGAAAAATAGACTCGATCTAAACTATGAAAAACTATAAAATCTCACCGAGCAACCTGGAAATCTGATACCACTTGATAGAGGCAAAGGTGTCCCGTCTTTCGATGAGATGATGGATATCACTTTGGTGGAAGTCGACTTTGACGATCCGACTATGAACGTGCGAGGATGTCACGCCTTAGCAATCGCTAAACCAACTCCGAGAGGTTATTGACCACGCTGGAGCACGATCAACCTGACCACGAGGGTCTGTTTCCTGCGAGCAAATGAAGAACAAGCAAGAAACTGAGATTGAAATCTGGATATTGCGAATATAAGATGAAAGCTTTATTGATCAAGGTGGGGTTCTGTGACGCCTTTGTCTGGTCGTTGAACACAAACGAAGTACGCGAAGTTGCAGCTATGGCGAACTTTAATCTAAACAAAACCCAAAGTCTAAACGATGCCCTAAGGGCTGTATATATGGAGGAAGAGGGGGGAATTTCGTGGCCCTTGGTGGAGGGGTCCGAAATCAACCCTATCTCTTGTTTCCCCACACATACGGACTCTAAAAATAGCCTATACTTATGTATTTCGAAATTACATGGGCCTGGCCCAATAATAAGGTGACGCAGCACCTAGAATAGCCTCGGGACGAAATTTATGAAGTGGCATCTTGTATATTTCGTCCAAGGCTTCATGCACCCATTATGGTGGCTTCAAAGTCCTGAAATCATAACTTGTAACTCCGTTCTTGTTCCCCTTGCGCATGCCATCATCTCCATGCTTGTTCTTGCTCCAATGTTCATCCTTCTCCAAGATAGGCCCTTCATTTGTAAGCAAAACAAATGTATCCAGTTTAGGCAGCATCATATTCTCATGAACATTAGAATCATTACCAAGAAACAAAAGTACCTGGTAATTTAGTTGGCGTGCGCGAGCTCTAGTAATTGGTCCAGTATGTATAGCAGCAGGGGCTGTGGGTGTAACAATTGTATTGATGTCCTCATCATGTTCCTTCTCCCTAGGATATACGAAGAGAATAAAGAGGCTGGGAGCAGCACCCAAGACGGAGTCCACCCCGATCTCGTCGAGGCCCGCCGAACGCAAGGCCTGACAAGATCAGGAGTGGCGAAGCCACAAGGAGGGGAGATGGCCCGGTGGTGCCCCTGGTCGCCACCGCCAGGGACCTCCAGAAGCCCCAGCTCGAGCGACAATGGAGTCATCCACCAAAGCTCAGTTGGAAGACTGCTGGAGGAGGCGAATGCACCAAGAGAACAGCCCCCTCCCTAGCGGTCAGGAGGCCGGTGATGAGGGTGCCGGGGAGGAAGGGAGGAACAAGAATACGAGGCGGCAGGACGTCAGGACGAGACGAATGCATCGATGCATTTGTGCTCTATCCTGATGACCTACCTCCGGCCTTCTTCGTCTTCTCTGGCTTCATCTTCATCAACACCTCGCCAGGGAAGTGTCCGCCCCGCGGTCTGACACTCCCTCCGAAGACACGGCGAGCGACCAAGGCGGCCAAGGGGCAAGAAGCGCAACGCTCCCCTTCTTGGCGGGCAGCAAGGCGCACCCCTCATCGATATCAACTCCAGCTCCGAGGAGAGGGGCTATACTGGGATTTCCAATGATCCCTAGCTCCTACCCTTGGACTTGCACCAAGCACACTCCCCAAGCACTAGCACCCTCACTCGGCATTATCAGCCCAAAGCTAAATCCTGGAGGCCAGCCCCAGGCTCCCCTTTCTAGCATATTCAAGATGAAGCAAGACAGAAGAAGAAGAGGAAGTTGTTGGATGCCTCCGTTCCACCCCCCGATCTCCCTTTTATAGACAGATGGGGGACTAGGGGCTGGATCCGCGAAGGGTGACCATCACCCTCGTCCACCAGCTCAAGGAAGTCATGCCCTTGCCATCGTACTCTCCCACGCCACATGCCTCTGTTACCTACCCCACGAGGTGCATGTGCCATACGTGGCTAAGGATAAGGGCGTGGTGGGAAGAGTAAATTGGCAGGTTCTACCCCATGCGTTAAAGTCATTCACGGGCCATTATTGGAGCGGCCCCACCACTATTGGCTTTACACGGCGCACAGGGAAACCGGAAACTGGCCTAGAATTAAGACTAATGTAGAAGCAAAGAAAATGTCAAGAGACCAGCCTCTTTGACAGTGATCCATGTGCACTTGTTAGGCCCTACCCCGACGATGCTCGGCAGCGCGTTCGGGGCAGGCCCGGGGGCTTCTGTCGGTGCAACAGACCCAGGGCCTGTTAACCTTACTGTGCACAGGCACAAGATCAAGATTGGAACACAAGAGCAAGGGACCAAGAGACTCGAAGAACCAACTAGCAGATCATAAGGAACCAAGACTAAGACAGAAGAGCCAGATGTTATCAAGTAAGAAGCCTCCCTTGCCGGGCAGGCGAGCCCGGCAAGGGGCAAGGCCACCCCCACAAGAAGATGACCAAGGCGTCCCGGCAGGGTCTGCCAGGGCTCACGGAGACCAAATCACCCCACCGACTACTTCACCATGACCCACGTCATTGATTAGTGCGGTGTCAAGACGCAGGATGATTAAGTGGCAGCCATTCGCCACATGGCGGCCGCTTCCTACCAAGTGAACCCATAGATGACACCGGTCCAGTGATGTGTCAAGCAAGCAAGCGTGGAGCTGGCGAATTAGCACGGCGGGCATTGTCGGGCAACCAACAACTTGACACTAAGTGGAGCATTAAATGCATGCTGTCAGCCTGCAGAGTAAGGTATGATAGCATTATTTGCTATCATATCAGTGTCTAGTGACTAATTTGCCACTATGGTAACCTCTTGATCTATAAAAGGAGGCCCACGGCAATGATTCGAGAGATTGGAAGTTTAGATCACTCACACCCCCATATGCGCGTAGTCGCTACTGCCTCGAAGCAACCCTTGCCGGGCAAGTGTACTACACATCACCACCACCTTTTCCCATCAACCCACCAAAGTAGGACCCTAGTTTTACGCGTCGCGGTGGCCCAAACCTAGGTAAAACTATGTGTGTGATCCTTGTCATGCTGCCTTGTGTTGGTCTACTCATTGTGCAACGTGACTCTCCCCTACCGAACCAGCAAGGGGTCGTCCTGGTCCCATAGATGGTTGTGGTTTCCTGCGACAGTGCACGTCGACTACATGACACTTCTCCATTGTTTGGGCCTAAGGTAAGGCATTGGGAAGTAATAAGTAGATAATGGGCTGCAAGAATGACAAGCTTAAAACCCTAGTTTATGTGTTGATTCGTAAGGGTCTGATTTGGATCCACATGTTTCATGCTATGGTTAGATTTATCTTAATTCTTCTTGCATAGTTGCGGATGCTTGATAGAGGGGTTAATCATAAGTGGGAAGCTTGTCCAAGTAAGGGCAACACCCAAGCACCGGTCCACCCACATATTAAATTATCAAAGTAACAAACACGAATCATATGAGCATGATGAAAACTAACTTGACGACAATTCCCATGTGTCCTCAAGAGCGTTTTGCTTTATATAAGAGTTCGCCCAGGCTTGTCCTTTGCTGCAAAAAGGATAGGGACACCTTGTTGCACCTTTGTTACACTTGTTACTTGTTACCCGGTATGAATTATCTTATCACAAAACTATCTGTTCCCAATAATTTCAATGCTTGCAGATAATACCTTGCTAGAAACTACTTGTCATTTCCTTCTGCTCCTCGTCGGGTTCGAGACTCTTACCTATCGAAAGGACTACGATAGATCCCCTATACTTGTGGGCCATCAGATGGTTCATGTGACCCGAGATTATGGTTCATTAGTAATTCTAGCATTACTATATCATGCTTAATAGTTGCTTCCACCTCATAGTAATTTTTCATAACATAACCTATTAATGCTATGTTGTTGTCTTGCCTTGATGCATTTGCTTTTTATGAGCTTGCAAGTACATTCTAATTACTCACCTGGCGTGTCATGCCAGTTTGCAAGTGATGCCATGACTGATTTCTTGCCAAGGATATTGAGTGTGCGAGCTACACCGTGTCACAACCAGAGTCCCTATGGAGTGGAGTTCATCACCGTTGTCGTTGTTCCGCTGCTAGAAGTTATTCCACTTCTTCGAGTTATTCTGTTGCTAGAATAGAGCTGCCTTAGTAGGCATAGTGTCACCGTGCCGATGTAATCCTTTGTATTATCGAAACCCTTGAACCCCTATCCATTGTAAAAAGAGTTGATTTGTTCTATGCCAAGCAGTTCCATATTCCAGAAGACTTGATCTCTAGGCTGGAATATGGGGTGTTCTGGTTCCTCTAAGCTGGGGTGCCACATTTAGGCCAGTGCCTGTGGATGATTGACCGTCCATCCTTCGCCCTCTTTTGCCGAGGAAGACTGCAATATTATAACGTGGGTGTTGTATGAATACCTTTCTTGCCTCCTGACTATACAGGTGGTTTGAGAGGTAATCATCAGTGAACTGCTTTGGAATGTCTTGAAAACAAAGATATGCATAAATATCTTCTCTAAATTTGGAAATGGCACAAAGGAATAAAATGACAAGGTATAATAGTTAGTACCATCCTGTAGTTCACTGATGTGTTCTTCATTGTGCAGATAAATATCTTGTGGTTTTTTGTCGCTAGTTTCTTTATCCTTACAATCTTAATGAGTTTCTTGACTTGACTGATATTCATGGGCAACTCATTTCCCCATATGCAAAATGGGTCAAGCAGTGGGTCAAAATCACTGACAGTAGGACCTACTTGTGCAAGACCAAATTGTTAAAAACCTAAATATTAGAATGGTTCCTGAATTGCACAAGGACCATGAATGTGCAAACCACGATTGTAAACCTCAGTGCTTCCCATTGTTTCCGTGCAACACATATAAGGTAGTTATTGATCATGACAAGTGAGGGTTGGCATACTATCAATAAAATATGTTGATGAAAATAAGCACATTGTATATTCAGCAAATTAATTCGAGCCACATGGAAAAGCCATTTATCCAAACCAAGCATGATTAAGAACTAGGAAATATAGCAATTGTATATGTCATGTATTTAGTACAGCCAAATTGGACTTATTCCTCACATGCATAAAAATATAAAGTTGTACAACAACAATTGAACATCGCATTGCATAATTGAACCAAACAGTTAACTAAATACCAACACCAAATGAACCACACATTAACTAAGCACCACATTGCACAATATAACATACTCCTAATAGAAGATCAGATAGTTAAGAAACGCAAGCATGCTTAACAACTTGGAACTATAGCAATTGTATTTGTTTCTCATGTATTTAGTACAACCAAATTTGATTTATTTCTCACATTGAAGACAATACAAAAATGCACCCACAATAATTGAACATTACATTGCAGAATTGAACCAAACAGTTAACTAAGCACCACAACAAAGGAACCAAACATTAACTAAGCACCACATTGCATAATATATAACATACTAGTATCATAAAGTTAACCAAACCAAGCATGATTAATAACTTGGAAATATAGCAGTTGTATTTGTATCTTGTGTATTTAGTACAGACAAATTTGATTTATTTCTCACATGGAAGACAATACAAAAACGCACCCACAACAATTGAACATTGTGTTGCAGAATTGAACCAAACAGTTGACTAAACACCACAACAAATGAACCAAACATTACCTGAGCACCACATTGCACAATATATAACATACTAGAAGATCAGACAGCTAACCAAACCAAGCATGCTTAAGAACATGGAACTATAGAAATTTTATTTGTTTCTCAAGTATTTAGTACAACCAAATTTGATTTATTTCTCACATGGAAGATAATACAAAAATGCACCCACAACAAATGAACATCGCATTGCAGAATTGAACCAAATAGTTAACTAAACACCAAAACAAATGAACTAAACCTTACTCAGGACCACATTGCACAATATATAACATACTAGAAGATCATACATTTACCCAAACTAAGCATTCTTAACAACTTGGAATTATAGCAATTGTATTTGTTTCTCATGTATTTTGTACAACCAAATCCGATTTATTTCTCACATGCAAGACAATACAAGATTGCACCTACAAGATTTGAACGTCATATTGCAGAATTGAACCAAACAGTTAACTAAATGTGACAAGAAATTAACCAAACTGTTAATAAATGAGCACCACATTGCATGACATATAAAACATATATAATAGAGGATCATATTGCATGGTAAAAGTACATAGGGAAGTTCACTAGAATTTGTTAAGGAAAGATAAGAGCAACACATGCAACAGGTAAACAAAACATGGTTAACCGGCATAGCTGGCTAGCTAAACATAGGTACTTTGATGAGGACATGACTACCTTGGATATGACCAAAAATATTGCATATATGCATATTTGTCAGGTGATTTCTAGTGCAAGGGTGTCCCGGTCTTTCGATGAGATGATAACTATCGATTTGGTGGAGACGACTTTGACGATCCGACTACAAACGTGCACGACGTTGCGCCTTAGCAATCGCTAAACTAACTCCCAGAGGTTATTGACCACGCTGGAGCACGATCAACCTGACCACGAAGGTCTATTCCTGCAAGCAATCGAAGAACGAGCAAGAATATGATAAAGCAATCTGAATATTGCGAATATATATGAAGTATTGATAATGGTGGGGATCCGGAAGCGGTCTTGGTCTGGTCGTTGGACACAAACGAAGTACACGAAGTTGCAATGGCTAACTTTTAACTAAACAAATCCCAAGGAAAAGCTACTAGATGGATCTACTTATATAGGAGCAAGGGGTGGCGGCCAAGGAGGTGGGAGGACGTCCCAAGGCAGCATAAAACTAAATCTAGGTCGTACAAGGCCAATGGGCCCAAGTGGAGGTGATGTAACACCTTTGGACTTGTAGTTTGACTCGGATTCTGCTGCAGCATCAGATTGTTTCGTCCACAACTCAACGCTCCGGACGAATTTGAAGGTGATTCCAATTGGGTTGGAAAGTGCACGAAATCTAGTTTCCAACAAAAAAAGAATCACCCAATTCGGAGTCAGTATGAAAAACTTGTGTCCGTTTTGAGTCAGGTGTGTCTGTGCAGTCCGAATCTGAATCCAGAACGTGAGAGACTTGGACTCTATCTTCTCTTGGGCCAAAAGTGACGTGAGAGAACTTTTTGGACAGAAAATAAACATCTCTTTCTTCCTTATCTTCATATGTGGATTGTACAAATGTCCCATACACCTGCAATTAGACAAAACACAAAAGTGTGTGAAGTATTTTTGTTCTGGATAACATAAATAGATTATTGAATAGTTTGCACTAGAAATCACCTGACAAATATGCATATATGCAATATTTTTGGTCATATCCAAGGTAGTCATGTCCTCATCATCCTCCCCTTCTTGAAAATAAAGCCGTCCTCGGCGTTGGTTAATCTGAAATGTGGCTAACAAAAGAGACAAGGTGTGCATGTTGTATATGTATATGTCATCCATTTTTACTTCCCTTGATTTTTGCATATATGACACATGAATAGATGAGTAACTTGCATAGTTCATAAAATCTAAAGCCAAAAAATTAGCACAAGAAGTAGAAGGCATGAAAATATTGCAACTCAGTTTGCACATATAAGTGAAGTTCTTATTCATTTCAAAAGATTGACAGTGTTCATCATTAAACCATCCCAACATTGGTGAATAAACCTTACTTGCATCAAATTTACATGCTACAACATGCTTAAATAAGCAAACATGCAATAAGTCATTCAACACAGAATCATCACCAAGATTACAGGTCATATCAAAATGATTAAACATTGGTTCTTTTGCATCAATAGTTAATTCAATGGGTGCACTCAAAATTGTTGGTATTTCAGTTGTTTGATCACATGGCAAAGTCAAATTATCAACGTAGTCCTCTAAAATAGGTGGTGTGATCAAAGTAGTGGGTAGCTCATCAGATGGTGCATTCAAATTGACAAGGCATTCATCATTCTCATGTAGAGATGGAAGATCAGTACCTTTGTCATTACCTCTTATGATCAACTCAGATGATGTAGCCACTCTCGGGGGCGATGTGTCACATGGTGGAGGTGATGTAGTCCTGACAACAACGGATGTGGTTGTCATAGTATGCCTAGTAGTTGAAGGAACAATCATATCAACTCTTGGAATGTGCACCGTGCGCTTGTTCTCCTCGTGGCCAACACGTCATTTTATTTCCTGTTCAGCTTTGCAAGCAAGATGAAACAAATGATCCATAGGATAACACTCTTCATGAATTAGTATCTCTTGAATATCAAGGTTTAATCCTCCCCAAAATCTATCCATAAAATCATCTTCACTTTCTTCTAAAGAGGAATGCAACAAGGTAGTTTGTAAATCATCATAATATTTTGTTACAGTTTCACTACCTTGTTTTAAGTGTTGCAACTTCTTAATCATGTCACGAGTATAATAAGCAGGGACGAAAGTATGTCGCATGGCAAGTTTCAAATCATCCCAAGTAGTAGGTATATAATCAGGGTGTAACCGACAATATTCACTCCACCAAACCAAAGCATAACCAGTGAAAGAACCAACCGCAACCTTAACCTTTTTATGTTCATCGAAATAATGGGAAGCAAATATATTTTTTATGTCGAACTCCCATTCAATATATAAAGCAGGTTTAAAACGGCCATTAAATGGTGGTATAGATACATTAACCTGATCATGTGCATTTGGATGTTTGTGCACCTCTCGTGATGGTTGTGGTATTTGCAAAGGTGGTGGCACGTCTCCCGCGATCGACAAAGCCCATGAATTGACTCTGGATCCTGTCATGATTAGTAGAACAAGAAACAAAACCCAAAAATAATGTTCCTATAACTACTAGGATGTGGTGGTAAAACGCTCACAGTAAAGCAAATATCAATGTCTTACAAGTTCTTACCATGCAGCAGGCGGTGATCGGCAACCAGCGGTGTCAAGTAACTCCGAATATTGAGTAAAGCGATTGCCAGGGGAGCGTACGTATACACGGTGTAGAAATATGTGGAGCTGGGTTGGCTATATATGGTAGCAAAAGATTAGCAATAATCAATTCAAAGATGCAATGTTGAATAAACGCTCAACGATGGTACTGTGCTGGTCCTAGGCTAGACCGGACTAGAGACGCGAGCCTAGAACACTAATGAGGTCACGGCATAGCACAACTAGCATCAATGAAGGATACTAAGTAGCTCTTGACAGCAAGATATAAGTGAAGATCACAACAGCAGTGAAGATAATGAGGTGAAACAACAGCCAAGCAGGATATATCAACAACTTTGTCTCCAACTTTCCTCTGAAAAAGTTTGTGCCGATTTTTTTGTTTTTTTTTCTTCTCTCTTTTTTTTCCTCACACTTTTTTTTTCTTTCTCTCCTTTTTTTTCTCTGACTTTTTTTTCCTTTTTTTCTCTCTTTTTTTTCTCTCTTTTTTTCTCCCTCTTTCCAAAACAAACTAGATAAGATGCAGATTGGATCAAGTGAAGATGTGAACGATCTCAACTATTATTATGACAATGAATGGTGGGTAGCACGTGGTGGAAATTGATGGATGGGTGGTGGACAGCGGAAGAGATAATGATGCAGCGGTGGCGTGACTAATGTGAACAGAACTCGAAACTCTAAACGAACTAGACACTAAGACCAGCAACTGACACGACGATGCAACCGATAATTCAACTATGCAAGCAATGAATAGAAAATTGCAAAGGCTCAGACTGGCTTGGATAAAGGATGAACAGATCTAACTTTTCTTTGTGGCTTTTTCTTGGACAATAGGTAAGAAAAAAAATCTAGGAAAAACTGGAAATTCTCACCGAGCAACCTGAAAACTGATACCACTTGATAGAGGCGAGGGTGTCCCGGTCTTTCGATGAGATGATAACTATCGATTTGGTGGAGACGAATTTGACGATCCGACTACAAACGTGCACGACGTTGCGCCTTAGCAATCGCTAAACCAACTCCGAGAGGTTATTGACCACGCTGGAGCACGATCAACCTGACCACGAAGGTCTATTCCTGCAAGCAATCGAAGAACGAGCAAGAATATGATAAAGCAATCTGAATATTGCGAATATATATGAAGTATTGATAATGGTGGGGATCCGGAAGCGGTCTTGGTCTGGTCGTTGGACACAAACGAAGTACACGAAGTTGCAATGGCTAACTTTTAACTAAACAAATCCCAAGGAAAAGCTACTAGATGGATCTACTTATATAGGAGCAAGGGGTGGCGGCCAAGGAGGTGGGAGGACGTCCCAAGGCAGCATAAAACTAAATCTAGGTCGTACAAGGCCAATGGGCCCAAGTGGAGGTGATGTAACACCTTTGGACTTGTAGTTTGACTCGGATTCTGCTGCAGCATCAGATTGTTTCGTCCACAACTCAACGCTCCGGACGAATTTGAAGGTGATTCCAATTGGGTTGGAAAGTGCACGAAATCTAGTTTCCAACAAAAAAAGAATCACCCAATTCGGAGTCCGTATGAAAAACTTGTGTCCGTTTTGAGTCAGGTGTGTCTGTGCAGTCCGAATCTGAATCCAGAACGTGAGAGACTTGGACTCTATCTTCTCTTGGGCCAAAAGTGACGTGAGAGAACTTTTTGGACAGAAAATAAACATCTCTTTCTTCCTTATCTTCATATGTGGATTGTACAAATGTCCCATACACCTGCAATTAGACAAAACACAAAAGTGTGTGAAGTATTTTTGTTCTGGATAACATAAATAGATTATTGAATAGTTTGCACTAGAAATCACCTGACAAATATGCATATATGCAATATTTTTGGTCATATCCAAGGTAGTCATGTCCTCATCATACTTATAATGAGCTAATAAGACAAGCTATTCCTCACCGTCGGAGATATCGATGACGCGTGGCTACTTGGACTTGCAAGCGGGCGAGGCCTTCACATCGTGGTTGCCCTCCTCATAGTGGTGAGTTGCTTGAGCCGCTCTGGGAACCAACCTGCTGGCTCTCGAGTTGAGGTAAGCATGGGCACGCTGAGAGAACACCTTGTAGTCTTCATCGAAGGCATCAACGGTGACCTCGAGAAAACTCCACGAACTGTCATTTAAAGAAGCCAACCACGTGGCAGTGGTGGGCGTGGGGTGTCGACGGTGGCCTCAGCAGCGAGGAGCTCCTCCAAGATCTGGAGGTTGGCACGAATGGCAGCCATCGCGACCTCCTCCGCGTGTACGGACGCAATTTGCTTCTCCACTACCAAATGCTTCTTGAGCTCCTGGCTATACTGTGTGCACCATGGCTTAGGGAGGTGCTTTTTGCAGGATGGGTCGGTGATTTGGGTGGAAGGTATCATGCCGAAGGTCAGAACATGTGGGATGTTGTCGGCGTTCTGGGAATGGGGGTCCCCAGACTTGCCTACCTGGCGCCTGCAACGTGGCTCACCAGCGGCCCAATACGGCCCGTCTTCATCAACCCAAGTTCAAGACCCTCGTCAGGGGCCAAGCCTCGCGGGGCGGACGACACAAGGTCTCCTCAAGGGCGGCCTCACTAGGCAGGCTCGCGAGGAGGCGGAGAGATCAAGGCGAGGGGTACCTCGCGAGGTGCTCAGGACGCAAGCCATGACGATCAAGACCAGGCGGGCGCCAGCCTGCATAGTGTCCTTGTTTCCTCTTTGGTGCAAAGGGGGCAAGCGCAGGCGCGGAGTACCGAGGCATTCTTATTATATTAATGTTGTGTCATGACGCTTGTACTCTGGGTAGGTGAGGGTAGGATAACTTAGCTTGACGTGTCTGCGGTGACTTCCCACCTCGAGTGGGCGAGGCCCTTGGCGTCTGGCGAAGCCCCCATTCCTAGTGACCCGGGAGGCGCTTAAGGTCACGGGAGGTGTTGTAGATCCACTGCAGAGCTGTTTTAGAGAAAAAATAAAACCTGTCTAGCACCTCGTTCCTCTTTGCGTGAGTCTCCTGTCATAGGTTAGCTGCGGCTTAATGCACTACATCGCGCTGCCCGAGGGGCACGGACATGAGGGGGTGCTAGTGCTTGTGAGCTTGATCGAGGGCTCCTCGTGAGGATAAGGCCAAAGCACTAGGGGGTCAGCGAGGTGTGCTCGTGCGAGGGCGGGCCCATGCGCACACACCTGCCTAGCCCCCATGCACAACGCGCATGAGGAAGAGCGACAAGCAACTGCCACACCTTCCTAGCCCAGGCTTAGAACGAACGAAACAAGAGGAGAAAAACCCAACTTTTCGAACCAAAGCGCCAAAGAACCAACTCCATTAAAGACCACTAAAAGATTGCAAGCAACTTCGGAAAGCAACTGAACAGCAGCGTCTGGCACCTAGTCTAGTCTTCTCACCAGTGTGGAGAAAGAGGCTGCCACTAGGACGTGGGAGGGAGCCCCCGTGAGGCCCCAGGGCGGCTCTCAGGAGACTCCGGGGCGTGTACAGCCCCACTCGTTATTACATGAGAGTGTCACGAGCGGAGACCTTCACAAGCAGGAGCCTTGCTTCATGGTAGAACTTCCGGAGGTGCTGGATGTTCTAGGCATTCTGGATGGGGACCCCGTCATGTGTCTCCAAGCGCACAGCGCCAGGCCTGGAGACACGGGCAATCCTAAATGGGCCATCCCACATGCACTACAGGAATTAGGCACTTTGTCGTCCGCCATGGCTGACGGCAAAGGCATGCTTGGCGGACGGCAAAAGCCTTTCCCATCCGTTAGCAGACGGCAACAGGTCTGGCTGAATAGGCTAGGGCAAAGGGCTCTTTGCAGTCTACTGGCAGACGGCAAAGATGACATGGTCTTTGTCATCCGCCAGGCCATGGCAAAGAACTTGGACAGCACACGTGGCAGCTTATGGTTGTTAGGGGGTTAATGGTGCGCTTTGTCGTCAGCTGGCGGGCGGAAAAGACCATTTCATCATTATGTCAACCAGCGGACGGCAAAGTAACCAAAAAGGCCAGCCCCCCGGGTTGCATAGGTAGCTGCCACGTGGCAGCTTTGCCATCTACTAGCTAAAGGCAAATCTCTTTGCCGTCTGCCAGCGGATGGCAAAGAGCCTGTATAGCACCCGTTTTTTCTGTTTTTTCTTAGATTCATTCAATTTCAACGCACAAGTTTGAACACACAAATTTCACAATAGACATGTCGAACACACAAGTTTCATCATATATACATACATAACCAACACATAGTTCCATCCATACATATTGCAATAGTTTTAGATTGTTCATCCAACACCTATCCATCCATATAACAAGTTCCACATTGTTCATCAATACAAAATAAAAGCAAAAAGGGAAAAGAAGCACTCCATCCATGCAAGCTTCCGTGAAGTAAGTGAAATATGCAAAATGGGAACAATAAAGTTAGAATAAGAATACTAGAAGAAGAAGAAGAAGAAGAAGAAGAAGACTAGAAGAAGAAGTAAGCATACTTAGGTAAAACGGAGCTAACCTAGCTAATTATGCCATTTTTGAGTGAACTAAGCATATTATGCCATTTTTTGTATAAAGCGGCTAAGTATAGGTCTTTATTAAGCTAACCTAGGTAAGTAAGCATATTAGAGCTAACTTAGAGCTAACTTATGTCATTTTGGAGAAGACTAGAATAAGAAGAAGAAGGTTTTTACCCTTTTCCTTCTCATTCTTCTTCTTTTATTCTTTCTTTTTCTTCTTTTTCTTCTTCTATTCTTTCTTTTTCTCCTCTTCCTTGTTTTTCTTCTTCTTATTCCTTATTTGTGTCATTTTAGAGCTTACATAGGTAATTATGCCATTTTTTAGCTAACTACGCTTATTATGTCAATTTGGAGGAAAATAAGGTAAGTATAGGTCATTTTTGTGCTAACATAAGTAATTATGCCATTTTTGAGCCAACGTAGGTAAAATGGATCATTTTGGAGCTAATCTAGCCAAAATGGATCATATTGGAGCTAACCTAGGTTAAATGTGTCATTTTGGAGCTAACTTAACTAATTATGCCATTTTTTAGTTAACTAAGCATAAATATGCCATTTTTTACACAAGTAAGCCAACTGTATGTCATTTTTGAGCAAACCTAGGTAACTAAGCATATTAGAGATAACTTAGAATATTAGAGCTAACTTACGTCATTTCGGAGGAAACAAAGCTAAGTATAGATCATTTTGGAGATCTGACATACCTGACATAGTTCACACCTCCTTCTTCTCCTTCTCCTTCTTCATCCTGATGCGCCTAGAGCGGCGAGGCAGTGGAGGCAGTGGGATGTAGTCTTCTACCACAATTGGCATGGTTATGTCGCCCGGTTGTGGGATCGCCGGCGCCACCACCATCGTGAGGTCATTGTTAGGCACCACCACCATCGTGAGGCCATCTTCAAGCAGCACCATCGCTAGGTCATCCTCAGCCACCACCATCTCTTACCCATCATGAGCCACCACCATCTCTTGCCCATCGTTAGCCACCACCATCGCTAGGTCATCCTCAGCCACCACCATGTCTTTCCCATCGTTAGCCAGCACCTCCTCATCCCCACTCTGCTCCTCTTCTTCCCCACTCCATTCCGGATCATCCTCGCTGCTGCTTTCGTTGTAGCCAGACTCGCTGCTGCTAGAGTTGTATCCAGAGTCGTTGTCGCTGCTCCGAAAATGAAACAAAGTTTTTTTAACAATCAGTGTAAGACAAAGCCAAATGGAGAGTAAGAAGAGGCAGAGCGTACTGGCATCGTCGTCGTCCTGGTAGCGCATGCGGCTCATAGTCATGTTGAACACCTTCATGGTGAGCATGGTGTTGTCGTCGTACCTGAAGACAAGGAAGTACTCATGCCTCGGGTCATAGGCACAGACGAACTGCTCCCAACCATGACACATGTACATGTGGTCCTTCCTAATCACCACCTCCACACCCCAATGCCTGCGAAGCCCGCTGCCGGCCTGTCGCGGCATCACATTCTTTGGCCGATGGCTGTCCAGCATCTTCAAAAAAGTGTCAAGCAGCCTCTGCAACGTGGGTCAAGGAGTTATGTAGCAAACAGCAGAGTTATAAAGAGATGGGTGAAGGGGAGATCTCTCCTTTTATATACCTGCCTCTTGGAGGAATTCTCAAGTATGATCGTGAAGAACTCAAAACTGTCCAACTCGTACTCCACTGTGGCAAAGCGTTGCCTGCGGTGGCGGCCTCCCCCCATCTCTGATAATCAACAACATCAACAACACTTAATTGATTTCGTAGGTTAGTTGGCAATGGCAATTGGCACCCTTCAAAACTAGGGATTTTTAGACATGAAAGAAAACTAAAAATGTTGAAAAACAAAGCATAGTAATCTAAAAAACACAACCAAAATTAATTAAGTGTTCTGAAATCAATAAAACAACAACTTATAAGAAATAACCCCAAGGTATTTGTCTCACCAGCTGAACTGTCATCTTTTCCATGGTGCACGTGAAAAAGTTTGTATGGGCATCCCAATCAGCCTACAATTGATCATATACAGCAAAGGCCAAGCTCAATTTCTTTGTTAACATCATGTCCAAGTTTGTACCAGTAAAATGTACAAGTTCTAAGTATGTGCTATCAAAGCATGCCTATTGTACCGTTGAGGGCAAGCAGTCGCATATGCTTTCTCAACCCTATCTAGTTCTCTAATTTTTCAATCTCCTGCTGCCTACCCACACTCACCACGGCACCTACCCGACATTGCCGGCCCCAACCTTCGGTGAACAAATGGTACAACCTCAGGAGAAAGCACACATTGACTGGCAATGGTTTATTTATCATAGCATTCACATCTCGCGGCTTAAATTGTTCCACTACATGATCCAATAGCTATAATTCAGTAGGTAATGTGGTTCAGTGAGTATTCTGCACTAGGGTCAATTCCAGTTCTGGTTCAATGAGTATTCTACACTAGGGCCATGCCGAACCTAAACCTAGACCTAAACCTAAATAGAGAGAGAGAGAAGAGGGAGGGAAGAGGGAGGGTGGCGCACCTCGGTGTTGGGGACGGCCGGGGATGGGGGAGGGGCGGTGCTCGAGGCGGCGGGAGCGTCGGAGGGGCTGGAGCTAGGGGCAGCGGTGGTCGGCGACAGGACTCGGGCGGCGAGGCAGAGGCGACGGCATCGCAGAGGCGAGGCGCAGAGGCCTCGGGCGGCGACGCGCGAGGGCGGAGCTTGGGA
>NC_041387.1:278219439-278276331 GCF_002162155.2 Triticum dicoccoides | reverse complement strand
GTGACGTGGCGCACGTGGGGTGGGGCCTGGGGGAAATGGCCGTTAAAACGGCTAGATTCTTTGTCGTTCGCTGGCTGGCGGCAAAAGATCTTTGCCATCGGCTAGCTGACAGCAAAGAATCTGGCCATTAGGTCGTTCTTATAGTCCGCCACCTACGATCTTTGCCGTCTGCTAGCGGACGACAAAGATTCTATGTCGTCCGCTAGTAGACGGCAAAGAGAAGGCTGACGGCAAACACCTTCTTTGTCGTCGGCTCTTTCTTAGCCTTCAGCTTTACTCAAGCAGATGGCAAAGAGCTTCTTTGCCGTTAGCTAGCCGACGGCAAAGAGAGGGCTGACGGCAAAGATCCTGATTCCAGTAGTGATGGGAAAGAGCTTGTGCAGCCCCTCCCTGTAGAGTACCCGCCTCAGGACGAGGTCGCCCACCTCCAACATCCTGGAGTGGACGCTACAGCAATAGTACCACCGCAGCGCCTGCTGGTACCTTGCCGCTTGGAGCGAGGCTTAACGGCGGCATTCCTCCCCCAGCACGAGATTCATCCCCCGCGTGGCGTCCTGACGTGCCTCATCAAATGCCAGGACCCGCGTGGAGTGATGCTTGACCTTGTCTGGGAGAACCACTTTAGATCCATAGACGAGGAAGAATGGCGTCTCTCCCGTTGTCTTGGTCGCGGTGGTGCGCATGGACCACAGCACGGACTAGAGTTCGTCGAGCCAGCCCTTGCCGTAGGCCTCGAGCTTCTTCTTGAAGGTCCTTGCCTTGAGGCCCCTCAGGACCTCGGCGTTGGCGCGCTCAGCCTGACCGTTGCTCCTGGGGTGTGCCACTGAGGCATACCATATCTGCTTTCCAAGGTTAGCACAGTATGTTTTGAAAAGGTTGCTAGTGAATTGCGAACTGTTGTCGGTGATGATGCGGTTAGGGACCCCAAACCGGCTCACGAGGCCCTTGATGAACTTGACGGATGATCCAGCTGGGATGGTGCGGACGGCTTCTACCCCCGCCCGTTTGGTGAACTTGTCGATGGCCACATAAAGGTAGCGGTAGCCCCCCGACGCTCGGGGAAACGGCCCCAAGATGTCCAGCCCCCAGACCGCGAACGGCCATGTGAGCGGGATAGTCTGGAGGCCTTGCGCAGGCTGGTGGATTTGCTTGGCGTGGAACTGGTATGCTTCGCAGGAGTGCACCAGCTCAGTGGCATCGCTGAGTGTAGTGGGCCAATAGAAGCCACTGCGGAACGCCTTGCCCACAAGGGTACGTGATGAGGAGTGGTGTCCGCAATCCCCACCATGTATGTCTGCCAGCAGCTCAAGCCCCTGCTCCCTGGAGATGTATCGTAAAGAAACGTCATTGGGCCTCTTGCGGTACAACTCACCATCACGGATGCAGTATGCAGTGGCCTGACGAGCCACGCGCTCGGCATCCTCCTCCTTCTCTGGTAAGGTCCCCTGGAGTAGGTACGTCTTGAACTCCTCGGTCTAGCCCCCCTCCTGAGGTCGAGCACCAGGAGCAGGCGGGCCCCTGAGGGAGGACCGCATGCTGGGGCGCCGGTTGCTGGTGCTTGGAGTAGGTCCTCCTGAGGTGGTGCTGGTGCTGTGGTGGGGGGAGCCGCCGACGGCTTGAAGACTCGTTCCTCAAACACTCCCGGCTCCTGAGGGAGCCTCCAGGATGCTCTCTTGGTGATGTCGTCTGCCTCCTTGTTCGTTCCTTGCGGCACGTGTTGCAGTTCCACGCGCAGGAATTGTTTCTCCATTTTGCGCACCTCTTCCAGGTATGCCTCCATGTGCTCGTCCCTAGCATGTACTCTTTGTTGGAGAAGTTGACGAGGTGCTGGGAATCGCCCTTGATGGTGAGACGCTTCACCCCCAGCGCCGTCACGGCCCTAAGGCCGGCGAGCAAGCCTTCATACTCTGCGATGTTGTTGGAGACCTTTTCGCCCCGCTGAAAATAGAGTTGTACTGCGTAGTAGAGTTTGTCTTTGGTGGGAGAGATGAGGACGGCCCCGGTCCATGCACCTTGTCGTGCGAACACGCTGTCGAAGTACATGATCCACCCGTATGGTGCCTCGTCACCAGGCAAGAGGGAGCAGTCCTCGCTTACCCCGCGGTCAGGGACGTCAGTCCATTTTGCCATGAAATCTGTGAGGGCTGCGCCCTTGATGACTTTGGTGGTGCTGAACTCGAGCTGGAACCCCTGGAGCTCGATGTTCCACTCTGCAACCCGCCCGGCGGCATTAAGGCTCCGGAGCACCCTCTCCAGTGGGTAGGCTGAAACGACCTTGATAGGGTAGCCTTGGAAGTAGTGGCGCGGCTTTGGAGGCGACGAGGAGCACAAGTAAGAGCTTTTGAGGCATAGGGTAGCGCGCCCATGGCTCCCGTAGTACTGTGCTGACGAAGTAGACCGGGTGCTCGATGAGGGAGGATGCGTTGGCAAAGTCTTGTGTTTCTTCAGGATGCGGGCCTTCGGGGGTCTCATCTCCTATCACGCCAAGTGTGTCCTCGCGAGCATCAGGCTCAGGGGTCCCCCCGGCCGAGGGGTCGGTTTTAGCCTCGGGAGGAATGATGGTCGTAGAGCCAGCCGAGGCCTCAGGAGCACCATCCTGAGACTGCCGCGCTTTGCTTGGTGGTCGAGCGCCCTGCTGAGGGTCCTTGATTGTGCGCTCCTCTCTTAGTGCCACCAGAGTGGCGCTGGCGGAGTGAGGGTGGCGGCCAAATAGAGCACCAGGGGCTCGAGAGGGCGCAGCTCTACCATCACCGGCGGGCTGGTCAGGTATCTCTTAAGGTCTTGAAAGGCTGCATCAGCTTCGGGGGTCCACTCGAACGGCCCCTTCCTTTTCATCAGCTTGAAGAGCGGAAGGGCGCGTTCTCCCAGCTTGGAGATGAAGTGCCCTGGTGAGGTCACGCAGCCCACCAGCTTCTGCATCTCCTTGAGCGTCTGCGGAGGGCTCATGTCTTTTATTGCCATGACCTTCTCTGAATTGGCATCGATTCCTCTGTTCGAACTAGGAAACCTAGTAGCTTGCCAGAGAGAACCCCGAACACGCACTTCTCGGGATTGAGCCGCAGGTCCACCTTGCGCAAGCTAGCAAACGTCTCCTCCAAATCCTCAATCAGGGTCCCCGCCTCCCGAGACTTCACCACTATGTCATCAACATAGGCCTCAACATTTCTCCCGAGCTGCCTGCCGAGGGCGATGTGCATCAGCCACTGGAAGGTAGCCCCGGCATTGCGTAGCCCGAAAGGCATGCAGGTGTAGCAGTACACCCCACAGGGGGGTCAGGAATGCTGTCTTCTCCACATCTTGCATGGCCATCTTGATCTGGTGGTAGCCGGAGAAAGCGTCCAAAAAGCACAGCAGGTCACACTCGGCGGTGGAGTCGACAATCTGGTCGATGCGTGGAAGCGGGAAGGGATCCTGAGGGCAAGCCTTGTTGAGGTTGGTGAAGTCGACACTCATGCGCTCCTTACCTCCTTTCTTGGGGACGATGACTGGGTTTGCCAGCCACTCCGGGTACCGTACCTCCCGGATGACTCCAGCGTCCTGCAGCTTGCGGGTTTCTTGGACAATGAATCCCTGCTTCTCGGTGGACTGTCGATGAGCCTTCTGCTTCACCGGGAGCATGTTTGGGAATACCTTCAGGTGATGCTTGATTATCCCCCTTAGAACCCCCATCGGGTCCTTGGGCTCCCATGCGAACACATCCTTATTGGCATGCAAGAAGCCGACCAACACTTTCTCTTGGTCCTGGGGGAGGCCAGCTCCTATGGTGAAGGTGGCGCCCGACGCCCCATCCTCATCAACTGCCACCTGCTTTGTCTCGGCTCGGTCTTGGGAAAATAGCTGCTTATTCTTGGCCGGTACTGCCCCTAGAGCCTCAGAGCCCCCTTTCTCTCTCGGCGGCACAGATGTCACGGACCTGAAGGCGAGCTTGAGGGCCTGCAGCGCGCCCTTGGTGTCCCCTGCCACCGTGAGGACACCACTGCTACCTGGCATCTTCATGAGGTTGTAGGCTGGATGCGTTGCCGCCATGAACTTGGCCAGGGTCGGGTACCCAAGGAAGGCGTTGTATGGTAGGTCGATCAGGGCGATGTCGAAGTTGATGAGCTCGGTGCGATAGTTGTCACGGGTCCTGAAGGTGATGCGGGTCTGCCCCAGGGGGAAGGTGGAGCCATCGCCGACCCCGGAGAAAGGCTTGGTGGGGTGGAGCCGGCCGGGGGGCACGTGCAGCAGGCCGGATGTCTCCACGGAGAGCATGTTGAGGTTGGCTCCACCGTCGATGAGGGTCCTGGTGACCGCCACGTTGCGAATGGTGGGGGTGCAGAGCATCGGGAGCGCGCCTGCTCCTGTCGTGGTGGCTGAATGATCCTCAGGGCCGAAGATGAGGTCAGCCTTAGTCGCCGCCCAGCCTGGGGGAGCCCCCGAGCCCACCTGGGCAGCACTTACTTGTCGGTAGAACTGCTTGATGTGGCAGTCGGAGGGTGGTGCCTGCGAGCCACCTAGGAGAGTTGTGACGACGAGGGGCGCCGGTGCCGCGAAGCGTGCGACGAAGAGGCCGCGCAACTCCTTCCAGGAGGCCACAGAGGACTCCGGCAGGTTGAGCAACCAGGCGCACGGTGCGCCTGCGAGGGCCATGGGGAGCCAGTTGGCCTTCACCTTGTCGTCTCCGCCGGCCGCCCAAACTGCTTCCTCGTATGCATGGAGTAAGCCGACCAGGTCCACCGCGTTGTCGTAGCATGGCGGCATCTCTGGTCTGAACTTGGGTGGCCACTCCACCCATCGCAAGGCGGGGGTGAAAGCGCGGAGGCCCTCATCTCCCTCGAAGGCGCGCGACGGCCGAGTCAAGGAAGGAACGCCTACCATCGAAGCTGGTGGCGGGACATGGCAGACAGAGCAGCGGATCTCCGACGCACCCCTACCTGGCACGCCAAATGTCGGATTTCGGGTTCCGCAAACCCTTGGTAGGTTCAAACTTTGGGATGCGTGCGGAGATCTCAACCTACCCAGCCTACCTACTCGCGGTTCTTCAAAGCCTAGCGCATCCAGCTCTAAGGGACAAAGAGACACAGCAGTTTATCCTCGTTCGGGCAACCTTGCGGTGTAATATCCTACTCCAGCTTTTGGTGGATTGCCTTGAGGGACTGAGGATGAACTACTATAGTGGATGAACAAGCCTCAGGAGGTGTGGTGTTCTTGAGCTCAAGAGAGCTGGTGAGGTGGTCGGATGAGAATGGATCCCCCCTCTATGGTGATGGCTAAGTCTTATTTATAGTGGCCTTGGTCCTCTTCCCAAATGTTGGCAGGAAGAGATCCCACAACGGCCAGATTTAAAGGGGGACAAGAAGTACACCCTATCCTGACTAAAGTGGTCTTCGCCTGCAAAAGCCTCTGATCGTGACGCTGCAGTGGGCTCGACGATGACCTCTGTCCTGCCGTTCTTGGTCTCATTGCACCAGAATGGAAACATTTGGTTGATTCCTAGCGACTCTGCACCTGTTGCTTGCCTCCTTTGCACCAAATAGGAAACTGGTACTCTGCGCCCGCTGGCACCCGCCTGGCCTTGGTCGTCATGGCTCACATCAGCTGATCCTCGTGAGGTGCACCTTGCATAGACGTCTCTGCTCCTCGGGAGCCAGCCTGAGGAGGCCGATCCACTTAGAGGTCTTGGCGTCGTCCGCCTCGCAAGGCTTGGCCCCTCGCAAGGGTCTTGAGTTTGTTGATGCTGACATTGGGCCGTACCAGGCCATCGATGGAGCCACGCAATGGGCCGCGAGCAGGCAAGTCTGGGTACCCCCCGTATCCAGAACGCCGACAGTACTCTTGTGGTTTCTTGAACTTGCTTTATTTAGAGTGTTCTTGTGTTATCTAACCTTGTTTTCTCAAGCCCATCTCTTCCAAAGCCAGCTCATGACCACAAGGTAAGTATATGCATCACACTCATGTGCATGATGATCTCTTGCTGCTGGGAATATTGTTTGCAAGAAGGATTCATGAACATGTAGGTATACATTCTATCTACATCATTTCCTCTGATGCATACAGCCAAGATACATGTAACTCATTGCTTGCTCTGGCATGCTTATGCATTCACATGTTCTTACATTCCATCTTTACATGTTTGCATACATGTAGGGGAGCCTATGCATGTTACATGTCCTTCAAAAGCTTTACTTGTTATCATGTATATCTTTAATCTAGAGCTTTGATGTATGTTGCCATCAATTACCAAAAAGGGGGAGATTGAAAGGACAAGTGCTCCCTGGGTGATTTTGGTAATTCATGTCAACATATCTCTTGTTGGACTATTATTTTTATCAAGTGAATTTCAGATGAGCTCAACAATGGAGTGGCAAGGACAAGAGGATGTGGAACCCCTTCAACATGCTAAGGACAAAGATTGGCAAAGGCTCAAGACTCTTCATTTTCATTTTAGTGATCCAAGATCACGTTGAGTCCATAGGAAAACCAATACTATTAAAAGGGGGTGAGGTGTTGCTTAACGGTCTACTTGATTAAAGTGCTTAGTGATATTGCTCCAAAACCCTCAACCACTTTCTCATTTCCACATATGTCCAACACCTAAAGTCAAACTCGGCCCCACTAATTTGATCTGTCCTGCTCCACCGAGTTCATTTGACATAGCCACTGCCAGAAACCATACTCAATTCGGTCACACTAATACGGATCTCGGTCTCTCTGAGATGGCCTTGCAAAATCTCTGTTGTCTGTTGCAATTATTTCAGTCCCACCGAAATGTGCAATCGAGCACACCAAGTTTGCCTGACCAACTCTCTGTTTGATCATTGCTGAAATCAGTCTCACCGAGTTCATGCGATCGGTCTCACCGAGATGAGTTTTTGCCCTAGCCCTAGCACATCAGTCCCACCGAGTTGATCTTGTCGGTCCCACCGAGATTCCTAACGTTCACATTTTGAACTAAATTAATCTCACCGAGTTCTTCTATTCAGTCTGACCGAGTTGGGTAAAAAGTGTGTAACGGTTGGATTTTGTGTGGAGGCTATATATACCCCTACACCCCTTCTCCATTTGTGAGAGAGCCATCAGAACGGGCCTACACTTCCACTACTCATTTTCTAAGAGAGAACCACCTACTCATGTGTTGAGACAAATACATTCCATTCCAACCACAAGAATCTTGATCTCTAGCCTTCCCCAAGTTGCTTTCCACTCAAATCATCTTTCCACCATAGCCAAATCTGTGAGAGAGAATTGAGTGTTGGGGAGACTATTATTTGAATCACAAGAGCAAGGAGTTCATCATCAACACACCATCTATTACCTTTTGGAGACTGGTGTCTCCTAGATTGGTTAGGTGTCACTGGGGAGCCTCCGTCAATATTGTGGAGTTGAACCAAGGAGTTTGTAAGGGCAAGGAGATCACCTACTTCATGAAGATCTACCCAAGTGAGGCAATTCCTTCATGGATGATGGCCATGGTGGGATAGACAAGGTTGCTTCTTAGTGGACCCTTCGTGGGTGGAGAGGGTGGAGCCCTTCGTGGACTCGCGCAGCCGTTACCCTTCGTGGGTTGAAGTCTCCATCAACATGGATGTACGATAGCACCACCTATCGGAACCACGCCAAAAATATATGTGTCTTCCTTGCGTTTGCACACTCCAATCCCATCCCTTTACTTTCTTGCAACTAGCATGCTTTACTCTTTCCGTTGCTTATACTCTTGCCATGCTTGCTTGAAGTGTGTTGGAAATACTTAAAATTGTGTTAATCTACAACCTCAACTTCAAGAAATTAAAAACGGCTACGTTTGCTTGTTGAAGTGTCTAATCACCCCCCTCTAGACACCTCTTCTCGATCCTTTCAAAGGGGCAGTGATAGAGGCGGGATGTCCTGATCTTTCGATGAGATGATAACTATCAATTTGGCGGAGTTGACTTTGACGATCCGACTACAAACATGCACGATGTTGCGCCTTAGCAATCGCTAAACCAATCTCCTGAGGTTACTGACGATGCCGGAAGCACGGTCAACCTGACCACGAAGGTCTATTCCTGCAAGCAATCGAAGAACGAGCAAGAATATGATAAAGCAATCTGAATATTGCAAATATATATGAAGTATTGATAATGGTGGGGATCCGTAAGCGGTCTTGGTCTGGTCGTTGGACACAAACGAAGTACATGAAGTTGCAATGGCTAACTTTTAACTAAACAAATCCCAAGGGAAAAGCTACTAGATGGATCTACTTATATAGGAGCAAGGGGTGGCGGCCTAGGAAGTGGGAGGACGTCCCAAGGCAGCCTAAAACTAACCCTAGGTCGTACAAGGCCAATGGGCCCAAGTGGAGGTGATGCAACACCTTTGGACTTGTTGTTTGACTCGGATTCTGCTGCAGCGTCTGATTATTTCGTTGATATCTCAATGCTCCGGACGAATTTGAAGGTGAATCCAATTGGGATGGAAAGAGCACAAAATCTAGAATCCAAGAAAAAAAAGAATCACCCAATTCGGAGTCCGTATGAAAAGTTGTTGGCGTTTTGAGTCAGGTATGTCTGTGCAGTCCGAATCTGAATCCAGAACGTGAGAGACTTAGACTCTATCTTCTCTTGGCCCAAAAGTGACGTGAGAGAACTTTTTGAGCAGCACTTAAACATCTCTTTCTCCCTTATCTTCATATTTTAATTGTACAAATATACCATACACCTGCAATTAGACAAAACACAAAAGTGTGTGAAGTATTTTTGTTCTGGATAACATAAATAGATTATTGAATAGTTTGCACTAGAAATCACCTGACAAATATGCATGTATGCAATATTTTTGGTCATATCCAAGGTAGTCATGTCCTCATCATCCTCCCCTTTTTGAAAACAAAGCCGTCCTCGGCGTTGCTTAATCTGAAATGTGGCTAACAAAAGAGACAAGGTATACATGTTGTATATGTATATGTCGTCCATTTTTACTTCCCTTGATTTTTGCACATATGACACATGTATACATGAGTAACTTTCATAGATCATAAAATATAAAGCCAAAATATTATCATAAGTAGAAGGCATGAAAATATTGCAACTCAGTTTGCACATATAAGTGAAGCTCTTATTGCTATCAAAAGATTGACAATATTCATCATTAAACCATCCCAACATTGGTGAATAAACCTTACTTGCATCAAATTTACATGCTACAACATGCTTAAATAAGCAAACATGCAGTAAGTCATTGGACAGAGAATCATCACCAAGATTAGAGGTCATATCAAAATGATTAAACATTGGTTCTTTTGCATCAATAGTTAATTCAATGGCTGCACTCAAAATTGTTGGTATTTCAGTTGTTTGATCACATGATGCATTCATGATAGTAACATGATTCTCTAAAATAGGTGGCGTGCTCAAATCAACAGGTAACTCAACACATGATGTATTTAAGTTAATTAGTGATGCATCATTCTCATGTGAAGTTATATCATCAATACATTTATTGTTACCTTGTCGCAAAGACGTAGCTGATGTCGGTATGGACAATGACAATGTACCATACACTTGAGATGATGTCGCACTCACAATCTGAGGTGTGGCTGCTCTAGTAGGTGCAACGGTGGAGGAATCAACCGATGGTAGTGAGCATGAATTGGAATAGTAGTTGTTGTAGTCACCCAATGCATCCTCCTGTAACTGTCTCTCAAAGGTACAAGCACGAACATACATACCAGTAATCCAACGAGGAATATACCTAAATCTTGCCTGAATATCATGGTTCAAACCACCAAAAAATCTATTCATTGTATCATCCTCAGATTCTTCTATGTCACAATGATGCATATAAGATTTGAATTCTTGGTAGTAAGCATGAACAGTGTTATTGCCTTGTTTAAATTGTTCAAATTTGCGAAGCAATTCACGACGATAGTAAGGAGGGAAGAATTGTTGTCTCACTACATGTTTCAAATCTTTCCAAGTTGTGGGTTGGTTATCAATGTTTTTCTTATAATGCACACTCCACCAAACAGAAGCAAAACTAGTAAATGCTCTAGTGGCAGCTCGTACTCGCTCAAGTTCAGAAAAGTCATGGTAACTAAAAACTTGTTCTAGTTCAAGCTCCCAATCTAGATAAATAGCAGGATTAAATCTACCCTCAAATGATGGTAAAGAGATAACCTGACCATGTGCTTGTGTGTGTTGTCCCAACTCTCGTGATGGTGAAGATGTGTTCGTCGTCCAAGAACTTCTTTCTCCGGAACCTGTCATGATTAGTAGAAACAAGAAACAAATTCGAGAATAATGTTCCTATGAACAACTAGGATGTGGTTGTAACGTGCTCACAGTAAAGTAAATATCAATATCTTACAAGTTCTTACCATGCGACAGGTGGTGACAGGCAACCAGCGGTGTCAAATAACTCCGAAGATTGTGTAAAGCGATTGCTAGGGGAACGTACGTATACATGGTGTAGAAATATGTGGATCTGGGTTGGCTATATATGGTAGCAAAAGATTAGCAATAATCAATTCAAAGATGCAGTGTTGAATAAACGCTCAACGACGGTACTGTGCTGGTCCTAGGATAGACCGAACTAGAGACGCGAGCCTAGAACACTAATGAGGTCACGGCATAGCACAACTAGCATCAATGAAGGATAAGTAGCTCTGGACAGCAAGATATAAGTGAAGATCGTAATGGCAGTAAAGATAATGATGAATAACAACTGCCAAGCATGATATATAACAACTCTCTCTCTCTCCAACTTTCCTCTTGAAAAGTTTGCTACTAACTCAAGCTTTCCAATGCAAAAAGAATCACTCAATTCTGAATTGATATGAGGAGTCAAAGAATTCTAAAACTGGCCTGAAAAACTGGAACAAACTGTATGCGCGAACTTTGGAGGGCAAAAAGACCTATTTAAAAGCTGATTTTGAGACGTCAAATATTGAACTTGCTTTTGCAACTATTCAGATGCATCTAGTCGCTAGCTTTAGTTTGAGTACTTGTGGAGCCAAAACGGAGTTCGTATGAGGAAGTTATGCCTTTTTTACTGAGCAGTGCACAAAATAGATTCCAATTCGAATTCAACTACGAGATTGAGTCTAGATAGATCCGAATTTTGTTTTTTTTTTCTCTTCTCTTTTTTTTCTCACCCTTATTTTCTTTTTCTTTTTTTCTCTGACTTTTTTTTCTCTTTTTTTCTATCTTTTTTTTCTCCCTCTTTCCAAGACAAACTAGATAAGATGCAGATTGGATCAGGCGAAGATGTGAATGACCTCAACTCTGATTATGACAATGAACAGTGCGTAACACATGGTGAAAATTGATGGATGGGATGGTGGATAGCGGAAGGGATAATGATGCAGCGGCGGCGTGACTAATGTGAACAGAACTCGAAACTCTAAAGGAACTAGACACTAAGACCAGCAACTTGACACGGCGATGCAACCGATAATTCAATAATGCAAACAATGAAAAGAAAAATGCAAAGGCTCAGACTGGCTTGGACAAAGGATGAATAGATCTAACTTTTTTTGTGGCTTTTTCTTGGACAATAGGTAAGAAAATAAATCTAATCTAGGGAAAACTAGAAATTCTCACCGAGCAACCTGAAAACTGATACCACTTAATAGAGGCGGGGTGTCCCGATCTTTCGATGAGATGATAACTATCAATTTGGCAGAGTTGACTTTGACGATCCGACTACAAACATGCACGACGTTGCGCCTTAGCAATCGCTAAACCAATCTCCTGAGGTTACTGACGATGCCGGAAGCACGGTCAACCTGACCACGAAGGTCTATTCCTGCAAGCAATCGAAGAACGAGCAAGAATATGATAAAGCAATCTGAATATTGCAAATATATATGAAGTATTGATAATGGTGGGGATCCGTAAGCGGTCTTGGTCTGGTCCTTGGACACAAACGAAGTACATGAAGTTGCAATGGCTAACTTTTAACTAAACAAATCCCAAGGGAAAAGCTACTAGATGGATCTACTTATATAGGAGCAAGGGGTGGCGGCCTAGGAGGTGGGAGGACGTCCCAAGGCAGCCTAAAACTAACCCTAGGTCGTACAAGGCCAATGGGCCCAAGTGGAGGTGATGCTACACCTTTGGACTTGTTGTTTGACTCGGATTCTGCTGCAGCGTCTGATTGTTTCGTCGATATCTCAACTCTCTGGACTAATTTGAAGGTGAGTCCAATTGGGCTGGAAATAGCACAAAATCTAGAATCCAACAAAAAAAGAATCACCCAATTCGGAGTCCGTATGAAAAAGTTGTTGGCGTTTTGAGTCAGGTATGTCTGTGCAGTCCAAATCTGAATCCAGAACGTGAGAGACTTGGACTCTATCTTCTCTTGGCCCCAAAGTGACGTGAGAGAACTTTTTGAACAGCACTTAAACATCTATTTCTCCCTTATCTTCATATGTGAATTGTACAAATATCCCATACACCTGCAATTAGACAAAACACAAAAGTGTGTGAAGTATTTTTGTTCTGGATAACATAAATAGATTATTGAATAGTTTGCACTAGAAATCACCTGACAAATATGCATGTATGCAATATTTTTGGTCGTATCCAAGGTAGTCATGTCCTCATCAGGCAGGGCGTTGGTGTGCAAGCAGTGCTACTACGCGTTGGTCGTGCAACGAGGGAGGCGCACTGATGAGCAGGCGGTACAACAAGGTCGTCTAGGTGTGGTGGGGGATCATGGCGAGCTCAATGCGTGGGCGTGGGAATAGAGAGTAGTCCCATGTGAGAGAGGGGGGTTGACCCTGTGGTAGGAGGGAGGACCAATCTAGCGGTTGTAATTGATCCAATTGTATGACCGCACAATGATCGACCGAAATTTGGGTCGGTCGAACGACGCAAGAGCACTGGCCTACAATAAATCTAGGATGGGAGCCAAGAGTGATAGAATACCGAAGCCAAAGTATATGAGTTATAACATGGGAGTTGAATAAGGACCATATATCTTCAAACTATTGTTAAAATTTTGTCTTCATTGCTGACTAAGGCATAGCCTAGTGGTGGAAAAGGGTTGATGCCTTCCCACCCACCCAGGTTCAAGGCATGACACTTACAATTTTGCTTTGTTGCATCAATTATACTGTAGGGGGCTCTCTTTCTATCAAAAAAGTTGTCTTCATTATTATTAATAATTGTGGATGTTTTCTAAGGGTACAATTATAACTACTCGTGAGTCATTGTTTTGTTGCTCGCAAGCTTAGGCTCCATCTACTCAACAACAATCAAGCAAAAAAGAATCAATGCAAACAATTATGAACTTAAAAACTAGGTGATATACATGTTGTCCTCGGGAATAATTTAATCCGCTTAAGAAACACAACTAACTTTTTATTTATGTTAAGATTAATTATAGTTAGGGAAAATCTCCCCTCGTCGAAACTGTCGTTGCGATTTCTACTGCAATAGACGCCTCTCCATGGAACCGACATCCCCTCGTTGTTGGATCGTCATGTCTCTTCAGAATGTATAAGAGCCCATGTAACCACCGATCAGAAATAGAGGATTTCATTTCGATCTCAAACACGTTATCACGCACGCTAGAACTATCAGAGAGCAAAACGCAACAGAGAAACAAGGGGAAAGGAGGAGAAACTCGCCGACGGTGAGATGACACGCCTCATCTCCTTCTTCCTTCGCTTGATCCACGAGGATGGTCGTCGCTACCGTTGTTGCTACCACGGAATGGGCAGACTCTGGTGCTTCCGTCGCCAAGCTACCCGTCGCGCCGCTGGATGCGGCCACCGCGGCTCTGGGAGAGGCACGGTGGAGGTCACCACGCCTCTGGATGCGGACACTGCATCGCCGGACGTGCCCACCGCGGTGCTCACCATGAAGGAAATATGACCTAGAGGCAATAATAAAGTTGTTATTTTATATTTCCTTATTCACGATTAAGGTTTATTATTCATGCTAGAATTGTATTGATCGGAAACTTAAATACATGTGTGAATACATAAACAAATACCGTGTCCCTGATAAGCCTCTACTAGACTAGCTCATTGATCAAAGATGGTTAAGGTTTCCTAACCATGGACACGTGGTGTCATTTGATAATGGCATCACATCATGAGGAGAATGATATGATGGACACGACCCACCCATTAGCTTAGCATAATGATCATTCAGTTTTATTGCTATTGCTTTCTTCATGTCAAATACATATTCCTTCGACTATGAGATTATGCAACTCCCGGATACCTGAGGAATACCTTGTGTGCTATCAAACGTCACAACGTAACTGGGTGATCATAAAGATGCTCTACCGGTATCTCTGAAGGTGTTTGTTGAGTTGGCATAGATCGAGATTAGGATTTGTCACTCCAAGTATCGGAGAGGTGTCTCTGGGCCCTCTCGGTAATACCATTTCGAGACTCCTCGTCATGTCCGTGATCTCATCCGGGACTCCGAACAACATCCGGTCACCAAAACATATAACTCATATAACACTATATCATCAACGAACATTAAGCGTGCGGACCCTACGGGTTCGAGAACTATGTAGACATGACCGAGACACCTTTCCGATCAATAATCATTAGCAGAATCTGGATGCCCATATTGGCTCCTACTTATTCTATGAAGATCTTTATCGTCGAACCGTTATGACAACATACGTAATTCCCTTTGTCCATCGGTATGTTACTTGCCCGAGATTCGATCGTCGGTATCACTATACCTAGTTCAATCTCGTTACCGTCAAGTATCTTTACTCGTTCCGTAATACATCATCTCATGACTAACTCCTTAGTTGTTTGTTTGCAAGCTTATGATGTGTCGAGAGGTAAAGATTGATATATAGGACGATGGTATTTGGACATCGAAAGTGTTTCGGGACGTACCGGGAAGAAATCGGGTCACCGGAAGGGGTTCCTGGCACCCCCGGCATGTATATGGGCTTAATGGGCCAAGGGAGGGACAGACCAGCTGATGCGGAGCATCCCACGTTCATCCCCATGTACACTCCGACTACTCTCCAAACCCCAAGTGGACATATGATGAGACCTCGAACATACGCCATTGGACACAAGGTGAACTCGCTCCTCTCTGAACCATCACTTTCTACATGTGAGATATGGCTACTACCTCCAACGTGTGTTCTATGCATGATCAGGTACTTGGAGGAAAGCCACGAAGCCACCACATCCAACGAAACAGCTAGCGAGGACGCCAAGTACAAGGACCCAGAGAAGAAGCTGCGCAAAGCTACAGCCACCGGACGACCGGCCCAGCCCGGATGTCCGGCCCCTGAGGACCCGAGCCGAATCCACGTATGACCGGAGCCACCGGACGTCTGACGACTCCCAGCGCCCGGACGACCGCCAGACACTGGACGTCCGACACTCTCCAGCGCCCGGACGACCGACGCCGACCGGACGTCCGACACCACCTATCCAGAGCCAAAATGTCGGACGTCCGACATGCACCGGACGAACGGACCCTCGCGATCCACCGGACGTCCGGTACCTGTCAGACGTCCGACGCCTGTGCGCTGCCATGTGTTGGGCCGCAGCCCATGTACCCCTTCACTTACCCCTTCGTGGCCCTAGACTATATATACTCCTCCACCTCCTCCTAGTTAGGGTTAGCGTTGATTTAGCTCAAGTTAGAGATAGAGCTTCGCTCATCCATTGGATCTCCTCCTCGTGAGAGACCACGGCCTCCTCGGAGAAGATCCTATCGGATTCAAGACCCCCTCGTGGGAAGATCCCCTTGTGGATTCAAGACCTCCTCACGGAGAAGATCGGTTACCTTTGTATCCTTACCTTTGTTGATTGTGGATCATATGTATCTCTTTGTGTTCGGTGATCTAGCACTTGTGTGATTGATTCCTTGTTGGTTTAGTGATTTCTCCCTCGTTTTCCCCGTGTTCCCCTTTGTGCTTCCGTGTGTTCTTCGTGATTCCCCGTAGGATCCACTCCAAACATGAAAGATCGTACACATAGGGTTCCACCCTACATCATCTTGGATCGGAGCAAGGTTGATCACGTTTTTGGAGCCCCTACCTCTCTTGTTCTAGCCTAATTTTGTTGTGTTCTTCCCAAAATCCGAAAATCCCCACCAAAAATAGCCCCAATTTTTTTTGTGATTTGTTGGTTTGAGGAAGTTTTGTTGATTTTGATCCATGGATTTGCTTGGTTTCAAGTGGATCTAGCATCTCCCCAAGTTTCCCCATCTTTCATCCACGAAATCCCACGAAATTTGACCACGAAATCACCAATTTCCACCGAAAATCGCATCCCGGATCTGAAATTTCGCGTTGCCCCGACCCACCGGACGACCGGAGTTTTACGGACGCCCAGAGCCCCAGGAACGGCCGGATGTCCGACCTTTTCCGGAAGACTCGAACCCCTAACCTGAACCGAATTTACGGATTTCCGACTTTTCCGGATGTCCGACGCCCCGGACATCCGACCTTTACGGACGTCCGTAACCTGTAGTTTCAGACTTCAGCTGATTTTTGTTTTGTCCATAACTAATTCATCCGAACTCCAATTTTGACGTTCTTTAGCTCGTTTTGAAGCTCTTGACATACCCCTTCCCACAAATATACTACCAAAACCATTTGACTCCATCAAATATTCCAAAATTTGGCAAGTTTGCCTAGGCCTTCCACCATATCATCCGCATAGCCACCACCGACTTCCGCAACCTAACCCATTTTGTTCACCATAGCATTATTGGTTGCTTGAGTAGTGATTCGAGTCTCCTAAGGTGTTTTGGCTACTTAGGGACGATTGCTTCTTCATCAACCACCACCACCATATCTTCCGCATAGGCGTGCCCACCATACATTTCGCCACCCCCAACTTAACCCAATAGTTGTTTGAGCTTGTTTGAGTTGTGGCTTGTGTCTCCTAAGGTGTTTCGGCTACTTAGGGACAGCAACTTCAACTCGGAGATGTGTATAGCCATCATCCCACTTCCGCATTGCCAAGTGCAAACCTCCACCGCTCTCCGCTACAACCATCTGACATTTGTCATTTGAGATTTTGAGTTCGCGGTTTTTCCGTTTCCTAAGGTGTTTCGGCTACTTAGGGACGAGTCTCCATCATCTTGGTATCTACATCAAAGACACCGCCACTCATCATCGCAAAGGACGGTAACCTCGATGACACCATTTGTATATTCCCTTGCAAATTGCATTGTTAACCCCTAGCCCATTTTGCGTTACTTGCCTATCGAGACTGGCCATTTGAGTATTGCCGGCAATGTTACTTGTGCACATTAGTGATCATACTTCCCATAGCATACATACCTTATCATCTTGGTATCATATCATCCATTGTGTCTCAAGTTTGTTCCCGCATATACACAATTGCTATCTTGGTTTGTGCATTGTGCAAAAGTGGCCATACAAAAAAAAGAAATAAAGCTTTTAAAAGAAAGAGAGAGCAAAGAAGCTTGTAAGCAAGTGCCATAGAATCATACCACATTGCATATAAGATTGTCATATCCGATCATCTTGGATCATCTTGAGAGAACACCGGGAACAATACATACATAGCATACTTGGGATAGAAAGTATATCCATTTTGTATCTTATAGGTTGTGCACAAGTGTCATATCCGCCTATTGAGCAATCGTGCTAGCATCTCTCTTGAGTAGTTCAACACGAGCGTTTTCTGTGGATTCCACATTTTGTGCTCATTCCTTGGTTGCACGACCCCATTTATCTATCCGTGTGTGTGTTTCCGTGTGCCTTTCATTGCTATTGGTCCATTTGTTTCACTTGCGAATTTGTGAATCTCTTTCAACATTATTGACTCTTGCTAACATTTTGCATTAAATTTTTGTGCCACTATCCTCACCGAGCTCCACCAAAAGCTTTACTTGTGTAGGTGTGAGAACCGACAAGGATTGGTACCAATAGTGCTATTTCATTGTCCGCATTTGAGTGAACTTGATTCATTGTCAACATCAGTCAAGGTACATTGGTATAAGTTCTGCTCTTTCTCCCACTCATATTTGCTCGAGTCTTGTGATGGATAGGCAAGACATTTCCTCTCCGGTCCTCGACAACAACGATGGCGTGAACAACTACATCACCAAAGCGTCTATCTTCCATCTACAACGACAAGTGCAAGGCGCACAATCAAGATTGCGAGAGCACATAGAGAAGAAGCTTTCCGCACATAAAGAGGAGCAAGATGCAAGGATGGAGGAGATTAGAGCCTTGATCAAGTCTACTTCCCCTTCGTCGTTGTCAAGGCGGTGGCGACCAAGTCGATCATCTTTGGAGCGCAAACAAGATGCAAGCGCAAGTCGTCCAAGTCAACATCTACACGACGACCACCATCACGTTCGTGACCCACATTGTCATGAAGGGCAAGTCACCTCCAAGCATCTTGTGCACGACGATGACGAACGCCTTCAAGCTCAAGCGCGACAACGACACCATCATCATGAAGATGCTCCACAAGCGCAAATGCACAAGTCACAACACGCCAAGTCGAAGCTTCATAAGCACAAAAGAAGACCGTGAGACGACCACCACCAAGACGGTGCTACGGCTACAACAACCACTTTGTCATCTTCGCCAAGTGCTATCAAGGCATCTTTGCCTTTGGGCGTACGGCATCTTCGCCTACTTCCCACGAGTACGCCTACATCGACTTCATCAAGTCCAAGGCGACCACCTACAAGCGAGGGCGACACTTCCATCTTTGGAAGCCCCTCAAGGAAGATGGCCGAGCATGGGAAATTCCCTTCGGTCATGGAGACGAGCTACGAGGTGCCACATCATATAGGCCTCCAACACCAAGACGGCGACAAGACGGTCGAGCAAGGGCCATCCCCTTCGACTACGGCGACGAGCGCGAACCTCTTCAACAACATGAAGACGGCGCCCACATTGGACTCATACTCCGAGTCAAGCTACGCGACCGCGCATGGAGACATTTGCACCAACATCTCTCCGACACCCACATATGAAGAGATGCCCCAAGTGCCATGTGAGGAGAGCCACCACCACATGAGTGACATGAGTGACTCCACCATATGTGACATTGAGAGCATTTCCTCTGAGAGGATGAGCGTGACCACCACTAGCCCCACACATGAGAGCATGCCACACATCCTATGTGAGGTTGAGCACCATTTGAGTGACTCCACCAACCATATGGGTGAGAGCATCCTTGAGGGAGTGAGTGAGCCACAACACTTAGTGAGTGAGGTAGTTGACACGGCATGTGAGGCCACTATGATTTCTAACGACTTAACCTCTACTCCTAGTGTGTTTTCTTCTTTGGTGCTAGGTCCCCTACATGACGACATGCCTATCCTTGACAAGTCTATTCCTCCATTGGAGACGACGATGGCCATGGTGGATAATGATGAACCCCCCACATGGTTCCATCAAGATGAAGATGACAACGAGTGGATCTTGGAAACCTCACCTACAACACATGAGCGACGCTCCAAAGGTAACATAGGTGATGGTGCTTCTCTTGTCCCACTAGTGGACTCTCTTGACAATGATTGCTTGCATGATGTTAACACACCTATACCCATGCTTCATGCTAGTGAGACTTATTCATGCCTTGACTTACCTATTTATGATGAATATGATGATGAGCATGTTGAGTTGCCTAGTTGTGATGCTATGCTCCATAGGATATCATGTGAAAATTCTATTGGTCACATCATGTTTGACAATCCATTAAACTTGTCATATGCTATGAGTGAGATCTCCCATATTGCATCATTACAATCTCAACATAGTAACTATGCATGCCCCATTAAAATAAATCCCATTTGCACTTATGGCATATATGACGAGATGATGGTCATTGGCTTTTGCTTCTCTTGTGATGATATTGCCATGCTTCCTTTACCTGATTTGCGCAATTCATCTACTATGTCATGCCATGATCACATTGTTCCAAATATGCATTGTTTTGGATGTTGTCAATATTCTCCATGTGATGTTCCTACTAATGCTCATGAGGAGACCCCCATAGTTTCCTCATACATATTAGGAGATTTTGATGCATTCCATACTTTGCATGATTCCCATAATTGCGTGCACCATATGCATTCCATGAATAACAATGCTCTAGAAATTTCTCATGATGCATTACATCCTTTGAGTCTCCATTATGCCATTCATAACAACAAACCTATCATGATGGATGACATGTTTCTATATCACGCATCTCATTTATTTGAGCATTGGCTATTTAGTACTAACCAACACATGCATGTGCGCATCATGATGGATGATGTGTACATATACCATGCACACACAATTTTCTCTTTGTCTTTGTTTTGTGTAGGTACTTATGAACACTCGTCAACCTCACAATCCCATGAGTTGACGAAACGAGCTCTTGAGAGCAATGACGACTTGGGATCCCGTGGAGTATCCTTCCCACCGTTCCCTTCGCGCAAGGACTACACGCATCTCTTCTACTTGGCTCTCACACAGCTATGGGCTATTTACCACTTGTCACCTTATGCTCATTTCCCCGTGTTCACTTTGCATGTTATACTTGCTTCTATGCATTTGCCATGCAATTGTGACCCTTACTTGCATCTACCCATGATTCACCATTATGATACTTCTATGTGTATTTGCATGCTTGGTGGAGATCCTTGTTGCTATTGCCATGTTTATCATGTGCCTCATACTATTGTTGATTCTTGTGTTGGGAGAGTCATGATGTTACATTGCTATTTACATAGGACTTCTTGCCAACACCATGAACCTACTTTCCTCATATCTTGCTTTCGTGCTTGTGCTATGACATGTGAATTATTCATGCCCACTATTTGCACACATGACATGCTTGACATGATTCCTCCTAGTATGTTGCATCTTCGCACTACTAGATTGCTTGACTTGATTGATATGATTGCTTGCTTCGTTGCATCACCCATGTTCCACTCTTATGCGCTTTCTTGGGTTGATGACATATATGTTCATGCCTCTCACATGATATATCTTGTTCATTGTCTCTTGTTTCCAATAGTTGCATCTATCCTTATTGATCTTGGAGACTTGGGCACTTTACTTGTGATGCATGCTTGTTTGATTGAGCCTATTGCATTTGGTTGTTCTCGTATCATATGCCTCCATACTATGCAATACTCCCTTGTCATTTCTTATGATGAGCATGATACATACACTTGTTGGGTATCTTACAACATGAATGATTGGTTTTGCCACTTCGTTAACCTCATTTGTTTTTCCGAGTGTTTGTCATTTTGAAGGATTCACAAGGCGGTAACATCACGAGACAACTTGGTTATGTGAAGGCATACAAGATGCGCAACTCCATCATCCTTGAGAACCTCCTAAAGGTGACCTGATGTAGGGTGGAACACTATAGAGAAGATCTTTCACGAATTGGAGGTGGAATCCCCAAGAACAAGATGAACAAAGGAGGGAAAACAAGAGGAGCACTCAAGAACAAGTCAAATCACACATCCACTAGACAATCAAACACATAAGATCCACAAGGTACATGAACAACAAAGGGAAATAAGATACATGGTAGAGTTCATCCCAAATCCTATGAAGGAGATGAGGGCTTGATGATCCTATGATTGGGATCCTTCGCCAAGAAGGAGGTCTTGATGTTTGGTCACTCCAAGAGGAGGTCTTGATCTCCTAGTGGAGTGGATCCATGGAGCAAAGCTCACAAATGTGTATAAACTACTTTTCCTCCCTAACATATGGTCTAGGTACGAAATATATAGGTATGGGGACGAAGTGGATGAAGAGGAGGCCCAAACAGCAGCTCACAGCCGTCCATCCTGATGGGCCCATGCGCACGGGGTAAGTTGGGCCCGTGCGCACGGGGGTCCCGTGGGTATGGTACAGGCCCGTGCACACGGGGTGCTCCAGCGCCAACTCTCTGAGTAGCCCGTGCGCACGGGGTCTTCGAGGCTCGTGGGCACGGGGTCGCCTGGGAGGTGCAGATTTGGTCTTGTTGCACTCCTTCTTCCTCCTTGTGGCCTTGGGGTCCTTCTCCTACTCCTTTGGGGTGTTCCTCACCAGCTTGTGGTCGTCGGTCTTCATATTAAGGACACATAGAGCTCTTTGGTGAGGTAGCAAGCAAGTCCAATGGATATTCATGATATTCTCGAAGAAGAGCGGGTTCACCTTAACTCCGGTAGGTCCACTTGGGGCTTGATGTGCTAAGAAGGTGTACATGGAGATGACCGTAGGATGCTCCGCATCATCTCCTCCCCCTTTGAAAAGATCCGACCTCGGATCATAAACCATATCGCCATGTACACGGTAGGCATGGTTGTACCATAGGTCGATGCCGTGGCACTCCTCAACTTGAAGGTCCATAGGGTCCATCTACAATGTCGGTCCTCCATCCAATAGATGTATCATGTAGACAACAAGAAGGAAACAATAATGAAAGAATGGCCCATCCAATATGCATATTTTAAGATGGCTCAAAGGGAAGGAGTTCACCTTTAGGAGATTCTCACAAATGTTGGTGTTGCACATCATGTACGCCTTCACATAACCAAAATGTGTCTTTATGGTACCGCCTTGTGAATCCTTCAAAATGAAAGAACATGAGAAACACTTGGAAAAACAAATGAGGTTAGTGCAAAAGCAAGACCTATCATTCGAGGGGCGAGATACCCAACAAGTGTATGCATCATGCTCATCATAAGAAAGGACAAGGGAGCATTTCATAGTATGTAGGCATATGATGCGAGAACAACCAAATACAAGAGGCTCAAGGAAAGAAGTATGCATCACAAGTAAGGTGTCAAAGTCTCCATGATCAATAAGCATAGTATGGTTGCACTCAATACAAGTGGATATGAAAGAGGCAATAATGGACACAAGAGACAATGAACAAGATATATCATGTGAGAGGTATGAGCATATATGTCATCAACCCAAGAAAGCAAGTAATAGTGGAACATGGGTGATGCAACATAGCAAGCAATCATAGCAATCAAGTCAAGCAAGCTAGTAGTGTGAAGATGCAACATACTAGGAGGAATCATGGTAAGCGTGTCATGTGTGCAAATAGTGGGCATGAATAATGCACATGACATATCACAAGCATGAAAGCAAGGTATGAGTAAAATAGCATGATGCACATGATAAACATGGCAAAAGCAACAAGGATCTCCACCAAGCATGCAAATACACATAGAAGTAGCATAATGATGAAACATGGGTAGATGCAAGCAAGGGTCACAACTGCATGGCAAAGGCATAGAAGCAAGCATAGCATGCAAAGTGAACACGGTAAAATGAGCATAATGTGAGAAGTGGTAAATGGCCCATAGCCGTGTGAGAGCCAAGTAGAGGAGTTGCGCGTAGTCCTTGCACGAAGGGGACGGTGGTAAGGATAGTCCACGGTATCCCAAAGCATCGTTGCTCTCAAGAGCTTGTTTCGTCAACTCTTGGGATTGAGAGGTTGACGAGTATACATGAGTACCTACACACAACAAAGACAAAGGAAAAATTGTGTGTGCGTGGTAGATGTACACATCATCCATCATGATGCGCACATGCATGTGTCGGTGAGCACAAAATAGCCAATGCTCGAATAAATGAGATGCGTGATATAAAAACATGTCATTCATCATGAGAGGTTTGTTATTATGTATAGCATAATGGAGACTCAAATTGTGTAATGCATCATGGGAAATATCTAGAGCATTGTTATTCATGGAATGCATATGGTGCAAGCAATCATGGAAATCATGCAAGGTATGAAATGTATCAAGATCTCCTAATATGTATGAGGAAACTATGGGGGTCTCCTCATGAGCAATAGTGGTAACATCACATGGAGAATATTGACAACATCCAAAACAATGCATATTTGGAGCAATGTGATCATGGCATGGCATAGTAGATGAATTGCGAAAATCATGTAAAGGAAGCATGGCAATATCATCACATGAAAAACATAAGCCAATGACCATCATCTCGTCATCTATGCCATAAGTGCAAATGGGATTTATTTTAATGGGGCATGCATAGTTACTATTTGAGATTGAAATGATGCGATATGATTGATCTCACTCATAGCATATGACAAGTTCAATGGGTTGTCAAACATGATGTGACCAATAGAATTTTCACATGATATCCTATGGAGCATAGCATCACAACTAGGCAACTCAACATGCTCATCATCATATTCATCATAAATAGGTAAGTCAAGGCATGAAGAAGTTTCACTAGCATGAAGCATGGTAATAGGTGGGTCAACATCATGGGAGCAATCACTATCAAGAGAGTCCACTAGTGGGACAAGAGAAGCACTATCACCTATGTTACCTTTGGAGCGTCGCTCATGTATTGTAGGTGAGGTGTTGAAGATCGTCTCGTTGTTATCTTCATCTTGATGGAACCATGTGGGGGGTGCATCATATTCCACCATGGCCATCGTCGTGTCCAAAGGGAGGACGTAGTCATCGCAAATTGGCGCGTCATCATATATGGGACCTAGCACCAAAGAAGAAAACACACTAGGAGTGGAGGTTAAGTCATTAGAAATCATGGTGGCCTCACATGTCGTGTCAACTACCTCACTCACTAAGTGTTATGGCTCACTCACTCCCTCAAGGATGCACTCACTCATATTGTTGGTGGAGTCACTCAAATGGCGCTCAACCTCACATAGGATGTGTGGCATGCTCTCATGTGTGGGGCTAGTGGTGGTCACACTCATCCTCTCATAGGAAATGCTCTCAATGTCACGTATGGTGGAGTCACTCATGTCACTCATGTGGTGGTGGCTCTCCTCACATGGCAAATGTGGCATCTCGACATATGTGGGTGTCGGAGAGATGTAGGTGCAAATGTCTCCATGCGTGGTCTCGTAGCTTGACTCGGAGGATGAGTCCAATATGGGCACCATCTTCATGTTGTTGAAGAGGTTCGCGCTTGTCGCCGTAGTTGAAGGGGATGGCCCTTGCTCGACCGTCTTGTCGCCGTCTTGGTGTTGGAGGTCCATATGATGTGGCACCTCGTAGCTCATCTCCGTGATCGAAGGGAGTTTCCCATGCTCGACCATCGTCCTTGAGGGGCTTCCGAAGATGGAAGTGTTGCCCTCGCTCGTAGGTGGTCGCCTTGGACTTGATGAAGTCGTTGTAGGCGTACTCGTGGGAAGTAGGCGAAGATGCCATACGTCCAAAGGCGAAGATGCCTCGATAGCACTTGGAGAAGATGCCAAAGTGGTTGGTGTAGCCGTAGCGCCGTCTTGGTGGTGCTTGTCTCGCGGTCTTCTCTTGTGCTTATGAAGCTTCGACTTGGCGTGAAGTAGGGCTTGTGGAGCATCTTCATGATGATGATGTCGTCGTCGTGCTTGAGCTCGTAGTAGATGTCGTTCGTCGTCGTCGTGCACATGTTGCTTGGAGGTGACTTGCCCTTCATGACGATGTTGATCACGAACGTGATGGTGGTCGCCATGTGGATGTGGACGAGGACGATTTGCACTTGCGTCGAGGCCGCGCTCCGAAGACTTGTGGCTTGAATGTCGCCGCCTTGAAGATGACGAAGGGGAAGAAGACTTGATCAAGGCTCTAATCTCTTCCATCCTCGCATCTTGCTCCTCCTTTTGTGCAGCAAGCTTGTTGTCGATGTAGTCCCTTTTCCTTGCTTCAGAGAGATGAATGTCGATGGAGAGGTTCTCGATGCACTCTCGCAATCTTGACTGTACGCCTTGCATTTGTCGTTGTAGATCAAAGACGGACGCTTTTGTGATGTAGTTGTTCACGCTGTCATTGTTGTCGTAGACCAGAGAGGAAATGCCTTGCCTATCCATCACAAGACTCGAGCAAAGGTGAGTAGGAAATGAGATAAACAATACCAAGCTACCTTTTCCCAAAGTTGAGGATGTATCGTGTATCACTCAATGTGAAATGAAAGAATAGTGGAATTGGTACCGGACTTGTTCACTCATACCTACAAAGTAAAGCTTATGGTAGAGCTCGGTGAGGATAGTGGCACAAAAATTTGATGCAAAATGTTAGCAAGAGTCAATAATGTTGGAAAAGATTCACAAATTTGCAAGTGAAACAAGTAGACCAATAGCAAATGAGGTACACGGAAACACACACACAGATAGATAAATGGGGTCGTGCAACCAAGGAATGAGCACAAAATGTGGAGTCCACGGAAAACGCTCGTGTTGCACAACTCAAGAGAGACGCTAGCACGATTGCTCAATAGGCGGATACGACACTTGTGCACAACCTATAAGATGCAAAATGGATAAACTTTCTATCCCAAGTATGCTATGTATGTATGGTTCCCGGTGTTTCTCTCAAGATGATCCAAGATGATCTGATATGACAATCTTATGTGCAATGGGGTATGATGCTATGGCACTTGCTCACGAGCTCTTTGCTCTCTTTTTGCTTAAAAGCTTTTTCTCTTTTTTTCCAATGGCCACTTTGCACAATGCACAAACCAAGATAGTAATTGTATATATGCGGGAACAAACTTGTGACACAATGGATGATATGATACCAATATGATATGGTATGTATGCAATGGAATGGTGGATCACTAATGTGCACAAGTAACGTTGCCGGCAATACTCAAATGGCTAGTCTCGATAGGTAAGTGACGCAAAATGGGCTAGGGGTTAACGATGCAATTGCAAGGGTAATATACAATGGTGTCGTCGAGGTTACCGTCCTTTGCGATGATGAGTAGCGGTGTTCTTGATGTAGATACCAAGATGATGTAGACCCGTCCCTAAGTAGCCGAAACACCTTAGGAAACGGTAAAAAACCGCAAACTCACAATCTCAAATGACAAATGTCAAATGGTGGAAGTGGTGGTGGTTTGTGAAGAAGAAAATGTCCCTAAGTAGCCGAAACACCTTAGGAGACTCACGTCGCCACTCAAACAACCACAAATGCTAAATGGAGTAAAATGGGTTAGGTTGCGGAAGGCTATGGTGGTTTTGCGGATGATATGGTGGAAGGCCTAGGCAAAGATGTCAAAATGTCAAAATTTTGATGGAGTCAAATGGTGATGGTGACTATGTAGGTGGATGGGGGGTGTCAATAGCTACTCAAAGAGCTAAAGAACGCGAAAATCGGACTCCGGATGTGGAAGTTATGGCCGAAATGGTGAATTGCACGCGGTTGTTTCTGGGAGGGCCGTGCGCACGGGGTCTAGGGCCCGTGGGCACGGGGTACCGTGCGCACGGTACACGTACCGAGGGCGTGGGGTCACCTGGGACTCGCGGGATTGGCTGATTTCTTGGCGATTTGGGCTCCAAATGGATGGATCTCGTGGATGGGGTGTAGCTGGGGGTAGGGGGTGGTGTGGGGTGGTGGGGCAGTGGCCGAAGCACACTGGAAAGGCCGTGCACACGGGGTCTGGCTGGCCCGTGTGCACGGGGGTCCCGTGTGCACGGGGTCCCGATGGCCCATGTGCACGGGGTCCTCGAGGAGCGGATGAACAGCTCCGGATCCGTGGGGAAACTCGATTTTGAGGTCAAATTCGAAGGGTGGAAGGTAGGGGAAGGTGGTAGAGGGGTGGATCTACTTTCTAAACACCAAATTCATGGATCAAATCCAACAAAATCACACTAAACCAACAAATCACAAAAAAATTTGGGGCTATTTTTTGGTGGGGAATTTTCGGATTTAGGACAAAAACAACAAAATCATGCTAGAAAACAAAGAGGGGGCTCCAATTTCATGAGAAACCATGGCTCATGATACCATATGATGTAGGGTGGAACCCTATAGAGAAGATCTTTCACGAATTGGAGGTGGAATCCCCAAGAACAAGATGAACAAAGGAGGGAAAACAAGAGGAGCACTCAAGAACAAGTCAAATCACACATCCACTAGACAATCAAACACATAAGATCCACAAGGTACATGAACAACAAAGGGAAATAAGATACATGGTAGAGTTCATCCCAAATCCTATGAAGGAGATGAGGGCTTGATGATCCTATGATTGGGATCCTTCCCCAAGAAGGGGGTCTTGATGTTTGGTCACTCCAAGAGGAGGTCTTGATCTCCTAGTGGAGTGGATCCATGGAGCAAAGCTCACAAATGTGTATAAACTACTTTTCCTCCCTAACATATGGTCTAGGTACGGAATATATAGGTATGGGGACGAAGTGGATGAAGAGGAGGCCCAAACAGCAGCTCACAGCCGTCCATCCTGATGGGCCCATGCGCACGGGGTAAGTTGGGCCCGTGCGCACGGGGGTCCCGTGGGCACGGTACAGGCCCGTGCGCACGGGGTGCTCCAGCGCCAACTCTCTGAGTAGCCCGTGCGCACGGGGTCTTCGAGGCCCGTGGGCACGGGGTCGCCTGGGAGGTGCAGATTTGGTCTTGTTGCACTCCTTCTTCCTCCTTGTGGCCTTGGGGTCCTTCTCCTACTCCTTTGGGGTGTTCCTCACCAGCTTGTGGTCGTCGGTCTTCATATCTAAGGACACATAGAGCTCTTTGGTGAGGTAGCAAGCAAGTCCAATGGATATTCATGATATTCTCAAAGAAGAGCGGGTTCACCTTAACTCCGGTAGGTCCACTTGGGGCTTGATGTGCTAAGAAGGTGTACATGGAGATGACCGTAGGATGCTCCGCATCATGACCTCCTTCCATTTGAGCCATCCTCAAATACACATATTGGACGGGTCATTCTTTCATTGTTGTTTCCTTCTTATTGTCTACATGATATATATATTGGATGGAGGACCGACTCTGAAGATGGACCCTATGGACCTTCAAGTTGAGGAGTGCCACGACATTGAGCTACGGTACAACACCACCCATGACAAATTTGCACCCTATGCATGGATTGACACACATTATGATTGTCTTGTTGCACCTATTCCCATGTCATCCATGATATATGAGCTTGTGCATTTTCTTAGCAAATTTGTTGTGATCTTTCTTGATGGCATATTCATACATCATGATCATATTGCCTATCATCTATTGCATGATAACATAATCATATTGAGCATCCATTACCATATTCATGCTATTGATGAACTGTCTCTCTATGATATCATTTTGCACAATGGTAGAATTTGTCGCTTTGTGCACCATGCTTTTGTTCCCATGAATGCTTTGCATCTCATTCTAGATCATCTTGATAAGCTTCATGCGCTTTGTCACGACCAATCTTGCCGCACGGACTCATTCTTACAAGATGGACACTTTGTGTGCGCTAACCATTGTATTCCCGAGTGTTGCTTGTGTTTGCTCTTTTTGCATGTCTATCACTCCGGCGACACCTTGGACTACTTGGATTGCGCCATGTCTTCAACTCCGTCCAACTACAAGTTCGTCCCCAACAACCGTTTCCATGGTGATGAGGATCACGATTCGAGGTCGGATCTTTCCCAAGGGGGGGAGATGATGCGGAGCATCCCATGTACACTCTGACTACTCTCCAAACCCCAAGTGGACATATGATGAGACCTCGAACATACGCCATTGGACACAAGGTGAACTCGCTCCTCTCCGAACCATCACTTTCTACATGTGAGATATGGCTACTACCTCCAACGTGTGTTCTATGCATGATCAGGTACTTGGAGGAAAGCCATGAAGCCACCACATCCAACGGAACAGCTAGCAAGGACACCAAGTACAAGGACCCAGAGAAGAAGCTGTGTGAAGCTACAGCCACCGGACGACCGGCCCAGCCTGGACGTCCGGCCCCTGAGGACCCGAGCCGAATCCACGGACGACCGGAGCCACCGGACGTCCGACAACTCCCAGCGCCCGGACGACCGCCAGACACCGGACATCCGACACTCTCCAGCGCCCGGACGACCGACGCCGACCGGACGTCCGACACCACCTGTCCAGAGCCAAAACGCCGGACGTCCGACATGCACCGGACGACCGGACCCTCGCGAGCCACCGGACGTCCGGTACCTGTCGGACGTCCGACGCCTGTGCGCTGCCATGTGTTGGGCCGCAGCCCATGTACCCCTTCACTTACCCCTTCGTGGCCCTAGACTATATATACTCCTCCACCTCCTCCTAGTTAGGGTTAGCGTTGATTTAGCTCAAGTTAGAGATAGAGCTTCGCTCATCCATCAGATCTCCTCCTCGTGAGAGACCGCGGCCTCCTCGGAGAAGATCCTATCGGATTCAAGACCCCCGTGTGGGAAGATCCCCTTGTGGATTCAAGACCTCCTCACGAAGAAGATCGGTTACCTTTGTATCCTTACCTTTGTTGATTGTGGATCATATGTATCTCTTTGTGTTCGGTGATCTAGCACTTGTGTGATTGATTCCTTGTTGGTTTAGTGATTTCTCCCTCGTTTTCCCCGTGTTCCCCTTTGTGCTTCTGTGTGTTCTTCGTGATTCCCCGTAGGATCCACTCCAAACGTGAAAGATCGTCCACATAGGGTTCCACCCTACATCACCAGCCCACAAGGGGCTGGTGCGCCCCTTTTCCGAGCCAAACAACCTTAGGGAAGGAAATGGGGGCTAGCCCCTCCTGCCATTCCCTCTCATGGGAGAAAGGAAAGGTGGGGGGTCACCCTCCCCTGCCTTTCCCCCGCTCCTATACATGGCAGGGGGACGCCACCTTGGGAGAGACCCCAAGTAGGATTCCACCTACTTGGGTGCCCCACTTGGCTGCTCCTCCCTCCCTCCCACCTATATATATGTGGGAGGGGGCGCCTAGCACACGACAGACAATTGCTTAGCCGTGTGCGGCACCCCCACCACTGTTTACACCCCCGGTCATATTTTCGTAGTGCTTAGGCGAAGCCCTGCAAAGATAACTTCACCATCATCATCACCATGCCGTCGTGCTACCGGAAATCATCCACTACTTTGCATGTCTTGCTGGATCAAGAAGGCGAGGACGTTACCGAGCTGAATGTGTGCAGAACTCGGAGGTGTCGTACGTTTGATACTCGATCGGTTGGATCGCCAAGAAAGTTCGACTACATCCACCGTGTTGTGAAACGCTTCCGCTTACGGTCTACGAGGGTACATAGACACACACACTCCCCCTCGTTGCTATGCATCTCCATGGATAGATCATTGCGTGTGCGTAGAATTTTTTATGTTTTCCATGCCATGATTCCCAACAGTGGCATCAGATCCGGGTCTATGCGTAGATGATATGCACGAGTAGAACACAAAGAGTTGTGGGCGGTGATAGTCACACTGCTTACCACCAACATCTTATTTTGATTCAGCGGTTTTGCGGGATGAAGCGGCCCGGACCAACCTTACATGCGCACGCACATGAGACCGGTTCCACCGATAGACATGCAACTAGTTTTGCATAAAGGTGGCTGGCGGGTGTCTGTTTGTCCTACTTTAGTTGAATCAAATTTGACTACGGCCGGTCCTTGAAGAAGGTTAAAACATGAAACTTAATAAATCACCATTGTGGTTTTTGCCGTAGGTAAGAACGGTTCTTACTAGAAGCCCGTAACAGCCACGTAAAACTTGCAACAACAAAGTAGAGGCCGTCTAACTTGTTTTTGCAGGGCATGTTGTGATGTGATATGGTCAAGACATGATGTGATATACATTGTTGTATGAGATGAGCATGTTTTGTAATTTATCGGCAACCGGTAGGAGCCTTATGGTTGTCTCATTATTGTATGAAATGCAAACGCCATGTAATTGCTTTACTTTATTGCTACGGGTTAGCAATAGTTGTAGAAGCAATAGTTGGCAAGACGACCAAGACACAATGATGGAGATCATCAGATCAAGGTGTCGAGCCGGTGACGATGGAGATCATGACGATGCTTTGGAGATGGAGATCAAAATCACAAGATGATGATGGCCATATCATGTCACATATTTTGATTGCATGTGATGTTTATCTTTTATGCATCTTATTTTTCTTAGAACGACGGTAGCATTATAAGATTATCCCTTCACTAAATTTCAAGATATAAGTGTTCTCCCCGAGTATGCACCATTGTGAAAGTTCGTCATTTCGAGACACCGCGTGATGATCGGGTTGATGGACTCTACATTCACATACAATGTGTCGGGGATATACCCCGTGGTATGAACCGGCCGGAAATATGACCCGGCTGGGCTTGGCGGTTTACTAGAGACCCAGTTGACACTTGGCAATTCACTGGCGTCCCACCCTGACCAGACGGTTTACAAGCAACCTGCCTGAACATTATGATGCACTGGTAACCCGGCGGGCGGCGGACGGATGACAAAGCCTAAGGCCCAGAAGGCCGATTTATGTTAATAGTGGGCCGGTTTACGAGGAAAGGTGTAAGGAGTATTCCCTTACAAAGGAAGCAAGACTAGGACTCCAATTGTAATAGAATAATCCTAATCCTACTAGGACTAGTTATGTAACCCGCCCCTTCAACATATATAAGGAGGGGCAGGGCACCCCAAGAGGGACAAGGAACAAGCAACAATCTCTAGGCTAGACACAACTAGGAGAGTCGGTTCACGGCGACTCCCTCGTGATCATAATGAGACTTAGCCACAAACAGCATGTAGGGCTATTACCAGATGATGTTTCTCGGGGCCCGAAGTTGTCTAAATCTTTGTCTTGCGTGTTGCGTCTCTCGATTCCGATCAACCCCTTTAAGCTACCGCATAGATGTGTTGGCCTCACGACTAAGTCCTCACACTAGGACATCTGCCGTGACAAATCCACGACAGTTGGCGCCCACCGTGGGGCTCGCGCATGGTGGTGTTGAGTTCTTGGAGGGCGCTATCCCAGGGATCGAGAAGCTCCGCCCAGCTTATTGAAGACGTTCCGGTCAGCTCATCGGAGAGTTCCAGCTGGCTCGCCGAAAAAGTTCCGACAGGCTCATTGAAAGGTTCTGGTGCGACAAAAAGTGATGGCCGGATCATTGAAAAGTTCCGACTGCCTCGACGAAAGGTTCCGTCTGAATCAGCAAAAAGTTTCGACCGCCTCGACGAAAGGTTCCGTCTGAATCGGCAAAAAGTTCCGACCGCCTCAACGAAAGGTTCCTTCTGAATTGGCAAAAAACTTCCGACCGCCTCGATGAAAGGTACCGTCCGAATCGCCCAAGAGTTCCAGCCGAATCACCAAAAGGTTCTGTCTGAGTCGCCAAAGGGTTCCGACTTAGGTTACGCAAAAACTTCGGCTCAAAAGGTTCCGGTTCAAAAAGTTTCGGGTTATCAAGAGGTTCCGGTTCAAAAGTTCTGGATATAAAAAGTTCCGGGTCCAAAAGTTTCGGCTCAAAGAGTTCCGGCCGGGTTATCAAGAGCTTCTGGTTCAAAAGTTCTGGATTATCAAAAAGTTCTGGCCGGACTATCAAAAAGTTTTCGTTCAAAAGCTCAGGGTCATCTGTTGTTACTGGCAGTAGGGATATGCCCATCCACGCCATTGCTGGGCCACCATATATAAGTTGATTTATGGACCACACAAAGATCATCTGGCATTCAGGTGATATCCATCCAAGTTTGTGTTATTAGCATACATTGTTTTTTGTCAAAAAACAAGTTTATCTTTGCCTTGGTCTGCAATATTGTTTATGCAGGACAATTGTTCATTGCAAGTGCGATGATCGTGTCATGGATGTATAACCTGTGCCACCATTATCATGCGCTAGCATCTGACTGTGCCATGATGCTTGAGGAATAGATATGCAAACCACCGTTTCTACGGCCCGATTTAAATCAACATGATGTGGTTAACTCGCCCATCCGCACCGGCTTACAATGCCGCGGCCGACTCATCTATCCGAGCCGCCTCTGATGTTGTGGTCGTCTTTGTAATCTGTCTCTCGTGGCCTGGTCTACATCAACACACCGGGCCGCACCTGTCTGCATAAGTTATTTATTGAGCATGAGCAAATCACAGCTTGGGTAGCCCGGTTTTCTTTCAATAAAATGGAGGAAAATTATCATATACTATCAACCGCCGTCTGCACTGGGTGGCTCAATGGGCAGGCGCACAAGTCGCCACCCCTACAGTTTGGTTAATTTCAAATCGCCAGTTGGAAGGAACCATTGGCCGAGTTGATAGAACGGCTCATACGGGATCATTTATAACCCGCCACGGTCACCTCAACCATCTGTGGATTCACATCGTGCTATCAACACCAATGATATACAACTTATACCGGTTTATATCACGGTCAAATATGGAGAATCTCAAGCCAACTTCTCGAGTCACCTTGAGACTCGGGGGCTACGATGACATGACTCAGCAAATCTTGCCAGTTTCAGCAAAATTAAGAACCCCGGGACAATGGAGGGAAAGATAACCCGGTCCCGGAAGCTACTGTTATATTGATGAAAATTTAGAGGCCATCGGGAAATTTCCAGCTTAGAAAGTATATGACAGTTACAGAATCCTGGCTCAATGAAGAAGTTTCGGGTCATCAAAAAGGATTCCGGTTTAAAATCCGGCTCAAGGAAAGTCAGTCTCACTAAAGCTCTCAAATATCCAGTTTACAATCCGGTTCAAGGGAAATCTGTCTCCCACAAAGCTCTGAATCTCTCAAATCCGGTTTAAGAATTTCCGGTTCAAAAAGAATTAATCTCTCGCAAGTTCGAGTTTAAAGGCCGTCAGAAATATTCTGGCTCACAATGATGCTTCCGGTTTATAGTCCGGTTTAAGGAAAATCCCGTCTCCCACACGGCACTGAAGCCCTTAGTATCTGGTTCAAATCCGGTTTAAGAGGAAACTATCTCTTGCAAAGCTCTGCCGCTCTCAATATCCGGTTCAAAATCCCAGTTCAAGAAGAATTTATCTCTTGCAAAAAGTTAAAGGTTGCTGAAGAGGACCTCCTGCCATGATGCGCGGTTCAAACATGGGTATCCTGCCTTATTGGCTTATCATATTATTGATCACGTGGGGGCTTCTGTTCATAAAGCGGAGTTCTTTTTACCCATTGATCCGGTTTATAAAGCCATATATATAAAAAAATCACTTGGGGGCTTGGTCGTATTCGAACCATAGCTACACCTCTTGATCGGCGTAAGGCCACCAGGGAAATCACTTGGGGGCTTGGTCGTATTCAAACCATAGCTACACCTCTTGATCGGCGTAAGGCCAAAAGAAAATTACTTAGGGGCCAAAGAGAGTGTTGCAAAAGCACAACTCAAACATAGGCACCCACTGAGCACAGCTCAAAATATTGCTTGGGGATTCTTTGCTATCGCAATGAACAAAGAATCTACACTTGTAATAGGCTATCAAGCCACGGCTTGGAAGCCTGGTGTATACACCTAAAACCCCGGGTTAACCTGGCTTTTTTAAGTAAGTCGTCCAGGTAAACCTGGTATGACCCGCCAAACTTTGACAAGTCAATCTCATAAGACCCTGAACTTGTCCAAGTTAAAACGACGATTGGTTAAAGATTGAGGTCCATCTTAAAAGGCTTTGTAAAATGGTTTAATTCAGTGGCCTGGCAGCCCATGAAAAGCCTCGAATTTGGGGCCTGGTAGCCCGTGAAAAGCCTCGACTACAAGTTTTCATATGCTTTATTTGCCAAGTTTTTTCTCCTTTGATGAAGATTTATGATGTTTTTGATAAACCGGCGTTCGTTAACCCGGCTCGACTTTCAACTCCAAGTTGGCAGTACATGATTACTTATAATCCGGTGTTTCTTAACCCGTTCTGGTTTCGACTACAAGTTGCCAATATTATATATGGATAATCCGGTGTTTATTATAACCCGGTGCGGTTTTATCATAAACCGGCAAAATATGGGAGGAGTTATCAGTACTCAAGATTTGGGACATCACCCTTACTACAAGAAAGTTGGTAAACCAACGATGTGATTCAATATCACAGGTATGATGTGTTTCATATTTCATTATCTTTACAGCCTTGGTTATAAGCCCGGGTTATATGTTGGGCATTATGACGCATCCGGCGGTAAACCGCTAGGACACTTTAAACTTGTTATATGCAGAAACAGGTTGAATAAAGCATGATTATAAACCGTCGGCGTTTATTAACCTGGCCTGGCTTTCGACTACAAGTCGCCAGTATGATGAGAAATTATCCGGTGTTTATTAACTTGGCCTGGCTTTGGACTATAAGTCGCCAGTATATATTTGGATTGCGCCATTGGAATCATGTGCTCATAAATCATTGGATTATATTATTTAAATCTTCAAATAGCCAACATGGCTGGATTTTATTATGGTTATCAATAACCAGTATTATAATTAAGGTTTTCAAAGTCACTTTAGCGCAATGGCTATCATATTATCAATGGATATGATTTATTCTACAATTGAAGGAGTAGCCGCGAGTCGCTGCAGGTTTATGACCCACCACTTGGGGGCTACATTATTCAAAGTTGAGATTATATCAAATATGCCAGTCTCATGTCGCTGCAAGCATACACCATGACACTTGGGGGCTAATGCAAAGTCATTTTTTGCTAATCTTATTGAAGACCTGACTCATCACATTATAATGAGCCGACCCTTGGGGGCTACCAATTGCTCCTGTCAAAAATTCAAGGTACACAAGTTAAATCCTATATATTTAAGGTTCCATTGCTCAGTTGGTAAAGCACAAAGCTCTTAACCTTGTGGACGTGGGTTCAAGCCCTACGATGGAGGCTACATTATAAAATGTTATTTTCATTAAAGTATATAGCAAGTCCCTGCTCATTATTATCTTATTGAGTCGGCCCTTGGGGGCTACACGTTGCTGTTCAAAGTCTACATGATTATATTTACAAAGTCCCTGCTCATTATTGAATAATGACCCGGCCCTTGGGGGCTACACTGGTTGAAGTTTTTATGAGCATAAGGCAATTTCAAGGCCCAGGTTGCTGCAAGCATGACAACCCGGCACTTGGGGGCTACATAATATGGAGTATTAAGTTTTTACTAGTGACTGAGATGAACAACATGGATTTCTTCAAAGTGGCAGTAATTATATGGAAACAAGTCTCAAATCATCACTTTGTTCTGTTCAAGACTTGGGGGCTACAAGTAAATATGGATATAAGAGAGAAATATCTTCCAATTTTCAGTTTTGAGCTAACCAGATTGACCCGGTGTCTGCAACAATTATGACCCGGCGTCACCAACAATTATTGACCCGGTGTCACCAATCATGATGGCCTGGTGTCTGCAACAATCATGACCCAGAATTCTCAGTTTTTATAACCCGACGATTTTGGAAATCATAGATCGACAAGTTCTATATTTTCAGACCGGCTGAATATCAGTTGAATATTTGAAGATCAATATTTTTGTTAAGTCAAAGCATTGAAGGCCGAGTCAGATGGATTCTTATTTACAATATTTTTTCTACAAGCAAATTGATTATGAAGCTGGTCTACTGACCCGGATTTTCTAGAAGGAGGAAATGACAAAGATTTAAGGATGATCAGGTGCCGGTTTACAAGAATTTTTTACCCGGAGTACAACTTGTCAATGTTGTTTCTTGTTTTTGTTTACAGGATCAGTTTACCATGGATAAATCCAAGCTAAACTGGGGGCTAATGTCGGGGATATACCCCACGGTATGAACCGGCCGGGCTTGGCGGTTTACTAGAGACCCGGTTGACACTTGGCAATTCACTGGCGTCCCATCCTGACCAGATGGTTTACAAGCAACCTGCCTGAACATTATGACGCACTGGTAACCCGGCGGGCGGCGGACGGATGACAAAGCCCAAGGCCCAGAAGGCCGGTTTATGTTAATAGTGGGCCGGTTTACGAGGAAAGGCATAAGGAGTATTCCCTTACAGAGGAAGCAAGACTAGGACTCCAATTGTAATAGAATAATCCTAATCCTACTAGGACTAGTCATGTAACCCGCCCCTTCAACATATATAAGGAGGGGCAGGGCACCCCAAGAGGGACAAGGAACAAGCAATAATCTCTAGGCTAGACACAACTAGGAGAGTCGGTTCACGACGACTCCCTCGTGATCATAATGAGACCTAGCCACAAACAACATGTAGGGCTATTACCGGATGATGTTTCCCGGGGCCCGAAGCTGTCTAAATCTTTGTCTTGCATGTTGCGTCTCTCGATTCCGATCAACCCCTTCAAGTTACCGCATAGATGCGTTGGCCTCACGACTAAGTCCTCACACTAGGACATCTATCGTGACAAATCCACGACACAACGGGTGTAAGACAGTTTTGCACATGCAGAATGCTTGGGTTAAACTTGACGATCCTAGCATGTATAGACATAGTCTCGGAACACTAGAGACCGAAAGGTCGAACGTGAGACATATAGTAGAGATCAACATAGAGATGTTCACCATTGATGACTACCCCATCTCACGTGATGATCGGACATGGGTTAGTTGATTTGGATCACGTATCACTTAGATAACTTGAGGGATGTTTATTTAAGTGGGAGTTCATTAGTAATTTGATTAATTGAACTTTAATTTATCATGAACTTAGTCCTGATAGTATTTGCAAATTATGTTGTAGATCAATAGCTCGCGTTGTAGCTCCCCTATGTTTTTGATATGTTCATAGAGAAAACTAAGTTGAAAGATGATAGTAGCAATGATGCGGACTGGGTCCGTGGTCTGAGTATTATCCTCATTGCTGCACAGAAGAATTATGTCCTTGATGCACCACTAGGTGACAGACCTGTTGCAGGAGCTGATGCAGACGTTATGAACATTTGACAAGCTCAGTATGATGACTACTTGATAGTTTAGTGCGCCATGCTTTACGGCTTAGAATCAGGGCTTCAAAGACATTTTGAATGCCATGGAACATATGAGATGTTTCAAGAGCTGAAATTGGTATTTCAGACGCATGCCCGCATCGAGAAGTATGAGACCTGTGACAAGTACTTTGCCTACAAGATGGAGGAGAATAGCTCAGCCAGCGAGCATATGCTTAGATTGTCTGGGTAGTACAATCGCTTGAATCAAGTGGGAGTTAATCTTCCAGATAAGATAGTGATTAACAGAGTTCTCTAGTCACTAACACCAAGCTATTAGAACTTCGTGATGAACTATAATATGCAAGGGATGACGAAAACGATTCCCGAGCTCTTCGCGATGCTGAAATCAGCGAAGGTAGAAATCAAGAAAGAGCATCAAATGTTGATGGTTAACAAGACCACTAGTTTCAAGAAAGAGGGCAAAAGGGAAAGAAAGGAAACTTCAAGAAGAGTGGCAAACAAGTTGCCGCTCCCATGAAGAAACCCAAAGCTAGACCCAAGCCTAAAATTGGGTGCTTCTACTGCAAATGAAATGGTCACTGGAAGCGGAACTGCCCCCAAATACTTGGCGGATAAGAAGGATGGAAAGGTGAACAAAGGTATATTTGATATACATGTTATTGATGTGTACTTTACTACTGTTCATAGTAGCCATGGGTATTTGATATCGGTTCAGTTGCTAATATTGGTAACTCGAAACAAGAGTTGCAAAATGAACAGAGACTAGTTAAGGGCGAGGTGACAATGTGTGTTGGAAGTGATTCCAAGGTTGATAAGATCACCATCGCACACTACCTCTACCTTCGGGATTAGTGTTGGACCTAAATAAATGTTAGTTGGTGTTTGCGTTGAGCATGAATATGATTGGACCATGTTTATTGCGATACGGTTATTCATTTAAGTCAGAGAATAATTGTTGTTCTCTTTACATGAATAAAACCTTCTATGGTCATACACCCAATGTAAATGGTTTATTGAATCTCGATCGTAGTGATACACATATTCATAATATTGATGCCAAAAGATGCAAAGTTGATAATGATAGTGCAACATATTTGTGGCACTGTCGTTTAGGTCACATATTGGTGTAAAGCGCATGAAGAAACTCCATGCAGATGGACTTTTGGAATCACTTGATACTTGCGAACCATGCCTCATAGGCAAGATGACTAAAACTCCGTTCTCCGGAATAATGGAGCAAGCTAATGACTTATTGGAAATAATACATACCGATGTGTGCGGTCCGATGAGTGTTGAAGCACGTGGCGGGTATCGTTATTTTTTGACGTTCACAGATGATTTGAGTAGGTATGGGTATATCTACTTAATGAAACACAAGTCTGGAACATTTGAAAAGTTCAAAGAATTTCAAAGTCAAGTGGAGAATCATCGTAACAAGAAAATAAAGTTTCTACGATCTGATCGCGGAGGCGAATATTTGAGTTACGAGTTTGGCTTTCAATTAAAACAATGTGGAATTGTTTCACAACTCACGCCACCTAGAACACCACAACACAATGGTGTGTTCGAACGTCGTAACCGTACTTTATTAGATATGGTACGACCTATGATATCTCTTACCAATTTACCACTATCGTTTTGGGGTTGTGCATTAGAGACAACCGTATTCACGTTAAATAGGGCACCGCCTAAATCCATTGAGACGACACCGTATGAACTGTGGTTTGGCAAGAAACCTAAGTCGTAGTTTCTTAAAGTTTGGGGTTGAGACACTTATGTCAAAAGGCGCAAGCCTGATAAGCTCGAACCCAAATCGGAGAAGTGCGTCTTCATAGGATACCATAAGGAAACAATTGGGTACACCTTCTATCACAGATCCGAAGGCAAGATATTTGTTGCCAAGAATGGATCTTTTCTAGAGAAGGAGTTTCTCTCGAAAGAAGTCAGTGGGGGGGAAAGTAGAACTTGATGAGGTAATTGTACCTTCTCTCAGATTGGAGAGCAGCACATCACAGAAAATTTTTCACGTGATGCCTACACCAACTAGAGAGGAAGCTAATGATGATGATCATAAAACATCAGATCAAGTTACTACTAAACTTCATAGGTCAACCAGAACACATTCCGCACCAGAGTAGTACGGTAATCCTGTCCTGGAAGTCATGTTACTAAACCAAGGCGAACCTATGAACTATGAAGAAGTTATGATGAGCCCAGATTCCGACAGATGGCTTGAAGCCATGAAATCTGAGATAGGATCCATGTATGAGAATAAAGTGTGGACTTTGGTGGACTTACCCGATGATCGGCAAGTCATAGAGAATAAATGGATCTTCAATAAGAAGACGGACGTTGATGGTAATGTTACTGTCTACAAAGCTCGACTTGTCGCAAAAGGTTTTCGACAAGTTCAATGGGTTGACTACGATGAGTTTTTCTCACTCGTAGCGATGCTTAAGTCTGTTTCAATCATGTTAGCAATTGCTGCCTTTTATGAAATCTGGCAAATGGACGTCAAAATTGCATCCTTAATGGATTTCTTAAAGAAAGTTGTATATGATGCAACCAGAAGGTTTTGTTGATCCTAAAGGTGCTAAAAAAGTGTGCAAGCTCCAGTGATCCATCTATGGACTGGTGCAAGCATCTCAGAGTTGGGATATACGCTTTGATGAGGTGATCAAAGCATATGGTTTTATATAGACTTATGGTGAAGCCTGTATTTACAAGAAAGTGAGTGGGAGCTGTGTAGCATTTCTGATATTATATGTGGATGACATATTATTGATTGGAAATGATATAGAATTTCTGGATAGCATAAAGGGATACTTGAATAAGAATTTTTCAATGAAAGACCTCGGTAAAGCTACTTATGTATTGGGCTTCAAGATCTATAGAGATAGATCGAGACGCTTAACAGGACTTTCACAAAGCACATACCTTGACAAAGTTTTGAAGAAGTTTAAAATGGATCAGTCAAAGAAAGGGTTCTTGGATGCATTGCAAGGTATGAAGTTGAGTAAGACTCAAAACCCGACCACGGCAGAAGATAGAGAGAGAATGAAAGTCATTCCCTATGCCTCAGCCATAGGTTCTATAAAGTATCTCATGCTGTGTACCAGACCTATTGTGTACCTTGCCATGAGTTTGGCAAGGGGGTGCAATAATGATCCAGGAGTAGATCACTGGACAGCGCTCAAAATTTATCCTTAGTTACCAAAGAGGACTAAGGAAATATTTCTCGGTTATGGAGGTGATAAAGAGTTCGTCGTAAAAGGTTACATCGATGCAAGCTTTGACACCAATTCGGATGACTCGAAGTCTCAATCTGGATACATATTGATAGTGGGAGCAATTAGCTAGAGTAGCGCCATGCAGAGCATTGTAGACATAGAAATTTGCAGATATACATACAGATCTGAATATGACAGACCCGTTGACTAAACTTCTCTCACAAGCAAAACATGATCACACGTTAGTACTCTTTGGGTGTTAATCACATGGCGATGTGAACTAGATTATTGACTCTAGTAAATCCTTTGGGTGTTGGCCACATGGCGATGTGAACTATGGGTGTTAATCACATGACGATGTAAACTATTCATGTTAAATCACATGGCGATGTGAACTAGATTATTGACTCTAGTGCAAGTGAGGGACTGAAGGAAATATGCCCTAGAGGCAATAATAAAGTTGTTATTTTATATGTCCTTATTCATGATAAAGGTTTATTATTCATGCTAGAATTGTATTGATCGGAAACTAAATAGATGTGTGAATACATAAACAAATACAGTGTACCTAATAAGCCTCTACTAGACTAGCTCGTTGATCAAAGATGGTTAAGGTTTCCTAACCATGGACATGTTTGTCATTTGAAACGAGATCACATCATTAGGAGAATGATGCCATGGACAAGACCCACCCGTTAGCTTAGCATAATGATCATTTAGTTTTATTGGTATTGCTTTCTTCATGCCAAATGCATATTCCTTCGAGTATGAGATTATGCAACTCCCGGATACCGGAGGAATACGTTGTGTGCTATCAAACGTCACAACATAACTGGGTGATCATAAAGATGCTCTGCAGGTATCTCCGAAGGTGTTTGATGAGTTGGCATAGATCGAGATTAGGATTTGTCACTCCGAGTATCGAAGAGGTATCTCTGGGCCCTCTCGATAATACACATTATAAGCTTGCAAGCAAACAACTAAGGAGTTAGTCACGAGGTGATGTATTACGGAACAAGTAAAAAGACTTGCTGGTAACGAGATTGAACTAGGTATAGAGATACCGACGATCGAATCTCGGGCAAGTAACATACCGATGGACAAAGGGGATTACGTATGTTGTCATAAAGGTTCGACTAATAAAGATCTTCGTAGAATATGTAGGAGCCAATATGGGCATCCAGGTTCCGCTATTTGTTATTGACCGGAGAGGTGTCTCGATCATGTCTACATAATTCTCAAACCCATAGGGTCCACACGCTTAACGTTCTTTGACGATATAGTGTTATATGAGTTATATCTTTTGGTGACCAAATATTGTTCGAAGTCCTGAATGAGATCGCGAACATGACGATGAGTCTTGAAATGGTCGAAAGATAAAGATTGATATATAAGACGATGGTATTTAGACACCGAAAGTGTTTTGGGACGTACAGGAAAGAAATCGGGTCACCGGAAGGGGTTCCGGACACCCCCGGCATGTATATGGGCTTAATGGACCAAGGAAGGGACAGACTAGCCCACAAGGGGTTGGTTTGTGGGCTGGTGCACCCCTTTCCCTAGCTAAACAGTCCTAGGGAAGGAAAGGGGGCTAGCCCCCGCTACCTTTCCCTCTCATGGGAGAAAGGAAAGGGGGGCACCACCCTCCCATGCCTTTCCCCCGCTCATTTACATGGCGGGGGGCGCCACCTTGGGAGAGACCCCAAGTAGGATTCCCTCCGGTCCTAGATGGAGATAGTACTATGCATTATGAAGGTACTCCCTCCGATCCTTTTTAGTTCGCATATAAGATTTGTCTCATGTCAAACCTTGTAAAGTTTGCCAACTTTATAGAAAAAACTACGTACATTCACAATGTGAAATCACTATCATTAGATGCGTCGAGACTTAATTTTCATATTGCATAACTTTAGCATTATAGATGTTGATATTTTTTCATATAAATATGATCAAACTTTACAAAGTTTGACTTCAAACAATTCTTAGAAAAGAGGAGTATCATACATTAATACCATATGAATGATACTCCCTCCATCCTCAAATAAGTGGGCTCATTGAAGATGGGGTAATTAAAAAGGAGAGATTATGACTTGCACCTTCCTAATGCATTGTGACTTCATAATCTGTCTTAATATTTCTGTACTTCCCCTTATTTAAGGACCAAGGGAGTATGTCAAAAAAAATGCAGGTTAATTTCCATCATTACCTCCCCACAAGCCCTTGTAGTTTCTGAAGTTAATATAATCTTTAAACAACTTCATTAACCAACTGATCACCTCTCTTGCATTGTTTTCTGCTATCACGTGTTCACACATAATGTTGCCCAACTGAACCACGCAAATGCTACAGGCACGTCATGATATCAAACCCTGCATTTCCATTTGGCACGCCAAGGAATCCAGCCACCGACACCTGGAGCCACACCACACGGCAACAGCCACAAAGGGGTCCGCGGACTTAATGCCTCGTTCATCCCAATGGTTGCTGCGTTGGCTACTTTATGACCAATAGCTGTCATTAACCCTTTTCTGCGGCAGGCAATCTTTGCACGAGGCCAGCGCACCAAAAATTACATTTTTACATGTTTACAAGGGAGGGCGGTAGTCTTGGCTGATCTATTTTTCACTTTAGCATTCTTTTTTCCATGATCCATCTGAACCCCTTCACAAGCAATACTCACCAACCCAAAGATTAGTTTGGCCCGACCTCTACCAATTCAGGCTTTGCATAAATCATTTTTCATTACCTGTTTTGGCATGTGGTTTTCTTATGGGCCCATGGTTTTCTTAGTCTGGTCCAGTTTTTACTTGTGTTGTTCGGTTTTCATGACACAGACTGTCCAAGAGGATTCCTCTTGGATGAGGAATTTGGACTCGGGAATGGTTATTTTACTGCAAAATCGTGTTCATTGGCACGCCGGTATAGAAGTGCTGAAGCTTCTACCCTGTTGATAGCAAACAAGGTAAGAGTTTTGGTTAAATGATGGGTTATTTCGGGAGCTGGTATTATTAAATAAGAAAATGGGTTGAAGTAAACTTCAATAATAAATTCCTCACCATCCTGGGTGAACGACGAATCTGCCTGTTTGTAGTGCCCAATTCACCTTGTCGGTTCCTAGTGAGTTGGCAACAACATGAGTAACCCGATCGTCAATCTGGTTCGTGCACACTGCACCGAACTGCTCTGCAGTCTGCCAGAGAGGATGCAAGTGGGGGTTAGCCTCTCCAACAGGGAAAATCCGGCTAAAGACAATACGGCAGCCCGCAAGGATCCTCCGCTGCTCAGATGATAGTATGCTGCGCACATCAGCATCATTGAGGTTGGGATGGGAAAAGAAGTTTTGATGAATGCGCCCAATAACCTATTTCAAGAATGTGAAAAGTCTGTCAGTATAATCAACTGTGTATTTCAGTTCTCAGGAGTTTAGTTGAGGGATGGATCCATCATTACCGCCAACGAAGAAGCAAGAGTGCCATCCTCCGGCCTTTCATCACGATCAATTTCAAGAAGTGATGGTCCAGGAAGGCCAAATTGCCGTCTGCTGCAGGGGAAATAAGTGTATCTGCAGATAATTGTTTGAAAAGGACTTAGTAAGATGCACTTGCTATTAATTCACATCAGAGTAAATATTTGACAGAGATACATGCCTCTCTACAACAATCATATTGTTTTTGTTGTGGGGCCAGACTCTCACAGAGTCGTCGATGATCACTACTGCAGATTCCATCCCCAATACCCCATCAAGATCTTTACTTTTTGGTACACGGTCATCGCTGTCAAATGTATCACCATCACCACCTCTTGAGATGCCATCACCACCTCTTGAGATGACTCTCCCTGCAAACAGGGTTCCACTAGGATCAAGAACCTTAGCCATCTCAGTAGCATACAGCTTGTTCCCCATCGTGTACAGATGTAACTCATAAAGCTTGCTCGCCTACAGCATAAAGCACCAAATACATCAACCTTCAACACGAAGTGGAAAATGCGTCCATGAGCAGTGATTGAGAAACCTAAAGACAACAAACCTTCTCGAGAAAATTCCATATTCCTGGTCTTAGTTTAGTCCACATTTGCATATGATGGAATCGGAACAGATGCCGCTCTGACCTTTCCCGGTCTTGTTCCTCTTTCTTCCGCAAAATCTCTTCATGAATAGGATCCACTTCTATAAACTGAATTAGAAGTGCATACAAAGTTAGTGCACTTGTCGAACAGTGAAACAACTTTAAGTCTTAGGCTGCAAAGTCTAATACCTTAGCAGAATTGAGGAGAGTGTGATCCAAATCAAGCACTAAACAAAGTTTCCTCGATGAAAACATCGTGTGCTGTTCCATGATCCGTCTTGCCCTTTCCTTCTGTATGAGAGCCTTCTGCTGGTCATCATAACCGTTGAGGAGATCATCAAGATCACCCCACTGGTTAGCTGGTGGCCTGGTACCAAGTGTTGTAGCAGGGGCAGCATCATTGGAATCATTCTGTCCAGCAGCTACTCTTGGATCTGCCCTATTTACGCTGACTAAAGTTTCTTGAGGAGCAATGAGCGATGAAGCAGCTAACTGTGAATTAGAGACAGGATCCACCTTACTCGCGCTCATGGTGGACTGTCGAGCAATGCTGGATAATGAGACTGGTTGAGATGGCAACACAGTAGTCTGAAGTTGCTCTGCCAGTTGTTCACGGTTAATCAAATTGTCTTTGCTGTCCTGGAAGGCCGGCAGGGCGATTCCATTGCTTTTGGCTTGATCAGAGTTCGGAGTATCGTTCTTCTGTGATGTGTTATTGTGGAGGACACGACGGGGATCACGGGCCTTCATGCGTATTACTCCAGGGTCATTTTGTGAATTCTACAGCAAAACATATGGTCAGTACTTACAGTAAAGCCAGGAATTGGCACTAAAAGAAAAAAAAATGTTCATGTAAATATTGACACCGCATAACCTAAAAGTTACTACAACCTCAGCATGAGCATTGTGATTTGAAAAATAATCTCCACTTAATATGCCTAAAAATATGTCACCAAACAAATGAAGTCACTGTAAAATAATATGATAGTGACATTCATCAGGGCTTTACCACAGAGGCTGTTTGCGATGTTGCTTGTGGCCTATAAGAAGGAATGTGTGCAACTTCTGCGGTCTTCGGAGCATTGCCAGGTGGTATAACCATCCCAGCAGTGACATTATTGATCATGCCACTAGAGATGATACCTGAAGCAGGCTGAGGCTCTGATGCTGACCACTTCTGATGTTCCATTTGAATCCAATGCATGAGCACAGTCGGGTTCACAGCAATGTCCTTTAACACTGCAGGCAATGAAACAATAGGAGCTGCACTGGTCTGTGGAACTGAATTAGGTTGGGAGGCTTGGAGAGTTCCAGTACTGTCTGGGATACTACTTACATTGCTAATAAGTTGACTGCTGGTCCTAATACTAGGATTCCCGGCTGCCTTAGTTTCAAGCCCTTTATGCTGATTTGATTGAACCCTGTTACCTGAATAGGAGCTAATGTTACTTCCATCTCTACCAGGTGGTACCTGCATGTCTCTGGGATTCCCAGTACTCTCCCTAGCTCTTTTTAACACGGTTTCATCCGTGAGAGGTTGGCCAGTTGCCTTGTGCTTCCGGCTATTATCTGATACAACACCCCCCAAGGTCCCATCTTTGGAAGCATTTGGCTCTGCCAAATTTACATGTCTATTTGCATCTGCAGTACCACCAGAATCACGGTTCAAAAACCTGAGCCTTGGATCTCTACTTTTAGCTGAAGGCTTAAGAGCATGGCTGGGTCCTGAAACAGACTGTTCAATTTGTTTAGCATAGCCTGGAGGACCACCTGCAAAACTGTCATTGCTGCTGATAACTGCACTAGGTCGGGAGGCAGGTATCAGATTAGAAGCTGAAAAGCTTGAAACTTCACCAAATATATCACCTTCTTTGTCTCCAGATTTATCCCCATCATCAGATGGGGTTGGGCTTGGAAGATCATCACTTGCGAAGGTAGATGTCTGGCCATACTTCTGTCGGTACGAGGAAACATCCTTTAGCGCATCATTCACACATGGATACAGAACTTTTTTCGAAGGATCAACTCTTTCCGCCGAAAAATATCTGTCAGGTGCCATTGGAAATAATCCAAATCCAATGGGCTTTGGCACAGGAAAAGGTGGTGCACTATCTCGGGTGGGTGAGGGTAAGCTGTTCTCGTCATAATCTGCATGAAGGTCCAACAAGGGGCTAACCATTCTATTATTCGCCGGTATCTCCCAGCTAGGGAAACTAGAGCCCCCAAGTGGATTTGCTGCTCCTGACTCGACTGGCAGTCTATCTGATGGAACCTGTCCAGATGGAACAACCAAATTCACTGTTTTGGAGCTACAATTGGAACCGGCATGGTCTTCTCCATCTACAAAAACTAACTGTCTCACACGACTATCAAGCTGTCCAGAGAAAAAGAAACAGAAAGTTAGCATTCGAGCACAACCTACTAACTCATGAGGCCCCACGAGCTACAAAAAATGCAGACCTCATCTCGCTGGTTGAGTGCCAGCATGTCTGAATATCTGTTCTTTATGTGAAACAGCAGCCTAGCAATTGAAAGGGGACCAATTGGTTATAAGATAACAAGTCGGTTATATTCAATACTAAATGATTAGCAAAAGATGACTTATATTTACTTCAACAGCATGTTCTTGTTCTGCTCCCTCTTCGGCATCGCATATGAATTAGCTACCTACAACAATGAAAACGATGAGAGCACTATGGTTTGCCAGTTTGGAAAGGAAACAATCCAGCAGTCAGCCTTACAGTGGTGATGGTGTCGATTCCAACAAAAGCCTGTTGCACAAGAGCATCAAGCATAGGCATCGGGCTACCGCTCTCTGGGAACAGCGGCTTAAGGCTCTCAAAACAAGACCGCAGGCGGACACACGAACCCTCAAATGACCTACAACACAACATTAGTAACTTATATCTCTCAGAAACTGAATCAAACATTATCCTAGCCATGAAACATGAGTACATACTTCTCAGCTTCCTCAATGGAAAGCCTCTCAAGCTCCTCCAGTATACTCCCCACGCGCTGGTCAAAATCCAGCTCATCAGCCGCCTCGACGGCCAAAGGGGTCTGCTCCATGGCCACTGACTCTGACTTGTCCTGCGCATCAGAGTCCAAGTCGATGGCCTCAGGCTGCTTAATTGGAGGGGAAGTGGACTGTACGGCCTCCCCCTCCTCAATCTCTCCCTCTTCCTTCTCCTCCTCCGAGGCGTCCACGAGATGCTCTACTTCGTCCTCGTCGGCAGGCCGCGGAACGAGAGGCTTGTTCTGCACAGCCTGCGCCCAAGCAAAGCTGTGGAACGCCGGCGCATAACTCCGGGACATGGTGTATCCCATCCAAACCCTAGATCTCTGCGACGACGCCGACGCAGCGGCGGTGCCACTGGACGACTCCTTAAAGTCGGCGGCACTAATTTCTTCCAGCGACTCTGAGGAGTCCCCATCAGACGTCTCCCCGCCGCCACTGGCGGTGAAGACGTCCCCCCCAGGCGCGACCACCGCCGACCGCGGGCGCTCCCTCGTCATCAGCTCGACCAGCCAATCCTCGTCCTTGGGCGTGAGCGTCACGCGCATGTGCCGTCCCCGACGAGCACCTCTAGCGATGGGCGCGCCTCCCAGGTCTCGTTCTACGCAGTCAAATCTGGCTACCTGGAGCTGAATCCGCAGCTCCCTGTGGCGCCGACCGATCCAGCAGCCGCCGAATCACACCACTGGTTCAGAGCCCCGTCAGAATGGGGAGACCGCCCACCGGATTGCGCTGGATCGGAGACGCGAGGGTAGACGAAAAGACAGCGCGGCGCCGGATTTCGGGGAGACGGAGAGGAGCTCGTGAGGCTTGGGCAGAAACTTATACAGAACCCAAGTTTTAATCCGACCGTTTGTGTTTGATTTCCACGGTCGGGATATGTGGACGTGTAGTGTCAGGGTTGTGGCTTCGTGAGGACTGGGGACTCTTTTTTTTATCTAACTATGTGCGATGCAGGTAATCATGCATTTATATGAAATAGTTTATCTTGTAAGAGAAAAAAACGAACAAGGAAAGGCTTTATTTGTAAATGTGGAGAGAAGTGTGTGTATCTTTTTGCAAAATTGTCATAGTTTCCTTCCTATCCGTCAGATATAAATCGAACGGCCTATATTACAAAATGATAGGTACATTATCATCATCAACTTTGTTTTTTATAAGAGTAGATAAATAATGGACGGTACTGGTACAACTGCTCGCGCTTTCCCACTTGTGTTCGGCGTTACTCGTAATTCCAACGTTGGATACTTTCTCCATCTTCCTAAAGAATTTACTCCGCTGCTAAAAAAAGAGAATTTACTCCGTGTATAGGAAGTATTAGCACATATGCCCGTGCGTTGCAACGCAAGAGATTTTTTTTGTGAGAAGCAACGGAAAAGTTAATTGATGTGTCATCCTTCAAAGGGTCCCCACAATGATAGGCGACAGAGGAAGGAGTTATGGTTTACTCGCTGGATATGTTTAACAGCGAAATCTTGATAGTGATGGGGTTGGTCGGCGTGGTGGCGAGCACCCAACTCACGCTTTTTTTTCTTCGGGTCTGCCTTCATCTTGGAGGTGTGCTTGCCTCCTCATTTGTTGGCTGCACAGCGACCTTCGTGGCATAGTTGGTTCGACTACTCTATCATATTACGGCGTAACTGGGTGGATTATTAATTGCAGCGCATAAATTCTGATTAATTAGCATAATCAGGCATGAATGTCCCTTCTTTTTAGGGTTGATTCTCTTTGATTATTTTAGTGCTCAACTACCCATAATTTTGCTCTAATTAAAGTCAGACAACATATTCTCTTTTATTGGCATGTGCCCATAATTTCTTTCATTTATAGTCAACTAGTATAGAACAAACACACACCGCTAACCAATGGCCAGCGCGAATATTTAAGAAAATAATATAGCGTCACATCAGAAATATTTTTTGATTTTTTTTAATATTCAAAAAGTATGAATTGGCGAATATTCTTGTAAACATGAACAATTTTTTAAATCCCGAGTTTTTTTTTCAAAAAATGCAAACATTTTTTAAAATTCCAATATTTTTGGAAAACACGAACAAAATTAGGAACATGCATATTTTTTGAAATTTACAAACAATATTTTGACAACATGTCAATTTTACAAAAAGACAAAAAATTTAGAATTTTTTTACTTTTTTAAAGGGAGCATTCAAAAACCAATCAGGACATGTTTTAGACACAAATATTTTTTTGGATTTGTAAACATTTCACTAAAACAAGATTGTTTTAAAATATGGAACATTTTATAAAATGTAATTTTTATTAACAAAATCTCGAAGAATTTTTAAAAAACACAAACATTTTAAAAAAACAGTACATTTTTTGAATATTCATAAAATTTTGAACTAGAATTTTTTAAAACTTTCGAACATTTTCCAAAATAGGAACACAATTTCGGAATTCAAACCATTTTTTTAGTATTTGAACAAAAATTTAAATTCAGAATTATTTTGTAAATTTTTACTTCACAGAAAAATATAAATAAATAAGGAAAAAAGTAAAATGAAATACAAGAGAGAAAGAGAAAGGAACACGAAAAACTAGAACAATGAAAAAGGGGAAACGGGCCAGCCCAGTCATAGGCACCCTGTGGGAAGCTTCAACTATTTCCCGCTCCGTGCGACAAATAACGTCTTCCCAACTGTATGGGCAATAATAAGTGGGCTAACCTGTTTGGAGCGCGTGCGGCTCAATTACGGAATTCGGAACAAAGCTTTTTTCTTTTCTAGCGGATAGTCACTCAAAAATTTAGTATCACCTTGGATAAAAAAATTATTTTCGATGGTGAACGGATGTTTTTTTTTGAAGAAACGTGCCTTGCTTTATTAGTAGGTATAGATATACGTACTTTTATCTAACGCTCTATTTGGATGTTTGTATTGGAGGCCTATGTATTGTATTGGTTTCAATTCCAATTCAGCCAGGAAACTGTAATAGACATGAATATGAATTCGGCTGTTTGGGTGCTTGTTGAATTGGTTCATAGAATCTTACTCAGGTTTCAATACAGAATCTTATTTGGATGTCAAACTATGGAATTGCATAGCAACATTAGTATGTGCATAAAACCGCAATTTGTACAATGTGTGAATACAATTGGATAATTATATAACAAAAAAATACTATCAAATATTCTAGAAATCGACAACAACATTATATATCATGTAATATTGATGCAACAACAGCAACAAATTTCTTGCACCAACAAAGTACAACACAATAGGTATTCCAAATTCACAACAAGACATAGTTCCAAATGTAACAACACAGTAGGTCAGATAAGTTCAAATCCAACATGACATGGTCCCAAATGTAGGAAAATAATAGTCCAGATAAGTTCAAGTTGAACAAGACAAACAGGAAAGCATAATTTGCATAACTTCAAGGAAACAATAGGAGCCAAGTCTTCCTCATTTGCATGGGAAACTCCATTAGAGCTTCAAACAAACACTCATTAAGAATCAACTTCCCATAAGAGCGCAACATGTCAGCTTATGCCAAATCTGGTATCAACTGAAGTGCGACAAGTATTTCAGAAGGAGTAGTAGCCTTTGGCAATGAAAGTGGATCGGTTATCTTCAAAGCATCTTTAAAAGTAGTCATCATTTCTCCAATCATGCACATAATGGCCTCACCTGTTCGTGCTCTCCTTGGTGCCATTTCTGGAGAGATTTCAATTGGTTCTTCTGCTCTGCAGCATTCTCAGCACCCATCACGGCACCTTCCCCATTGGCATGATCTTTTGAATATATGGTAGATATGGAATCTCAGTGCTTCACTACTTTGGTCTTGTATTGACCTATCCCTTTCTCTTTTGCTTTATTAGCATGCACCTTGAACACACATAAGAAGAGTATAGTTGTTTCCCATATTCTTATATAAGGGAAAAACGAATAAAACAATGCAAATATATAAAAGTTACCTTCGCATATTTAGTCCAAACATCGTCACTGTCAATGGATAAATTATGGTTGGCCCAATCCCACCCAAAACCACTTTGAGAAAGTATATTGCTTATGACTTGAAATTGATTGTTGAAAGTCCCAAGCCTTCCCAAGATGTTTTCCTTTGTGATATCCTTATTACACTTCTCTGTTGTAGGGTGGAGACCCTAAGTGGAGATCTTTCACGAATTGGAGGGGGATCCACGAAGAACGCGAAGAACACGAAGAACAAGAGGGGAAATCACAAGATGAACACTCAAGAACAAGCCCAATTACACATCCACTAGACAATGTTTGATGAGAGAGGAAACTAATGGAGATAAGGGAGAATGATCTACACAATGCAAGTCAGAGGCATGAACATATATGCCATCAACCCAATGCAATGTATCATGGGTGATGCAACAAAGCAAGCGATCATAGTAAACAAGTCATGCAAGCTAGTAGTGTGAAGATGCAACGTACTAGAGGTGATCATGGTCATCATGTCATGTGTGCAAATAGGTGGCATATGCAATGCGCATGACATATCGCAAGCAGAGAAAACAAGATATGAGCAAAGTATGCGCAATATCATGGGACACACATAGATCATGGCAACAACAACAAGGATCTCCACCGAGCATGCAAATACACATAGTAGTAGTAGAATGGTGAATCATATGTGAGTGCAAACAAGGGTCACAATTGCATGGCAAAATCATGGAAAGAGTCATATCATGCAAAGTGAACACGGTAAGTTGGGCATAAGGAGACAAGTGGTATATAACCCATAGTCGTGTGAGAGCCAAGTAAAAGTAATGCGCGAAGTCCTTGCGCGAATGGAATGGTGGTAAGTGTAATCCATGGGAACCCAAATCATCGTTGCTCTCAAGATCTCGTTTTTTGAACTCATGGGATTGTGAAGTTGACAAGTATTCATGAGTACCTACACAAAACAAAGACAAAGGAAACATTGTGTGCGCGTGGTGTATGTAGACATAATCCATTATGATGCGCACATGCATGTGTTGGTTAGCACAAAATATCCAATGCTCAAACAAATGAGTTGCATGATATGGAAACATGTGTATGTAGACATAATCCATTATGATACGCACATGCATGTGTTGGTTAGCACAAAATATCCAATGCTCAAACAAATGAATTGCATGATATAGAAACATGTTATCCATCATGAAAGGTTTGTTGTTATGTATAGCATAATGGAGACTCATATTATGTAATGCATCATTGTCGGTGTTCTGGATATGGGGGTATCCAGACTTGCCTGCATGCGGCCCACCATGTGTGATGTAGGGCGGAACCCTAAGGTGATGATCTTTCACGTTTGGAGTGGATCCTACGGGGAAACACGAAGAACACGCGGAAGAACACGAGGAAATCACGGGGAGAACGAGAGGGAGAAACACTAAACCAACATAGAATCAATCACACGAGTGCTAGATCACCAACAACATAGAGTAACATATGATTCACAATCAACAAAGGTAAGGATACAAAGGGACCGTTCTTCTCTGTGAGGAGACCTTGAAATCCACGAGGGGATCTTCCCACGAGGGGGGCTTGAATCCGATAGGATCTTCTCCAAGGAGGTCGCGGTCTCTCACGAGGAGGAGATCCGGTGGATGAGCGAAGCTCTATCTCTAATTGAGCTAAATCAACGCTAACCCTCAAAAGGAGATGGGGGTGTCCTATTTATAGTCTTAGTGCAAATGGAAGTCAAAGCGAAGGGATACAAGGGCTCCAGCCCGCAGGTTCGGTCACTCAGGTGTCGGACGTCCGGAAGGCGTCGGACGTCCGGAGGCTCGGGACGGTCCGGTCGTCCGGACGTGTTCGGACGTCCGTAGGTTTGGCTCTGATGTGGGCGTGTCGGTCGTCCGTAAAGGGTCGGTCGTCCGGAGCTTCAGGAGGGGCCGGACGTTCGGAGGCTGTCGGTCGTCCGTGGATTTGGCTCGGGTGCTTGTCGTCCGGTCGTCCGGTCCGCTCCGGACGTCCGTAGATTTGTTTCGGGTGACGAAGTACCGGACGTCCGGAGAGTCCGGTCGTCCGTGTCCTGGGACTCGTCGGACGTCCGGGCAGTGTCGGTCATCCGACGCCTGTAGCTTCCGCGGCAGCTCTTCTTCTTGTCCATCATGCTTGGGGTCCTCGCCGTCTTGGCTCTTGTGTGTAGCTGTTCCGTGGCTCGCTTCCAGGCACCTGATAACACACAGAGTTTCCGAATGAGGTAGTAGCCATGTCTCGTGAGTAGGAAGAGGAAGTTCGGAGAGGAGCGAGTTCACCTTATCTTCAATAGCCTTAGCTCGGGCTCGTGTCATGGGTCCCAGAGGTGTTGAGGAAGATGTACGCATGTCCATGGGGATGAGCGAGGGATGCTCCGCATCAACGTGGCTCCATCGACGGCCTGGTACGGCCCAGCTTCGACATCAACAACTCAAGAACTTCGCGTGGGTCCAAGCCTCACGAGGCGGATGACGCCAAGACCCCCAAGGGGATCGGCCTCTTCAGGCTGGCTCCCAAGGGGCGGAGAGTTCTATGCAGGGTGCACCTCACGAGGCACAGCTGGCGTGAGCCATGATGACCAAGGCCAGGCGGGCGCTAGCGGGCGCAGAGCGCCAGTTTCCTTCTTCGGTGCAAGGGAGGCAAGCCACAGGCGCAGAGTCCCGAGGATCAGCCAAAGGTTTCCATTCTGGTGCAACAAGACCAAGACCATCAGGACGGCAGGACGGAGGTCATCACCGAGCCCGCCGCAGCGTCACGACCAGGGGCTTTTCGCACGCGAAGACCACTTTTGTTAGGATAAGTTGTACTGCTTGTCCCCTTTCAAATCCGGCCGTTGTGGGATCCCTTCCCGCCAACATTTGGGAAGAGGACAAAGGCCACTATAAATAGGACTTAGCCACCACCATAGAGGGACGGATACATTTTCACCCGACCACCTCACCAGCTCTCTTGAGCTCAAAAACACCTCACCTCCTGAGGACAGTTCATCCACTATATTAGTCCATCCTCAGCCCTTCGAGGCAATCCACCAAAATGCTGGAGTAGGGCATTACACTGCAAGGTGGCCCGAATCAGGATAAATTGTTGTGTATCTTTGTCTCTTCGAGCTCGTCGCGCTAGGCTTAGGAGAATCGTGAGTAGGCAGGCTGGATAGGTTGAGATCTCCACACGCACCCCAGAGTTCGAACCTTTCAAGGGTTTGTGGATCCCGTAATACGAAATTTGGTGCGCCAGGTAGGGGTGAGTCGGATTTTCTCTTCCGTCGACCGGTCATCCACCGCTCCACCAACGCCATGGCCGATGCCCCAAGGGCGCATGTCGAGCACTGGGTTGTTCGAGCCTCCACGACGTTGCCCGCTGATGAGGAGGACCTCCACTCCGCTCTGCTCGCGGCCCGCACCCCTCCTGGGGTGGCCGGCCGCGGGGGGCACGGGGCGCAGCCTTCCCCTTTGGCGCCGCACGCAACCGCACTGTCGTGCGATCTGCAAGCTACGCTGCGGCGACCGCGCCACACACGCGCAGGGAGCAGGCGAACATGCGGGTTGCGGTCATCGTGGCTCGGGAGCTCTTGAGGTGCAGGCTGCTGGAGAGCGGCCGCGACGCCCTGCTAGAGCGGGTTGCCGAGCTGCTGGATGCGGCATTCAGGGGTGCAGCGCCATTCTGCACCCTGCCCACGTCGCAGGCAGTGGTAGGGGCGAGTGCTCGTCCCACCAGGGGCCGCGCTGGTGCGCCGGCCCCTGGTCGACAGGACCAAAGGGCGACCAAAGAAGACAGGAACGTGAGGCAACCGGGCAGTGGTTCTGGCGCGGCCAGCCCGGAAGACTACATCCCCATCGCGATGAACCTGAGGCACGCGTAGGGAGAGGGCCCCAGCCGATCCCCCACGCCAGGCTGGCCGCTAGATATACATGAAGCCGAGATCTCTTTTGATCCGCCGCCGAGCCCCGCCAACATCTCCAACGGCGACAACCTTTGGGTACAGCTAACGCCACAGGGGCATGCTTACATTGACCATGTATCGCAGGTGAACTAGGGCGCAGCTACCATCAGGACTCCCAGGACGGCGGATCC
>NC_041387.1:278193612-278219223 GCF_002162155.2 Triticum dicoccoides | reverse complement strand
CTCGCGCTGCATGGAGCAGGACCCTTCTTGGAGGTAGGTTCCCTGTCGGGGAAGGCGCCGGCGAGCCCGTCCCCCCAGCGGGGGCCTACGGTCACCGAGGACGCTGCCAGCGTCCCCCTTGCCCCTTAGTCTTGTCCTTGTTTCCAGTATCCCCAACAGTGGTCGGGGGTGGCGCAAGGCGGGGTCCTCGTCGGGCGACATGAAGGAAGGCTCCGGCCTGTGAAGGTCTCCGCTCGTGACACTCTCACGTAATAATGAGTGGGGTTGTACATGCCCCAGAGTCTCCTGAGTGCCGCCCTGGGGCCTCACGGGGGCTCCCACCCACGTCCTAGTGGAAGGACCATGCTCTGCGTTGGCTGTCGACACTGTCCCCAATGACTATGCCCAGCTAGTGGAAGCACTTAGCTCTGCGCTGGTGAGAAGACTTGAAGACTAGCTAGGCGCCGGACGCGGCCATTTGCTTTCGCCTCCTTTTTTGTACTTGATCCTCGGCTTTTTGGAGTAACTTGGTTCTCATGCGTTTATAAAAACGGGGGGGGGGGTTTCTCGTCTTGTGTTGCTCTCTTGCTTTCTGTTCTTGCGTTTTTTTGGAGCTCGTGCCTACTGCCCTACCCTCGAGCTCCTTGCGAGCGGGGGCTGGGTGCGGTGTGCGCATCAGGATTTATCGCTTTTCCCCCGGGGGCTCAAGGGTGCGGCCGCCACACGTGCCCACCTCACCGCGATCCGGCAGTCGACTCCTCGTGAAGCACTCCAGGGCAGGTCAATGGGCCCCTCGCAAGAACCGCCCTCACGAGCCCGCAACAGGCATGCCTCGGGAGGACAAATGTTTCTACAACATCAAGGTCCGCTCGAGACTCGCGGAGCCAAAAGATAAGTTACAACTAACACCTCGCCTAAGGCTGCAAACCTGAGGGGTCGCCCCATGATAGGGGCAAAGGTGTCCCGTCTTTCGATGAGATGATGGATTTCGCTTTGGTGGAAGTCGACTTTGACGACCCGACTACGAACGTGCGAGGACGTCGCGCCTTAGCAATCGCTAAACCAACTCCGAGAGTTTATTGACCACACCGGAGCACGATCAACCTGACCACGAGGGTCTGTTTCCTGTGAGCAAATGAAGAACAAGCAAGAAACTGAGATTGCAATCTGGATATTGCGAATATAAGATGAAAGCTTTATTGATCAAGGTGAGGTTCTGTGACGCCTTTGTTTGGTTGTTGAACACAAATGAAGTATGCGAAGTTGCAGCTATCGCGAACTTTAATCTAAACAAAACCCAAAGTCTAAACGGTGCCCTAAGGGCTGTATATATGGAGGAAGAGAGGGGGAATTTCGTGGCCCTTGGTGGAGGGGTCCGAAATCAACCCTATCTCTTGTTTCCCCACACATACGGACTCTAAAAATAGCCTATACTAATGTATTTCGAAATTACATGGGCTTGGCCCAATAAAAAGGTGACGCAGCACCTATAATAGCCTCTGGACGAAATTTATGAAGTGGCATCTTGTATATTTCGTCCAAGGCTTCATGCACTCGTTATTGTGGCTTCAAAGACCTGAAATCATCACTCGTAACTCCGTTCTTGTTCCCCTTGCGGATGCCATCATCTCCATGCTTTTTCTTGCTCCAATGTTCATCCTTCTCCAAGCTAGGCCCTTCATTTGTAAGCAAAACAAATGTATCCAATTTAGGCAGCATCATATTCTCATGAACATTAGAATCATTACCAAGAAACAAAAGTACTTGGTAATTTAGTTGGCATGCGCGAGCTCTAGTAATTGGTCCAGTATGTATAGCAGCTGGGGCTGTGGGTGTAACAATGGTATTGATGTCCTCATCATCCTCCCCTTCTTGAAATGAAGTCGTCCTCGACGGAAGTTCATCTTCCTCGCCCAAATAAGGCTTCAAATCTGCAATGTTAAAAGTGGGACTAACCCCAAAATCTGCAGGCAGCTCAAGTTTGTATGCATTATCGTTTATTTTCTCTAACACCTTAAAGGGACCATCAGCAAGTGGCATTAGCTTTGATTTGCACAAATCAGGAAATCTATCTTTACGCAAATGTAACCAAACAAGATCTCCAGGTGCAAACACAACATGTTTTCTACCCTTATCTCCAGCAAGATTATTTTTAGCATTCATACGCTCAATGTTTTCCTTAGTTAACTCATGCATTTTAAAAATCAATTCAGCATGTTGTTTAGCATCGAAATTAACCTTCCCCGAAGATGGAAGAGGCAACAAATCAATAGGTGCACGAGGTAGGAAACCATACACAACTTCAAAAGGGCACATCTTAGTAGTAGAATGCAATGAAAGATTATAAGCAAATTCAATATGAGGCAAGCATTCCTCCCACATTTTCTTATTATTCTTCAAAACAGCCCTAAGCATAGTAGACAATGTTCTATTGACTACTTCAGTTTGTCCATCAGTTTGGGGGTGACAAGTAGTACTAAAAAGCAGTTTAGTCCCCAACTTAGCCCATAAACATCTCCAAAAGTGGCTAAGAAATTTAGTATCACGATCCGAAACAATAGTATTTGGCACACCATGCAAGCGAATAATTTCACGAAAGAACAAATCAGCAACATTAACAGCATCATCGCTTTTATGACATGGTATAAAGTGTGCCATTTTCGAGAATCTATCCACGACAACAAATATGCTATCCCTCCCCTTCTTTGTTCGAGGTAAACCTAAAACAAAGTCCATAGATATATCCTCCCAAGGAACACTAGGTACAGGCAAAGGCATATATAAACCATGAGGATTTGAGTCGTGACTTAGCTTTTTGGCATGTAGTGCAGCGAGCAATAAAACTCTCAACATCCCGTCTCATCTTTGGCCAAAAGAAATGTGTAGCAAGTACGTCCTCCGTCTTCTTCACGCCAAAGTGTCCCATTAATCCTCCTCCATGCGCCTCCTGCAACAACAAAAGACGAACATAGCTAGCTGGAATGCACAGCTTGTTAGCACGAAACACAAATCCATCGTTAACGACGAACTTGTTCCACATTCTTCCTTCTTTACAATTCTGCATTACATCTTTAAAATCAGCATCATGCACATATTGATCTTTGATGGTCTCCAAACCAAATGTTTTGAAGTCAAGTTGTGAAAGCATAGTATAGCGACGAGACAATGCATCAGCAATAACATTTTCTTTTCCCTTCTTGTGTTTAATGACATAAGGGAAAGTCTCAATGAATTCAACCCATTTAGCATGTCTACGATTCAGTTTAGCTTGACTTTTAATATGTTTCAAAGATTCATGATCAGAATGTATAACAAATTCTTTGGGCCATAAATAATGTTGCCATGTTTCTAAAGTCCGAACAAGAGCATATAATTCTTTATCATAAGTAGAATAATTCAGACTAGGCCCACTCAATTTTTCAGAAAAATATGCAACAGGTTTGCTATCTTGTAATAACACACATCCTAATCCAATTCCACTAGCATCACATTCAAGCTCAAAAGTCTTATTAAAATCAGGAAGTTGGAGTAAAGGAGCATGTGTCAACTTATCTTCAATACCGTGAAGGCTTCTTCTTGTGCGGTACCCCAAATAAAAGACACATCTTTCTTTGTAAGCTCATTGAGAGGTGCATCAATGGTGCTGAAATCTCTCACAAAACGCCTATAGAATCCAGCGAGGTCAAGAAAACTCCTCACTTGTGTGACCGTTTTGGGCTGCGGCCAACTCTCAATAGCGTCAATCTTGGCTTTATCAACTTCAATTCCCTGTGGAGTCACAACATAGCCAAGAAAAGATACTCGGTCGGTGCAAAAGGTGCACTTCCCAAGGTTACTAAACAAACGTGCATCACGTAGAGCAATAAAGACAACACGTAGATGTTCCAAATGTTCTTCCAAAGATCTGCTATAAATCAATATGTCATCAAAGTAAACTACCACAAATCGTCCAATGAAAGCACGTAAAACTTCGTTCATTAATCTCATGAAAGTACTAGGTGCATTAGTTAACACAAAAGGCATGACTAACCACTCATATAATCCAAACTTAGTTTTAAATGTTGTTTTCCATTCATCTCCCAATTTGATACGAATTTGATGGTATCCACTACGCAAATCAACTTTGGAGAATATTGTAGAGCCACTCAATTCATCAAGCATAGCATCTAGCCTAGGAATAGGATGACGATAACGAATAGTAATATTATTAATGCCTCTATGATAGAGGCAAAGGTGTCCCGTCTTTCGATGAGATGATGGATATCGCTTTGGTGGAAGTCGACTTTGACGATCCGACTACGAACGTGCGAGGACGTCGCGCCTTAGCAATCGCTAAACCAACTCCGAGAGGTTATTGACCACACCGGAGCACGGTCAACCTGACCACGAGGGTCTGTTTCCTGCGAGCAAACGAAGAACAAGCAAGAAACTGAGATTGCAATCTGGATATTGCGAATATAAGATGAAAGATTTATTGATCAATGTGGTGTTCTGTGACGCCTTTGTCTGGTCGTTGAACACAAACGAAGTACGTGAAGTTGCAGCTATGGCTTAATCTAAACAAAACCCAAAGTCTAAACGGTGCCCTAAGGGCTGTATATATGGAGGAAGAGGGGGGAATTTCGTGGCCCTTGGTGGAGGGGTCCGAAATCAACCCTATCTCTTGTTTCCCCACACATACGGACTCTAAAAATAGCCTATACTTATGTATTTCGAAATTACAAGGGCCTGGCCCAATAATAAGGTGACGCAACACCTAGAATAGCCTCGGGACGAAATTTATGAAGTGGCATCTTGTATATTTCGTCCAAGGCTTCATGCACCCCTTATGGTGGCTTCAAAGTCCTGAAATCATCACTTGTGACTCCGTTCTTGTTCCCCTTGCACATGGACTCCATGCTTGTTCTTGCTCCAATGTTCATCCTTCTCCAAGCTAGGCCCTTCATTTGTAAGCAAAACAAATGTATCCAATTTAGGCAGCATCATATTCTCATGAACATTAGAATCATTACCAGGAAACAAAAGTACCTGATAATTTAATTGGCGTGCGCGAGCTCTAGTAATTGGTCCTGTATATGTAGCTGTAGGGGCTGTGGGTGTAACAATGGTATTGATGTCCTCATCACTCTACAATCAACACACATACGTGATGTACCATCCTTTTTCGGCACTAGAATAATAGGAACAGCACAAGGACTAAGGGATTCGCGTATATAACCTTTGTCGAGAAGCTCTTGTACTTGACGCATAATCTCCTTCGTCTCCTCTGGATTGGTACGGTATGTCGCACAGTTTGGTAGTGAAGCACCGGGAATTAAGTCAATCTGATGCTCAATCCCTCGAATAGGCGGTAATCTCGGTGGCACGTCTTGTGGAAAGACGTCAGCGAACTCCTGCAAAATGTTAGTGACAGCAGGAGGCAAAGAGGAAGGCACGTCCTCGAATGAAAATAATGCCTCTTTGCACACAAAAGCGTAGCAAACAGATTTGCTGAAATCTAATTCATCAATATCAGATTTGGTGGCAAATAAACATGCACTTTTCAATTTAATTTCAGAAACAACACTAGATGGCTTATTATTAGGCTTCATTTGTTGCTCAAATTCTTTTGCCACAATCTGATTTTCACTCTTATTCTTCTCCTGTTTTGCTTTATTAGCTCTATTAATATCATCTTTCAAAATAGAATCAGGAGTCATAGGAAGCAAAGTAATGTTTTTATCCTTATGAAAAAGAGTATACTGATTGTTTCTACCATGGTGTACAGAATTTTTATCAAATTGCCATGGTCTACCAAGTAATAAGGAACATGCTTGCATAGGTACCACATCACAATCAACATAATCAGCATATGTAGAGATACTAAAATGCACACGAACAGTACGTGTTACCTTAACCTCGCCGCTGTTGTCGAACCATTGGATGTAGTAAGGATGTGGATGTGGTCTTGTAGTGAGAGAAAGCTTCTCCACCATCTCCATGCTAGCCAAGTTGTTGCAGCTACCTCCGTCTATGATGACGCGCACAGAATGCTCCTTCACAACTCCCTTGGTATGGAACAAATTGTGCCTCTGATTTTGCTCAGCTTGTGTGACCTGCACACTCAAAACACAATGAGCAACTAAACATTCATACCTGTCAGCTTCGTCAGGAGCCATGTATTGCGTCTCATGATCAGAATCATCTGCACCATGTTCTTCACGTGTAATAAGAGCCAAAGTCTCCTCATTATAGTCACTAGCGGACTCATATCCACCATCCTCGGTAGCAATCATCACACGCTGAGATTTGCATTCTCTCGCATAATGACCTCCTCCCTTACAACGACGACAAATAATATCACTTGTGTGCCCTGTTGATGCCCTGTAAGAAGAAGAACTCTGTGCAGGCCCGGCAGGTGCGCTCTTGGCAGATAATGGTGGTTGTGCCTGTTTTCTTGTATCATGGCTGGAGGAGGCACCTGATTGAGGTGCTAGTGCAGTTGAAGTAGAAGATGCACGCGGTGTCCATGATGAAGGTCGGCCTGCAGAAAAGTTAGTTCCGCTAATGCTTGTCGATCCTGCACTTCACGTTCAGCTTTACAAGCAAGATGGAATAAACGAGTGATATTAGTATACTCCTTATAGTCTAGAATGGTCTGAATCTCTCTATTTAATCCACCCAGAAAACGTGCAAGCATAGCTTCATTCTCCTCAACAATACCACATCTAATCATGCCAGTTTGTAATTCCTGATAATATTCTTCTATAGAATTTTTCCCTTGTCTTAAACGCTGCAATTTTTGAAGCAATTCACGTTGATAATATGGTGGAACCCAACGCGTACGCATAGCAGTTTTCAAAACAGCCCAAGTAGTTGGAATAGGATATAATCTACAATGTTCAGACCACCATACACATGCAAAACTAGTGAAAGCACAAACAGCAGCATCAATCCGTCTCTCCTCCGGATATTGTAAACATGTAAATCGTTGTTCAGTTTCTAACTCCCAAGTAAGATATATATCAGGAACATATCTACCCTCAAATGGTGGAATATTCAATTTCAGTTTAGGAATATGGACATCATCTCGTACCTGAGGTGGTGGTGCAGGCCTACCATTGCGAATATATACCTGAGGTCGACCTGCTGGTGGTGGTGCTGGTGGCTGCATGTAGTTCTGATTTTGATCAACCTCATCCTCATAATCGCCCGCATACTCATCATCCTCCGCATCAGCAGCAGGAGCCACAGAAGTATCAACAGCAGCACCAATAGTTTGGCCAAACGCAAGAGGGACACGGCTCGCTCGGCGGAGGTCTGTTTCGCGACGTGGAGGTAGTCGTCGTCGTTGTTGTTGGACAGGTGCGTTAGGTGCAGCGGGTGGTGGTGGTGGAAGACGCGCAAGCAGTTCATTAAATCTGTTATCGAGCTTTGTTTCGAACGTCTTCTCAAAGCCAGTGATCTTCTCCATGGCCTCTTCAAAATTGTTCAGCACATCTTGCACCTGTTCAGCCATCATTTGCTGAAACTTATCATGAAGCTCCTTGTTCGATAAGTTCTCCCAGTCAATCTCGTCGGCTTGTGATCCTGGCATGGTTAGCAGCAATAGAAACAAACAGAATATGATCCTACAGACTACTAACAAGAGGTGGTGGTGGGTGTCACAAATCCGTCAAGCAAATCTCAAATTCTTACCAGTTCTTACCCAGCAGCAGGCAGTGATCAGGAACCGTTGTAGTCAAACTCTCAAAGCTTGGATAGAGCGATTACCAGGGAGAGTCAAACGCACGACGTAGATGTATGTGGAGCTAGGAAGGCTTATAATATGGTAGCAAAAAGGGTCAGCAATAATCAATTCAGAGATGCAAAGTTGAATAAACGCTCAACGACGGTACTGTGCTGGTCCTAGGCTAGACCGTGCTAGACACACGAGCCGAGAACACTAACAAAATCACGGCGCTGCACGTAAACAAGGGAAAAGCACACTCTGGAATTGTTTTTTTGCGCTCTTTTTTTTGCGAAAACTCACTATAATGGAGAGTGTCTCAAAACTCTTCCCAGGTCAAACTGACAGGATGGGCACAAAATTTTTTCGACTGTCTGGACCCAAAAACTGGAAACGGGTCAAAAAAAACTTTCTATAACGGCGACTGTCTCAATACACTTAGACACGCCTAAAAAAGGATAGCCAGAAATTTTTTTGACAAGTGCGTTTTCGAAAAATTTTGGGCCTAAACGGAGGGTGGTTTCCGGACTCTTTTTTTTCCGAAACCTACTCCGCAAGGAAACACGAATCGGAAACTAGATGAATCTTGAAAACAAACCTAATATGCAAGGAACTCGGATTGGTGGTGGATATATGGTGGTGGTATATGGCAGCGGTGGTAGTATATGGATATGGATCGGTGGTGGTATATGGACACGGATTGGTGGTGGTATATGGATACGGATTCGGAGCGGTGGTGGTAGGTGGCAGGGGCGATGATGATGGTGCGGTGGCGGCGTGACAACTTATGACCAGAACTTGAAACTCTAAAAGACTAGACGCTAAGACCAGCAACTAGACACGACGATGCAACCGCAAATTCAACAAAGCAAAACCCTAAAAAGATTATGCAAAGGCTAAGATTGGTTCGGATATGATGAACTAACCCTAATTTTTTTGTGGCTTTTTCGTGGACTATAGGTATGAAGAACAGACTCGATCTAAACTATGAAAAACTGTAAAATCTCACCGAGCAACCTGGAAATCTGATACCACTTGATAGGGGCAAAGGTGTCCCGTCTTTTGATGAGATGATGGATTTCGCTTTGGTGGAAGTCGACTTTGACGATCCGACTACGAACGTGCGAGGACGTCGCGCCTTAGCAATCGCTAAACCAACTCCGAGAGGTTATTGATCACACCGGAGCACGATCAACCTGACCACGAGGGTCTGTTTCCTGCGAGCAAACGAAGAACAAGCAAGAAACTGAGATTGCAATCTGGATATTGCGAATATAAGATGAAAGCTTTATTGATCAAGGTGGGGTTCTGTGACGCCTTTGTCTGGTTGTTGAACACAAACGAAGTACGCGAAGTTGCAGCTATGGCGAACTTTAATCTAAACAAAACCTAAAGTCTAAACGGTGCCCTAAGGGCTGTATATATGGAGGAAGAGAGGGGGAATTTCGTGGCCCTTGGTGGAGGGGTCCGAAATCAACCCTATCTCTTGTTTCCCCACACATACGGACTCTAAAAATAGCCTATACTAATGTATTTCGAAATTACATGGGCCTGGCCCAATAAAAAGGTGACGCATCACCTATAATAGCCTCTGGACGAAATTTATGAAGTGGCATCTTGTATATTTCGTCCAAGGCTTCATGCACTCGTTATGGTGGCTTCAAAGACCTGAAATCATCACTCGTAACTCCGTTCTTGTTCCCCTTGCGCATGCCATCATCTCCATGCTTTTTCTTGCTCCAATGTTCATCCTTCTCCAAGCTAGGCCCTTCATTTGTAAGCAAAACAAATGTATCCAATTTAGGCAACATCATATTCTCATGAACATTAGAATCATTACCAAGAAACGAAAGTACCTGGTAATTTAGTTGGCGTGCGCGAGCTCTAGTAATTGGTCCAGTATGTATAGCAGCAGGGGTTGTGGGTGTAACAATGGTATTGATGTCCTCATCACCCCACGACATCATTTCAAGGCATTTCATAATTATGTACATCACAATCACAAGGGGCTCCCCCTTTTTCAAAATGCTCTCACAAGGGAACTCCCAAGTTTTGTCATATAGGTTAAAGCAAACAAAAGTGTAGGTCTAGCCGAGCACGCCCTCTTCGCCGCCTTCATCCGTGCTACTCGCAATGCTGGAGCTGTGGCAGCCATCCTCCTCGTCACCACTGCCCGTACCATCCGCTCCGGGCACGAGCACGGCCGTGTCGTCCTCAGGAGCCAGCTCCTTCACCAAGGCGTCCAGATGGTCGTCCACCCACTTGGCGAGCTTGTCTTGGGTAGCCATAGGCACGTGGGCTAGCACGGTGTTGAAATTAAAGTGAGAATCGCGGTTCAGGAGATTGCTGAAGACGCGTGAGAGCACACGCCCGAGGAGGCCCCGGCTCCTCTCCTCAACAAGCTGGTGAGCCTTCACGGCCCGATCCTCCAGGCGGGTCACAACATCAGTGAAGAAGTTAAGATGGCTGGCGTAGTCACTCTCGTGCGGGTGAGGAGCGCTCTTGTCACAGATAGCACCCAAGGCATGGTTAGCTCGGACGCGCAGACCTTGGAGCATGGAGCCGTGCTCGTGTTCCAGTGTCAGGCGGTGGCTCTTTTCACTTGAAGCCTTCTTCAAGAGGGAGGTGGTGCCCTTGACTTCCTTCTGGAGAGAGGATATCTCGGCACAGGCAGAATTCAAGGCAGATTCGGAAGAAGTCAGGTCTTCTTGGGCGGCGCTCTCACGCTGTTCTGCGGATTGCAGCTTTGCCCTCAGGGCGGAGGTCCTACATTCAAGTTCGGCCTTGAGCAGCTCCAGATCTAGGCGGTGCCCTCAGCCAAGTCAGCACGGTCCTTCGCCACCCTCTCCCTCCACATCCAGTTGGACCTGGGCTTCTCGGGCGGCGATGACATCCTTAGTCACGGCAGCCTCGCGCTCCCTCACCTCCAGCCTCTCCAACGCCATGCTGTGCTCCACGGTCTCCAACGTCAAGTCATCATAGCGCCTCAGGAGCTCCGCCTCGGCAAAGGCCGCCTCATCTAGTGAGGAGCCCAAGAGGGCGCGGCGCTCTTCAACTTCCCACTCAAGGGCAGCATTTGAAGTCAGAAGCTCCCGCTCCCGCTCCTCGGCCGCCTCGCGACGACGGTTGGTGGCCTTGGTCTCCTCCATGGTGCGGGTGCAAGCCTCATGAGAAGCTGCAAGCGAGGCCGCCGCGAGCACATCAGCCTCGTCGCGCCGAAGTCTCCCGAGGTTGATGGCAACCTTCAGCTGTTGCCACTCAAGCGCCATGTGGTGGCCTTCCGCCTCAAGCCTGGTGTCGACATTAGCGAGCTCCCGGCCAAGCTGGATCATCGCACGCATTGCCTCACCAAAGAGCTAAAAGTGAATGGCATTGCGCCTGCGTGCAAGCGCCAGCGCATCACCAAGGCCTTCTTCAGCCCCGAAGGCTGCCGAGGAGGCACTGGGCGTCTCGCTTGCTGTTGGCCGGGGGTGGCCGGTGCAGCCTCGCAACCTGAAGACGAAGGCCGTCCAAGGGTCATCCCTACTCCCGAGCCCAACGAGAGCGTCGTATTTGTTTCTCACTTCCTCCGTGGCTTAGGCTTCACCCTTGATCCCTTTGTGAGAGGGCTCATGTTCTATTATGGGCTAGATTTTCATGATCTAGCTCTGGACACCATCCTTCACATCTCGTCGTTCATCGTTGTGTGCAAAGCTTTTCTCCACATCACCTCGCACTTCGGCTTATGGCTCAAGACCTTCAATTTGAAGCCGAAGATGATTGAGGGGCGACACGAAGAGTGCGGAGGTGCTGTAATAAGCAAGAATGCCGACGCCCCATGGCCAGAGGGCTCCTTCCCAGAGGTGTCCGATCTATGGTAGCGGAGGTGGTTTTACGTCACGGCTCCTAGAGGCACAAAGTGGGTGGCTGCCCCCAACTTTCGTTCGGGCCCTCCGCCTCAACTGGTGTCATGGGCCAATGTAGGACGGGATTGGGGGCCTGCTAATGATGTACCAACATTGCAGAGCCGCATCCAGGAGCTTCTTGAGAGGGACATTAGCCTTGTCAGTATAATTTAGGTAATGCTAGTCCGACGGATGTTGCCGTGCAAATGCCGGCCTCTCCGGATGTGGGAGTTCAATCCGGAAGGTCCGCGGACTATTCTGCACTTCTTCGGCATGACGCTCGAAGGGATGTGTAAGTTATTCTTCGGACCACAAGTAAAGTGTCCGGACACCACCTAGGATGCGGGCCTGAGCTGCAACCGCCCAGATACCCAAGTAAGTAACCCAGAAACAGAACACTTCGTTTATATTTATCATAACATTATTCTGAAAATCCTCCGTGGCCAGGAATGGCTCAGCAAGGTGGAGAGAATCAAGTGTTCGGCGCCACTTCCCGAAGGCTCGCCTAGTCCCGCCATAGCCAAGATGCTTGGTCGTGCGCTAAGTAAGGTGCCCTCGGGGAAAGACGAAGGGAAGAACAGAGAAGCAGAACTTCACACATTGCACATCCAAACCAGGGAAATTGCTACCTCTCCAAAGGAGGATAGTCGGGGAGGGGAATCTAAGATCTCCTCCCCTTGCGGGAAGAAGAGGTCCGCCTTCGAAGACTTGGAGATGGAGGTGCCCAGACAAGGGATGAAAACTTCACCAAGGGACCATGCACCAAAGGGCGTCTTCACCGTGCCATGCTCGCAAACGGGCCAGCCCTCAGACGCGCTGTAAGTTAATCGTAAATACCAAGCTAGTGCTTCCTCCTCCGAGAACAGTAACCATGATCCATTCTTTGCAGTCCGGCTAGCAGCTCTTCTCGACAGAGTTCGTCTTTGGGGGATCTCCTTCCGGAGATGATGGAGAGTGAAACCCCACCAACCTCTCCGCCTCATGGGGTGGGCGACCCCGAGGTGTCGTCACGGAGGAGTCCAGATTTGCCGAGGCCAGAAGCTCGTACTTCGGCCGCCCTGAGCCCAGAGCGTTCGGCTCCCACGGGGCGTGATAAGAAAGGTCCGACACAGTTCGGCGACCGGCCGGATACACTGACGGGCCTTCTGGAGCGAGCTGCTCTCTCGGAGGATCACCATTCATTAATGAGCACGGTGCTTGAGAAGATTTCATCTGCCACAAGAGGGTTGAATGAAGCTTTTACGAGCCTGCTCAAAGGCTTTGAGGTATGTAACAAAATATGTAATTTTTGATTGTGGCGCACGCGCTAGGTGTGCTCTATATGGATAGTAGCCCCTAAGACTCTGGTTGCCAGCCCAAGGCGGCAAACGGAGGATCACATCGTTGAGTAATGATCATACTATGTTTATGCACAGGTGGCTAAGGGTCTGGCAGCCGACCGGTCCGTTGAAGTCGCCGAACTGAGGCGACAGATTGGAGTTATTGATGCCGATATCACACTTGTGAACGAGCGGCTTAACGAGTCACAAGGTATGTGCTCTGCTTTCCTTATTTGCTATAGGAAAAACTAAGAGGAGCATAATGTGAATGTTATATGCTTGGACTGTAGACGGAGCTGCTGCCGTGGAAACCCTGAGGGCGGAACTTGCCCTGGCCAAGGAACAAGCCCGGGCTAGCAATGCGGCTGCCCTAAAGGCGGCCGAAGAGTTGAGAGCCGAACAGGCTGCTCATCGCCGAAGCGAAGACAAGATAGCCGAGATGGCCGTGGAGCTGAAAAATGCCGCCGACCGGTATGAGCTCCTTGAAAAAGAGAATAAGGCTAATTCCGCTGACCTGAAGAAGGCCCTGGATGCGGCCAAGGAGAAGCGTTCCGAAATTAGGGATGCGCGGGAGGAGCTTCGACAGGCCGGAGAAATCGCGGCTGGAAACCCTTATTTATTGCGGATGAAGTTCTTAGATCCGAAGTACGCTCCTCTGGATCGACGTTGGAGCCCTTCAGATGCGTATGCGGATCTGGCGAAGAGTACAGCTGATGCGGCCAAGTTTTTCGAGGATCAAAAAGATAATGAAGTGGAAAAGTTGTTCTGGTCGCAATTCAGTGCTCCAACGCGCCTGTTGCCATTGAGCGAGAGGATGGCTGCTGTGGCCGAGCTCCATAGGTTGTCCGGTCTTGCAATGAGGTCTGTAATAGACCATCTATGGCCGAAGGGGCCGAAGCTGGACAGTTATTTTGGTTTAGTGCAACAATTCCTTGGTGCCGTGTCGCGAATCGATGCCATGAAAAGGTCGGCATGCATAGAGGGTGCACGGATGGCTCTTGACCGCGTTAAGGCATATTGGACAGATATGGAGGCCACCATCATTGCGACCCAGAATCCGGCGGGAAGCCAGGATCTGGCCGAGCACATCTTGGAGCAGGTAACGGAAGGTGCTCGTTTAATAGAGGCTCAGTGCTCGAAGAATGTCATGTTCGAGTGACAAATCATTTTATTGTAAAAACAATTTTAGTGTAATTATGAGTCTATGTTTATACTTTTCGCCCGAAAGTGTTATTGTGCCTCCTGTGCAGCCGTTTTATGTATATATGTAATCTGAAAGTTAGCAGTCATTGGCTTCAGCCCCCATGCATACAATGCGGGGGTGTTCGCAAAAATGTGCATAATCACACTTGATCCAACGTCTTGGTCCATTAAGGAGGTGATTGCACGTCGAACTAGGCAACTGGACTATATAGCTTTAACACTTCACTTAGCCATAGGAGTTTGACGGTGGGGCTACTATGTAGCCCCTTGTACCTTTGCGTGCATCCAAATACGGGCACGTGTGTACATGACCGGGAAATGGTCCTTCCTTAATGCGGAGGAATCCTAAAGATTCCGTCGAGTGGTTGAACAATCTCTCGCTATATCATGACAGTTAGTTTTCGACTTTCTCTACTAGGGTGCTCATCCGGAATAACCAGGGCACAATCGCAATAGTTGTCCTTTGGCCGCCTTAGCCGATAAGAACGGAACGTAAGGCGGCAAACCCAGGAGTCGGGCAAACCCAACATTTGACCAAAGACATGATTCGGAGCTGATGCATATAAGGCCAAACTCGCGACACCGAACACTCCCGAAGGTATTCGGACTTTATAACATATACTGGGCTAAGTAATGCCCTTTATTATGAACCCTGTATTTCCAGGTACGTGCATTAGTCTGTCGTGGCGAAATGCCAATGACGGTAGTATCCTCTGTGGGTGTAGTACCCATGGGATGTGTAAGCAACAAGAGACAATAAAGAAGGTTTACAAAGGGGCTTAATCTAAAGAGAAACCTTTGAGCGGGGCCCCGCTTCACGTCTGCGCCTTTGTCTCTGTTGTGCCGTGTCCTGGGAGGGTGTCGCATGAATGGTGTCTGTAAAAAGGAAAACTCATGTAGAAGAGCGTGATGTAAGCGTGCGAAGAGTTGGCTATCACCAATGGATAGTAAAAGTGTAAGACATTGGCCTGTTAATAAGGTCAAGCCAAGAGTTGGGCTTTATTAGATATCTATAGCCCCTGGTGTCCTCTATGGGATTACATGTGTGGTGCCTAGAGCAGGTTTATCTGGGCTGCCGGACTCGTCTAACCGTGTCCGTGGTCTTAACGACCAATCATGCGTTCTGGTATTGGAGGCTGCTTAGAGTCCAGCTGCTGGAGCCGTCTCATACTCTTCCGCGCGTAAGGAATGCTCTGTATTTCCATTGACGGTGATGATGCTACGTGGACCGGGCATCTTGAGTTTAAGGTAGGCGTAGTGCGATACTGCATTGAAGCGGGCGAAGGCCGTTCTCCCGAGCAATGCATGATAACCAATTTCGAGGGGGGCGATGGTGAAGAGTAGTTCTTCGCTTCTGAAGTTGCCTGGGAAACCGAATGTCACCTCTAGTACGAGGGAGCCCCTGCAACGGGCTTGGACGCCTGGTATTACCCCTTCAAAGGTGGTGTTACTTTGGCTGATTCTGGATGGGTCTATCCCCATCCTGCGGACAGTGTCCTGGTATATTAGATTAAGACTACTGCCGCTGTCCATGAGGACGCAAGTGAGATGGTATCTGTCGATTATTGGGTCGAGCACCAAGGCAGCTGATCCTCCGTGCCGCATACTAGTCGGGTAATCCCTATGATCGAAGGTGATCGGGCAAGCCGACCAGTGGTTAAGTTTGGGGGCGACGGGCTCTATAGCGTACGCGTCTCTGAGCGTGCGTTCGCACCTTCTCGTGGGTATGTGAGTTGCGTGGATCATGTTTACTGTTTTTACCTCTTGGTGGGAATTTTTTCTGTCCCCTAGTGTTCGGCTGGCGAGGCTCATCCTCGTATTCACTTGGTGTTTCCCTTCCCTTCTGTTCGACATTTAATTTGCCGGCCTGCTTAAAGACCCAACATTCTCTATGAGTGTGGTTCGCAGGTTTTTCGGGGGTGCCATGAATTTGGCACAGTCTGTCCAGGACTTTGTTCAGGCCGGACGGTCCCTCTTTGCTGCCTTTAAATGGCTTCTTTTGTTGACCGGGTCAAGAGCCTCTGAATCCAGCGTTGACCATTGTGTTGCCCGGACTTTCTTCCTTATTTCGACGTTTGTTTTTATTGCGCCGTGGCTTCCCGTTGCCATCCCTGATTTTGGATGTACTTGGGTCGCTGGTGCCTCTACGGGCCAACCAGTTGTCTACACCCGCGCAAATGCGGGTCATAAGGCTTGTTAAGGCTGCCATTATCCTCGGCTTTTCTTGGCCGAGGTGTCTGGCGAGCCACTCATCCCGGATACTGTGCTTGAAGGCCGCTAAGGCTTCGGCATTCGGACAATCGACAATTTGATTCTTCTTAGTGAGGAATCTGTTCCAAAGCTTGCGGGCGGACTCTCCGGGCTGTTGAATTATGTGACTTAAATCGTCCGTGTCCGGAGGTCGGACATAGGTCCCTTGAAAATTGGCCCTGAAAGCATCCTCGAGTTCCTCCTAACTTCCGATTGAATTTTCGGGGAGGCTTCTCAACCAGCGACGAGCTGGTCCCTTCAACTTGAGGGGAAGGTATTTGATGGCGTGGAGGTCGTCCCCACGAGCCATGTGGATATGCAGGATAAAATCCTCAATCCAGACCCTAGGGTATGTCATTCCGTCATATGCCTCTATGTTCACAGGTTTAAAACCTTGTGGAAATTCATGGTCCAGTACCTCTTTGGTGAAGCACAGAGGGTGAGCAGCCCCTCTGTATCTGGACGTGTTGTGGCATGCCGTCAGTTGTTGTTGTGTCTGGTGCCGATTCCGAACTGGTACTCGATCAGTCTGATCGTTTTGGTGACCGTAGTCGTGCGCCGGGGCATGTCCTCTAGATACGTAGATGGACCTCATCACGCCGACCTTTTTATCCAGGAGCCCACGTAAATCGTGTGCGGTGTCAGTAGCTGCTCTATTACGGTTATGAAGTGGTTGGTCCGGCCTACTGGCTGTATTGTTCTTTGGTGGAACGGCCTCGTCGTCGAATTCTGGCAGCAGCTTGCGCTTTGGGTAGCTCTTTGTGTGGCGATCGTCGCTGTATTTTTTCTTCAGTATCTAGCACTTTATTTCATCTGTGATTGAGCGTTTCCTGAGCGGCTTTAAGCCTTTGCTTCTGCTTCTTTAGACTTCTCGCAGTGGACATAAGCCTTTTGTGGAGGTTATCTCGTTCCGAACGTGTTTCCGGGATGATGAATGCGTCGTCGTCCGGACTATGCTCCTGTCTCAAGGCAGTTTGATGAGTTCATCCCTCGGGATCACTATGATCGGGCGTCTGCTCCAGGCCGTGTTCGGCGTGACCTGGCTCATCCTGCTCCATCACTGGGTCCGTATGGTCGTTGTTGCCTTCGGAGTTGCCTGGGGTGTCGATCTTTCTAGCGTTGTTATCACTATTTTTTACTGTGGCTGGACTTAGAGCGGCGTCTGCGCTGTCGTTTTGGCTTTTGTCCGGGAGTTTTATCCTCCGTCTTGTCGCCATCGTCCTCCTTAGGCGTATCCACCATGTATATATATCATATGATGAGGTGACAGTCCCGCGCCCCGTGGGTGGTGGTTCTGAATTGTCTCCTGCGCCGACGTCCATACCGTCGGTGTCATCAGAGTCAAAGTCAAGCATGTTTGCTACGTTGTCGACAGTGGCTATGAAGTGGGTGGTGGGTGGGCAATGAATTTCTTCGTCGCCTTCTTCCCCCTTGAGCCGGACATAGTTTAGCCAAGAGTCTCCTAACAAAGAGAGAGACTTTAATGAGTTCAGCATGTCGCCAAAGGGCGAGTGCTGGAAGATATCCGCAACGGAAAATTCCATTACCGGAGCCCAGCCAGAATCAGCGGGCTCGGGGGCGCGCGGTCTGGGACCTACAACCGGACACAAGTCCAGGGGTCCGGAAACACAGGCTTCCTTGGGGATGAAGTCTGTGCTCGGCTCTACCGCTGATGAGTGTGCGGCCTCCGGGGCGGGGTCCATCCACCCGTCCTTGGACGACGCAATCTGCCCTGGATTTAGGTCCGGGGCTCCTGCAGGCGTGATATCCCGAGTATTGTCCGACAACAGGTCTAAGTCGTGCTCATCGTGACTGTTCGGCACTCCCGGCATAGGCCTGAATCCGTCGAAGATCAAGTCTCCGTGGATATCGGCCGTGTAGTTCAAGTTTCCGAACCTGACCTGATGGCCAGGGGCGTAGCCGTCGATCTGCTCCAGATGGCCGAGCGAATCGGCCCGTAGTGCAAAGCCGCCGAACATGAAGATCTGTCCAGGGAGAAAGGTCTCACCTTGGACCGCGTTGTTGTTGATGATTGAAGGAGCCATCGAGCCTTGCAGCGACGGCACAGAGGAACTCTCAATGAAAGCACCAATGTCGGTGTCAAAACCGGCGGATCTCGGGTAGGGGGCCCCGATCTGTGCGTCTAAGGCTAATGGTAACAGGAGGCAAGGGACACGATGTTTTACCCAGGTTTGGGCCCTCTCGATGGAGGTAAAACCCTACTTCCTGCTTGATTGATCTTGATGATATGAGTATTACAAGAGTTGATCTACCACGAGATCTTAGAGGCTAAACCCTAGGAGCTAGCCTATGATGATTATGATTGTCCCTATACGGACCAAACCCTTCGGTTTATATAGACACCGGAGGGGGCTAGGGTTTACACAGAGTCGGTTACAAAGAAGGAGATCTAATATCCGGATCGCCAAGCTTGTCTTCCACGCAAAGGAGAGTCCCATCCGGACACGGGACGAAGTCTTGAGTCTTGTATCTTCGTGGTCCAACAGTCCGGCCAAAGTATATAGCCTGGCTGTCCGGATACCCCCTAATCCAGGACTCCCTTACTCGCCTCCCGAGGTTTCGTATTCACAAGAACCCTGCAAGGCCCTGGTTAGGAGAGAACGCGGCATGCAAGGAATCAAGAGCAAAGGTACTTACTCGTCGGCAGCCACACATCTCCTTGGCTTCAGCGGTCGACGGGTGCCATCGCTGTGGCACAGAGATCTCTTCCTCTTTAGGAGTGATTCAAGACTCAGGCGGGGCCGACCGGACCCCGACGGGTGACCCTCAGGAGGAGGAGCGCTCGGTGGGGCGTCCGGGGCGGAGTCCCCGAGAGCAAGGGCGTCTGGCGCGGTCTTCTGGCCAACGGCTCCGGAGCCGCCTGTGGGCGCCTTGCCATCGGAGACCACCTCGAAGCCATCACCCCAGGCTTCAGGAACCTCTGCCTCCGGAGCATGGGGTTGTGCTGACCCCACGGAGGCCCCCTTCAGGGCCTCGGTAGCCTCGATCTCCCGGGCCCCCATCAGCGCCAGGCCTCCAGAGGAACCCTTAATAGCTGCTGGCGGCGAGTGCCCCCCCTGCTTCCACACTTGGGGCGCCCGCACGGTAGGATCCAGTAGCAGGGGAGGCAAGAAGACGGGGTTCTCACGAGGCCCCTCAAGGCCCATCGGGAGCAACCCCCACTCGTCGAATAAGGGCATCTGCCCCATGAAGGCTGCCTTGTTCGAGCACTGATAGCGGAGGCAGCCATCTCCAGGAAGGTCGGCGGGCTCGGATTCGCCCGTCGGGAGTTTAAGCACCATGCTCAAGGTCCCAGCAGTTAGTAACGGCCTCTGCAGCCTCATGGGATCCTCGACGCCGGCAAGGTCCCACATTGGGCGGGAATGGCGCTGGAGGGGAGCGACGCGCTGCCTGACGAATTCCTTCACCACCATTGGCGCCTTCAGCTCCAGCTCCTGCAACCTCGCCAACCTCTTCCAGACGAAAGTAAGGCGCCGGTCGGAGAGCTTTGTGTGGCCCCAACTAGAGCTAGGCGAGGTCGGCGCCCTAAGAGTCAGGAGCAGGGGGCTGTATGTACCAGCATCCATGAGCAGCCACTGCTTACGGAACCCCTTTGCTACAGGCGAAAGCTCGAAGTCGATCCTCGAGCCGGCGGTTGCGGCCACGGCTTTGAAGGTCACACATCCTGAGCATTGGTGAGCATCGACCAACAGGAGCAAGAAGAAATGGCAAAACAGGGCCACAAAAGGAGTAATGCCAACCATGGCCTCGCAAAGGAAGGTGAAGACAGCGAGAAGGATAACAGAGCGGGGTCCAGATGTAGCAGGTGTATCTGATAATGCGAGATTACAACGTTGAAGAAGGGAGAGAAAGGAGGAATCAGACCCGCAAGGAGAGCATGGAGATAGATGGGAATCGCAGTGGCACTCATCTCACTCACACGCCAAGACGCAGGACGAACGGTTGTCGCCTTCCACTCCTTGGAATTGGCCACGAGGGCATGGCGGACCTTGTCCAGCCCCTCCTGGTTGATCACCGTCGCCCACTCAAGAGCCGGCTCCAAGGCCAGTGGGAACCTGGCCGGGGCGTGCTGCTTCCCCTTCTTCTTCCTTGATTGCGGGGCCATGACGGAAGCCGGAAAAGGGGGTGAGGCGCCGGCACCAAATCTACGCATGGAGCTACAAGATTGGGAGAAGAGGAAACAAAGGCCGAGCACGACAATCTGCGAGGGCGAGCTGCTCTGGCAAAGGGCAACCACTAGGCCTGGCAAATATCAAGGCGGTGTGGGGAAGCGAAGACGCGCACGTCCCATCAATCTCCACACGTCATCAAGGCCGCATGCGGTTAGGGCCCGCGGTGCTCCGCACTTGCCCTTTGGTTTCGCCTGGAAGCCAAGTCCGAGCGCGCCTTGGGCCCGGGGGTTACTGTCGGTGTTTTGGATATGGGGGTATCCAGACTTGCCTGCCTACGGCCCACCACATGGCTTCATCGACGGCCTGGTACGGCCCAGCTTCGACATCAACAACTCAAGACCTTCGCGAGGGGCCAAGCCTCGCGAGGCGGACAACGCCAAGACCACCGAGGGATCGGCCTCTTCAGGCCGGCTCCCGAGGGGCGGGGAGTTCTATGCAGGGTGCACCTCACGAGGCTCAGCTGACGTGAGCCATGACAACCAAGGCCAGGTGGGCGCCAGCGGGCGCAGAGCGCCAGTTTCCTCTTCGGTGCAAGGGAGGCAAGCCACAGGCACGGAGTTCCGAGGAATCAGCCAAAGGTTTCTATTCTGGTGCAACAAGACCAAGACCACCAGGACGGCATGACAGAGGTCCTCACCGAGCCCACCGCAGCGTCATGACTAGGGGCTTTTCGCAGGCGAAGACCACTTTTGTCAGGATAAGCTATACTGCTTGTCCCCTTTCAATCCGGCCGTTGTGGGATCCCTTCCCGCCAACATTTGGGAAGAGGACCAAGGCCACTATAAATAGGACTTAGCCACCACCATAGAGGGACGGATCCATTCTCACCCGACCACCTCACCAGCTCTCTTGAGCTCAAGAACACATCACCTCCTGAGGATAGTTCATCCACTGTATTAGTTCATCCTCAGCCCTTCGAGGTAATCCACCAAAATGCTGTAATAGGGTATTACACCGCAAGGTGGCCCGAACCAGGATAAATTGTTGTGTCTCTTTGTCTCTTCGAGCTCGTCGCGCTAGGCTTAGGAGAATCGCGAGTAGGCAGGCTGGGTAGGTTGAGATCTCTGCACGCATAACAGAGTTCAAACCTTTCAAGGGTTTGCGGATCCCGTAATCCGACAATCATGAGAAGTTTGTAGAGCATTGTCATGGATGGTATGCATATGGTGCACACAAGGGATGGAATCATGCGAACTACATTCATATTCATGGCATTGTATATGTGATGAATTGCAAACATTTTGCATATCATCGCAAGAGAAGCAAAATCCAATAACCATCATCTTGTCATATATGCCATAAGTGCAAATGGGACACTACAAAAAAAATACACTTCCGTGATGATACGTGTTTGTCACAGTAGGTCACGTTTTTTGTCATGCATGTACATCCATGACAATTTTATGATAGAATCAAGATAGTCGTACCTGTGCTGTCGTAGAAGTGTTCCATGACATTACCAAAATTATCATCACGGAAGTGTCCACTTCCATGACGATAAATCATGCGTCACAGAAGTGCTTAGGTCAAGGGTGACCGACATGTGGCATCCACCGTAACGGAGCGTCGTTAAGATATCAAGTCGGGTTTTGGATCCGATAACCCATTGACAGCCCCGACCAATGGGGATTTTGCACGTGTAAAATCATCATTGGCTGGAGGAAACACGTGTCGGCTCATCGTTGGGACAGATGTCACCCACTCATTGGATAGAAGGCGCCTATGATACGTCGACACGTGGCACTACCCAACAGAGGCCCATTCCTATGAAAAGGCCAGCCCGTTTGACTTGGTCAAAAGGTGGCAAGCCGACCCATGGAAAGCCTGTTAACGGCCTGTTCGCATATAGCCCATTTACAGCCCGCTAACCCAAGGCTCGTTATGCCCTATCCGAATTAGGCCTAGTAGCGTCATCTGGGCCATCCAATATGATTCTAGCCTGTTTTCACTTCTGGCCCATGTATGGCCCATGACGTCTTTTCGACCCATATGAGGCCCTTTGTAACTCTTGGCCCATTAACGGCCCGTGGTGAAACTGGCCCGTAATGAACAGTGTATCACTTTACACCCATTAATGGCCCGTGGTGAAACTGGCCCGTAATGAACAGTGTATCACTTTATACCCATTAACGGCCTGTTATTCTGTTGGGCCGTTTCTAGCCCATGTTATCTTTCGGCCTTCTCAGAGCCCATTAATTCTTGGGCTCATTTCTAGCATTCGTTTACTTACGACCCGTTACTGTCATTTTCTGCTTGTGGGCCAAATTCAGCATGTGGTTATAGTCGGCCTGTTTGTGGTCCGTTAATTCGTTGGGCCATTTTCATAGTGTCATCAAATACGACCTATTAAGGATGGCCCGTTATGGTTGGCCCATGAACGAACGATTCCAACTCTAGCCCGTTTACGGCCATAATACGGTCTGTTATTGGCCCATGTTTGGCTAATCGATCATATGGCCTGTCTAAGGCCCATTGATAATACGACCCGTAGAAGGCCCATTGTTTCTACGGCCCGTAGAAGGCCCATTGTTTCTACGGCCCGTAGAAGGCCCACTGTTTCTACGGCCTGTAGGAGGCCCAATGTCACTACAGTAAATATTAGCCCATGGTTATTGTGGCCTAGTTTTAAAAAATAGGTTATTGCAGCCACTAGCAAACTGCGGAAAAAGAACTGCACTGACTACAAGCAAACAGATAAACAAGACAACAAGGAAATAAATAAGCAAGCAACTTATGCTAGGCTATCATGGCTATTACACATACTACATCCACAGTGCATCATAGTGCGCCACCAATGCAAATATAGGGAACAAAGAAGCATATAAACGCAGCAGCAAAACAAGTCCAGAACTGAAACCACTTCAGAAGAGCTCAAGAAACAATATCCTGGGTACCCATAATGCTGGCAAGATGCTTAGCAAGCTTATTAACTTTCTCTTGTTTGGCACTTAAATCCTCCAGTGCTTGCTGTTGCACAAGAAAGTACGCATCTGAATTCTGCAGGGACTTCCTCAGTCCTTCGGCTTCTTGCCGCAACACAACTGACTGATGCCTTTCAGCTTGTAGCTGATACTGAAGAAGCCGAAGTGATTCGGGCAGCGAGTTCGAAGAGCTTGTGCCAGTGGTACTGGCCAGTAACTCGAACACTACATCAACACATGACTGTGGGGTTTTGTCATTGTCTACAAGATCATTTTTATCACCTTTCTTGGAGACCAACAGGGTTGTCTCACTATCTTGAACCTTATCTGCATTACTTTCTCTACCATTGCATAGTGGGGTGCTCTTCTCCAATATTCTGTTTGCATACTACAAGAGAAACAAGCAAACACATCACAGGTTTAGCTTGTAGTATACGAAACTCATTTTGGTAAACTGGTTCAGTAGTAAGGTGGATTGAATAACAACATGAAACAAACATATATCTATGTACTATGGTCACTGTATTGTCCATATCATTCTAGTTTATGTTGCCTAATCAAGATAGAGACACAGCTCAACTCATATATTTTTAAGACACAACAGCATAGACAGAATATAAGTGTGAGAAAGTACACATCATTGGCAGCACTTGTAATGTGCATCACATGAGAACATAACTGTTTATACAACTTAAACTGAAATCAACATAGAGCAAGAAGTTAGAACAACAATCCAGTTAAAGAAATAGGTTTAAAACATACCTGTTGCGCCATTGGAGTTTCAATTGGATCCTTCAAATTCGAAAGTAGTTGGTATGAGTAAATACAGTGACGCAACAACAAAGGAGTATGGACCATAGCTACGGAATCTGACCTGAGAACAGTTGCTCTTCTGCTTTAAACGCGGAGTTTGGGTTAGCTGTGGTGGTCTTCGTGCTTTGGGCACTACAGTAGCTTTACAAACTGTTCGTGTGGGGGTACTTTGTCGTGGACATGGTGCTTTGTCAACTAGAAGTGGGTTACTATCCGCTGGGGTTGCGGTTAGATGGGTTGTAGCTGGTTCTCTGCCCAACGGTGTAAGTGTGCAATCTGGAAGAGTCTCGATTATGTGTGGTGGGGCTAGTTTGTGGGCCAGTACAACCATGGTTCTATCTGCATCGACGGGTAGCACTGTCTTTTGTGAAGAACGGGTTTTTGCTCCCTTAGATACTGCCATCACCCCCTCCAATACAAATGGCTGATAAACAAGAAAAGAAATTGAACGTTCAGACATTGTATGATAGACAGATGTGGTAATTCACATATATGTTGTCTAACCAAACAGGACATCATGACACAATTTCACATATATGATGCCTAACTAAATAGGATAGCATGACACAGTTTCAGATATATGATGGATAACTTAACAGGATATAATGGCATAATTCAGCATATGATGAGTACCTAAACAGGATGACATGACAAAACTATATGATGTCTTTCTAAAATAGGTTGGGATGAAATAATTCACATACATGTTGTCTAAGTATATAGGATGGCATGATATAATTGACATAATTGATTCATATACTAAGCAGCTGGCACTCGCATGTATGATCTCTAAACTAACCAGATGGAATTCAGTATTGTGCATATGATGTCTAAACTAAGCAATGCAAGACACCGCATGCATCATATGAGAAATATAAACATTGCAACTTAGAGCATACACCTCAGGTGGGATATAGGACTGGTCATCTGTCTCTGAATCCTCCTTTGAGGAGCTCCCTATAACCATCGAGATATATGCTTCAACAGGTACCATTGCCTGCTCTGAAGACCTTGTTTTCACTCCAAATTTTTCCATAATCGGCTCAAATGGCTGATACACATGAAGAGTAGTTCAATATACACAGATTGTCGACAAATGGAATACGTAATGAAAAAAAAGATGGCATGAGATAATTCACATATATGATGCCTGGCTCCATGGCGGTGCATAATTCACATATATGATAACTGGCTAAAAAACATGGCATTGCATAATTCACATATCTGATATAGAAAGCAAATAGGAGGCATTCACACAAAGCATGTCTAATCTAAGCAAATGGCATGGCAATGCAAGACACCATATGCATGATATGAGCAATATAACCCAGCCAAGTTAGA
>NC_041387.1:278190075-278193126 GCF_002162155.2 Triticum dicoccoides | reverse complement strand
GTCTCTGAATCCTCCTCTGAGGAGCTATATGTAACCAGCAAGACATCTGCATCGACAGGTAGCACCGACTGCTCAGAAGACCTTGTTTTCACTCCAGATTTTCCCATGACCGACTCAAATGGCTGATGCACATGAAGAGTAGATGAATGTATAAACATTGTTGACAAATGGAATACATTATGGAAAAAAATATGGCACAATACAATTCACATATACGATGACTGGCTAAACAGGATGGCATTGCATGATTCACGTATATGATGCCTGGCTAAAGAAGATGGCATGATTCACGTATATACTCCCTCCATTCCTAAATATTTTTCTTTTTAGAGATTTCAAATGGACTACCACATACGGATGTATATAGACATATTTTAGAGAGTAGATTCACTCATTTTGTTCCGTATGTAGTCACTTGTTGAAATCTCTAAAAAGACAAATATTTAGGAATGGTGGGAGTATGATATAGAAACCAAACAGGTGGCATTCACACAAAGCAAATCTAAACTAAGCTGATGACATATAAGAGGTATAATGTAAGCAATGCAAGGCGCCATATGCATGATATGACCAACATTAGCATGCCAGGTTAGAGCAAACACCTCAGATGGTAAACAGGCGTGGTCGGCTCCTTTCGAATCCCCATTTGAACAGTTATCTTCCTCTGGAATACAATCTGGAAATGCAGGAGGGGGGGGGGACTTCACCCACCATGGAGGGGCGTCTGCATGACATTATATTCCCACACAACGGTCTTCTCTTTTTCTCTACATGTTCAGTACGATTGTGTACAATATCTGACATGCATAATAAAAAAATAGTTAGATTTTGTAAGGCCTAAGGGGTGCATGCAAAAATCAATACTGATGGTAGCAAACGAGTGGATGGATCCAAAACTAATGATAGCAGGTAGATTATAGCTTCAGTTTAAAAAGATAGACAATGGATCATCTATTGTTTGTTGCCCACCCAACATGAACCACATAGAAGACCCCAGATGAACCAGATAGTAGACATATACTATTCATTGCTGGCTCGATATGAGACCCATGGGCTTTTCAAAACTCAAATTTGAACAATAAAGTAGCAGGTAATAATAACCGATGTATAACATAAGCAAACACGAAAGACTGCGACCTCTCCTCCGGAACTGTGTAGTCCTCAGGTTCATCTGCTCAGTCGATGATGGTAATGCAGTTGGCATGGCTGCCGGCAATGGGAAGATGATCTGAGGCGGCGAAAGAAAGTCTGCAGGGGCATCTCTGCTGCAGTGAAGGCTTCTGTCGATGGTGCACCTCAGGTGGGATGGATGACGACACGGCAGGAGCAGGACATAACACACAGAGTTTTCTTTGACGCCTATCTGAAAATGAAGTAAATCTGTAAGGGCTCCTTAGAGTTGGAGGATTCTATAAATGCAGGGACAGGAAAAACACAGGAATAGGATAGGAATGCACGTGCAAAACAGAGCATTTGGAAACATAGGATTTCAGTCAACCTGGGTGTTTGGTTCACATGAATTGGAAGAACACAGGAATGGAGAAACGTGGTCAAATTAAAGTCAAACCACGTGAAAATGAAAAAAAATAAGAATCTTATTATGCCAGTAATGCAATTAGTTCTGTTCTTCATGCATATTAATTTGAAAAGGACGTCCAAGTGAATAAAATTCCTACCTTTTTTCTTCAAGAGAGACACCAAAGGAAAAAAAATCCTCCAGTTTTGCTTTGCTCCACTCCTTCTAACAGATTTGCACGAATAGTAGTTCCATAGCAAAGGATCCCTGAGGGATCGACATGAATGCAGAGTAACAAAGTGATGCCACGAGTGTACAACCTCTTTGTCATAGCCTTGTGGACCTCAGCATCATTGGGTTGGACGTGGAGGATGGTGATGATGCTGGTGTGACTGTCGGAGGCGGGGAAGAAGATCCGAGGCCTCTGGAAACGGCGCCGAGGGTACCGCTCCACTGTGATGGACGGTTCTGTCATTGGAGCAGCTCCAGTGTGGTGTACGGCGATGAGGCCGAAGCAGGACAAGACATACAACGTTAATCTGAAGTGGGACCCTAATATCATCTGCAATAGATGATGTAAAGTACATCACCAAAAAGTGCTAGATGTAAAACGCATCAGCCGCGCCACGGCCGGTCCGACAGATGCTGTAAGTACTGTTCACTCTGAACTTAACTGAAGAAAATGAACTTTACAGTCAAAACTGAATTTTACTGTCGAAACTGATTGAACTAGTAGCAGAGCATTGCAATAGATGTTTAGGGCATTCAAGCACTAGTAGCAGAGAAGCAGACGCTCGAGCAGGGAACGCACTAGCAGAGAGCAAGTCGTGCAGTAGCATCGCGAGTGAGTGCTAAAGCAGCAACTCCTGTAGCTGCTGGAGGTCGTGCAGCAGCAACAGCAGCACAAACGAGAGCAAGAGCAGAGCAGCAGCATGAACGAAAGCAAGGGCAGTGCAGCAGTGTGACAGACAGCAAGAACAGAGCTGCATCGCAAGCGAGAGCCAGAGCAGCTGCAACTAGTGCCGTTGTGGAAGTCGCCGCCGAGGAAGCAACGACATGGGAGGAGAGACGCCATGGATGATGTGGCCGGCGATGACGCCGTCGATGGAGACCCGCCATGTCTGCTCGGTATCGAGCACCGGCAGCCCCGTGAGATCGAATAAAAGATAAAATGCAGCGGTGAGTGCAGAACCTCCTTGGTGGCGCCGAGTTGGCCTCGGCTTCATCGGAGGAATTGGTGAGGGTGCTGCGGTTCCGGTGGGGCAGGTCAAGACGGTGCTGTGGGGATTGAGGTGGCGCGATAGACAAGGTGAACGTCGGGGCAACTCCTTGGAGGTGGAGGATGGGGCGGCTGATCCGGCGAGACGACGAGATCGACAATGGATCCTCATCCGGTGCGGTGGATGAGGGACGGCGAGCTGTTGCGGTGGACGATGTAGTCGGGGAAGAGTCTCCGGCAGGCGGCGGTCGGGAGGCCGACGGAGGAGCGTGGGTTTCACAGGTTTTGGCGGCCTCGGTGTACGAATGGGCGGGGG
>NC_041387.1:278005915-278189879 GCF_002162155.2 Triticum dicoccoides | reverse complement strand
TAATGCCACGTGCTGATGGCCCCTTTAAGGTGTTAGAGAAAATAAATGATAATGCATATAAACTTGAGCTGCCTGCAGATTTTGGGGTTAGTCCCACTTTTAACATTGCAGATTTGAAGCCTTATTTGGGTGAGGAAGATGAGCTTCCGTCGAGGACGACTTCATTTCAAGAAGGGGAGGATGATGAGGACATCAATACCATTGTTACACCCACAGCCCCTACTGCTACATATACGGGACCAATTACTAGAGCTCGCGCACGCCAATTAAATTATCAGGTACTTTTGTTTCTTGGTAATGATTCTAATGTTCATGAGAATATGATGCTGCCTAAATTGGATACATTTGTTTTGCTTACAAATGAAGGGCCTAGCTTGGAGAAGGATGAACATTGGAGCAAGAACAAGCATGGAGATGATGCTATGCGCAAGGGGAACACGAATGGAGTTACAAGTGATGATTTTAGGACTTTGAAGCCACCATAATGGGTGCATGAAGCCTTGGACGAAATATACAAGATGCCACTTCATAAACTTCGTCCCGAGGCTATTATAGGTGCTGCGTCACCTTTTTATTGGGCCAGGCCCATGTAATTTCGAAATACATAAGTATAGGCTATTTTTAGAGTCCGTATGTGTGGGAAAACCAGAGATAGGGTTGATTTCGGACCCCTCCACCAAGGGCCACGAAATTCCCCCTCTCTTCCTCCATATATACAGCCCTTAGGGCACCGTTTAGACTTTGGGTTTTGTTTAGATTAAAGTTCGCCATAGCAGCAACTTCGCGTACTTCGTTTGTGTTCAACGACCAGACAAAGGCGTCACAGAACCCCACCTTGATCAATAAAGCTTTCATCTTATATTCGCAATATCCAGATTGCAATCTTAGTTTCTTGCTTGTTCTTCGTTTGCTCGCAGGAAACAGACCCTCGTGGTCAGGTTGATCGTGCTCCGGCATGGTCAATAACCTCTCGGAGTTGGTTTAGTGATTGCTAAGGCGCGACGTCCTCGCACGTTCGTAGTCGGATCGTCAAAGTCGACTTCCACCTAAGCGATATCCATCATCTCATCGAAAGACGGGACACCTTTGCCTCTATCAAGTGGTATCAGATTTCCAGGTTGTTCGGTGAGATTTTACAGTTTTTCATAGTTTAGATCGAGTCTGTTCTTCATACCTACAGTCCACGAAAAAGCCACAAAAAAAATTAGGGTTAGTTCATCATATCCAAACCAATCTGAGCCTTTGCATAATCTTTTTAGGGTTTTGCTTTGTTGAATTTGCGGTTGCATCGTTGTGTCTAGTTGCTGGTCTTAGAGTCTAGTCTTTTAGAGTTTCGAGTTCTGGTCATAAGTTGTCACGCCGCCGCCGCACCATCATCATCGCCCCTGCCATCTACCACAACCGCTTATCCGCCACCGTTTCGAATCCGTATGCATATACCACCACCGCTGTCATATACCACCACCGCTGCCATCTACCAACATATATCCACCACCAATCCGAGTTCTTGTCATATTAGGTTTGTTTTCGAGATCCATCTAGATTCCGATTTGTGTTTCCTTGCCGGAGTAGGTTTCGAAAAAAAAGAGTCCGGAAACCACGCTCCGTTTAGGCCCAAAATTTTTCGAAAACGCATTTTTCGAAAAAATTTCTGGCTATCCTATTTTTAGGTGTTTCTGAGTGTTTTGAGACAGGTGCCATTATAGGAAGTTTTTTTTTGACCCATTTCCAGTTTTTGGGTCCGGGCAGTCAAAAAAAAAATTGGTCAAAAAAATTTCGTGCCCATCCTGTCAGTTTGAGCTAGGAAGAGTTTTGAGACACTCGCCATTATAGTGATTTTTCGCAAAAAAAAGCAGCGCAAAAAAAAAGAGCGCAAAAAAAAGAGCGAAAAAAATTCCAGAGTGTGCTTTTCCCTTGTTTACGTGCCGCGCCGTGATTTTGTTGGTGTTCTAGGCTCGCGTCTCTAGCACAGTCTAGCCTAGGACCAGCACAGTACCGTCGTTGATCGTTTATTCAACTTTGCATCTCTCAATTGATTATTGCTGACCCTTTTTGCTACCATATTATAAGCCTTCCCAGCTCCACATACATCTATGTCGTGCGGTTGACTCTCCCTGGTAATCGCTCTATCCAAGCTTTGAGAGTTTTTGACTACAACGGTTGCCGATCACCGCCTGCTGCTGGGTAAGAACTGGTAAGAATTTGAGATTTGCTTGACGGATTTGTGACACCCACCACCACCTCTTGTTAGTAGTCTGTAGGATCATATTCTTGTGTGTTTCTATTGCTGCTAACCATGCCAGGATCACAAGCCGACGAGACTGACTGGGAGAACATGACGAATAAGGATTTGCATGATAAATTTCAGCAAATGATGAGTGGACAGGTGCAAGATGTGCTAAACAGATTTGAAGAGGCCATGGAGAAGATAGATGGCATGGAGAAGACGTTCGAAACAAAGCTCGATAACAAGTTTAATGAATTGCTCGCGCGTCTTCCACCACCACCACCCGCTGCACCTAACGCACCTCTCCAACAACAACAACAACGACTACCTCCACGTCGCGAAACAGACCTCCGCCGAGTGAGCCGTGTTCCTCTTGCGTTTGGCCAAACTGTTGGTGCTGCTGTTGATACTTCTGTGGCTCCTGCTGCTGATGCGGAGGAGGATGATTATGTGGGAGATTACGAGGATGAGGTTGCTCAAAATCAGAACTACGTGCAACCACCTGCACCACAACCACCAGGTCATCCACATGCAAATAATCACAATGGTAGGGCTTTCCCTCAGGTACGAGATCATGACCATCTTCCTAAACTGAAATTGAATATTCCACCTTTCGAGGGTAGATATGTTCCTGATATATATCTTACTTGGGAGTTAGAAACTGAACAACGATTTACATGTTTACAATATCCCGAGGAGAGACGGGTTGCCGCTGCTGTTTGTGCTTTCACTAGTTTTGCATGTGTATGGTGGTCTGAACATTGTAGATTATATCCTATTCCAACTACTTGGGTTGCTTTGAAAACTGCTATGCATACTCGCTGGGTTCCACCATATTATCAACGTGAATTGCTTCAAAAATTACAGCGCTTAAGACAAGGAAAAAATTCTGTAGAAGAATATTATCAGGAATTACAAACTGGCATGATTAGATGTGGTATTGTTGAGGAGAATGAAGCTATGCTTGCACGTTTTACGGGTAGATTAAATAGAGAGATTCAGACCATTCTAGAGTATAAGGAGTATACTAATATCACTCGTTTATTCCATCTTGCTTGTAAAGCTGAACGTGAAGTGCAGGATCGACAAGCATTGGCGCGATCTAACTTTTCTGCAGGCCGACCTTCATCATGGACACCGCGTGCATCTTCTACTTCAACTGCACCAGCACCTCCATCAGGTGCCACCTCCAGCCGTGATACAAGAAAACAGGCACAACCACCATTATCTGCCAAGAGCGCACCTGCGGGGCCTGCACAGCGTTCTTCTTCTTCCATAGCATCAACAGGGCATACAAGTGATATTATTTGTCGTCGTTGTAAGGGAGGAGGTCATTATGCGAGAGAATGCAAATCTCCGCGTGTGATGATTGCTACCGCGGATGGTGGATATGAGTCCGCTAGTGACTATGATGAGGAGACTTTGGCTCTTATTACACGTGAAGAACATGGTGGAGATGATTCTGATCATGAGACGCAATACATGGCTCCTGAAGATGCTGACAGGTATGAATGTTTAGTTGCTCAACGTGTTTTGAGTGTGCAGGTCACACAAGCTGAGCAAAATCAGAGGCACAATTTGTTCCATACCAAGGGAGTTGTGAAGGAACATTCTGTGCGCGTCATCATAGACGGAGGGAGCTGCAACAACTTGGCTAGCATGGAGATGGTGGAGAAGCTTTCTCTCACCACAAGACCACATCCACATCCTTACTACATCCAATGGTTCAACAACAGCGGCAAGGTTAAGGTAACATGTACTGTTCGTGTGCATTTTAGTATCTCTACATATGCTGATTATGTTGATTGTGATGTGGTACCTATGCAAGCATGTTCCTTATTACTTGGTAGACCATGGCAATTTGATAAAAATTCTGTACATCATGGTAGAAACAATCACTATACTCTTGTTTATAAGGATAAAAATATTACTTTGCTTCCTATGACTCCCGATTCCATTTTGAAAGATGATATTAATAGAGCTAATAAAGCAAAACAGGAGAAGAATAAGAGTAAAAATCAGATTGTGGCAAAAGAATTTGAGCAACAAATGAAGCCTAATAATAAACCATCTAGTGTTGCTTTTGAAATTAAATTGAAAAGTGCATGTTTATTTGCCAGCAAATCTGATATTGATGAGCTAGATTTCAGCAAATCTGTTTGCTATGCTTTTGTGTGCAAAAGGCATTATTTTCATTCGAGGACATGCCTTCCTCTTTGCCTCCTGCTGTCACTAACATTTTGTAGGAGTTCGCTGACGTCTTTCCACAAGACGTGCCACCGGGATTACCGCCTATTCGAGGGATTGAGCATCAAATTGACTTAATTCCCGGTGCTTCACTGCCAAACCATGCACCATACCGTACCAATCCAGAGGAGACGAAGGAGATTATGCGTCAAGTACAAGAGCTTCTCGACAAAGGTTATATACGCGAATCCCTTAGTCCTTGTGCTGTTCCTATTATTCTAGTGCCGAAAAAGGATGGTACATCACGTATGTGTGTTGATTGTAGAGGCATTAATAATATTACTATTCGTTATCGTCATCCTATTCCTAGGCTAGATGATATGCTTGATGAATTGAGTGGCTCTACAATATTCTCCAAAGTTTATTTGCATAGTGGATACCATCAAATTCGTATGAAATTGGGAGATGAATGGAAAACAGAATTTAAAACTAAGTTTGGATTATATGAGTGGTTAGTCATGCCTTTTGGGTTAACTAATGCACCTAGTACTTTCATGAGATTAATGAACGAAGTTTTACGTGCTTTCATTGGACGATTTGTGGTAGTTTACTTTGATGACATATTGATTTATAGCAGATCTTTGGAAGAACATTTGGAACATTTACGTGCTGTTTTTATTGCTCTACGTGATGCACGTTTGTTTGGTAACCTGGGAAGTGCACCTTTTGCACCGACCGAGTATCTTTTCTTGGCTATGTTGTTACTCCACAGGGAATTGAAGTTGATAAAGCCAAGATTGAAGCTATTGAGAGTTGGCCGCAGCCCAAAACGGTCACACAAGTGAGGAGTTTTCTTGGCCTCGCTGGATTCTATAGGCGTTTTGTGAGAGATTTCAGCACCATTGCTGCACCTCTCAATGAGCTTACAAAGAAAGATGTGTCTTTTCTTTGGGGTACCGCACAGGAAGAAGCCTTCTCGGTATTGAAAGATAAGTTGACACATGCTCCTTTACTCCAACTTCCTGATTTTAATAAGACTTTTGAGCTTGAATGTGATGCTAGTGGAATTGGATTAGGAGGTGTGTTATTACAAGATGGCAAACCTGTTGCATACTTTTCTGAAAAATTGAGTGGGCCTAGTCTGAATTATTCTACTTATGATAAAGAATTATATGCTCTTGTTCGGACTTTAGAAACATGGCAACATTATTTATGGCCCAAAGAATTTGTTATACATTCTGATCATGAATCTTTGAAACATATTAAAAGTCAAGCTAAACTGAATCCTAGACATGCTAAATGGGTTGAATTTATTGAGACTTTCCCTTATGTCATTAAACACAAGAAGGGAAAAGAAAATGTTATTGCTGATGCATTGTCTCGTCGCTATACTATGCTTTCACAACTTGACTTCAAAATATTTGGTTTGGAGACCATCAAAGATCAATATGTGCATGATGCTGATTTTAAAGATGTAATGCAGAATTGTAAAGAAGGTAGAATGTGGAACAAGTTTGTCGTTAACGATGGATTTGTGTTTCGTGCTAACAAGCTATGCATTCCAGCTAGCTCCGTTCGTCTTTTGTTGTTGCAGGAGGCGCATGGAGGAGGATTAATGGGACACTTTGGCGTGAAAAAGACGGAGGACGTACTTGCTACACATTTCTTTTGGCCAAAGATGAGACGGGATGTTGAGCGTTTTATTACTCGATGCACTACATGTCAAAAAGCTAAGTCACGACTCAATCCTCATGGTTTATATATGCCTTTGCCTGTACCTAGTGTTCCTTGGGAGGATATATCTATGGACTTTGTTTTAGGTTTACCTCGAACAAAGAAGGGGAGTGATAGCATATTTGTTGTCGTGGATAGATTCTCGAAAATGGCACATTTTATAGCTTGTCATAAAAGCGATGATGCTATTAATGTTGCTGATTTGTTCTTTCGTGAAATTATTCGCTTGCATGGTGTGCCAAATACTATTGTTTCAGATCGTGATACTAAATTTCTTACCACTTTTGGAGATGTTTATGGGCTAAGTTGGGGACTAAACTGCTTTTTAGTACTACTTGTCACCCCCAAACTGATGGACAAACTGAAGTAGTCAATAGAACGTTGTCTACTATGCTTAGGGCTGTTTTGAAGAATAATAAGAAAATGTGGGAGGAATGCTTGCCTCATATTGAATTTGCTTATAATCGTTCATTGCATTCTACTACTAAGATGTGCCCTTTTGAAGTTGTGTATGGTTTCCTACCTCGTGCACCTATTGATTTGTTGCCTCTTCCATCTTCGGAGAAGGTTAATTTTGATGCTAAACAACATGCTGAATTGATTTTAAAAATGCATGAGTTAACTAAGTAAAACATTGAGCGTATGAATGCTAAATATAAACTTGCTGGAGATAAGGGTAGAAAACATGTTGTGTTTGCACCTGGAGATCTTGTTTGGTTACATTTGCGTAAGGATAGATTTCCTGATTTGCGCAAATGAAAGCTAATGCCACGTGCTGATGGTCCCTTTAAGGTGTTAGAGAAAATAAATGATAATGCATATAAACTTGAGCTGCCTGCAGATTTTGGGGTTAGTCCCACTTTTAACATTGCAGATTTGAAGCCTTATTTGCGTGAGGAAGATGAGCTTCCGTCGAGGACGACTTCATTTCAAGAAGGGGAGGATGATGAGGACATCAATACCATTGTTATACCCACAACCCCTACTTCTACATATATGGGACCAATTACTAGAGCTCGCCCACGCCAATTAAATTATCAGGTACTTTCGTTTCTTGGTAATGATTCTAATGTTCATGAGAATATGATGCTTCCTAAATTGGGTACATTTGTTTTGCTTACAAATGAAGGGCCTAGCTTGGAGAAGGATGAACATTGGAGCAAGAACAAGCATGGAGATGATGCTATGCGCAAGGGGAACAAGAACGGAGTTACAAGTGATGATTTTAGGACTTTGAAGCCACCATAATGGGTGCATGAAGCCTTGGACGAAATATACAAGATGCCACTTCATAAACTTCGTCCCGAGGCTATTATAGGTGCTGCATCACCTTTTTATTGGGCCAGGCCCATGTAATTTCGAAATACATAAGTATAGGCTATTTTTAGAGTCCGTATGTGTGGGGAAACCAGAGATAGGGTTGATTTCGGACCCCTCCACCAAGGGCCATGAAATTCCCCCTCTCTTCCTCCATATATACAGCCCTTAGGGTACCGTTTAGACTTTGGGTTTTGTTTAGATTAAAGTTCGCCGTAGCTGCAACTTCGCGTACTTCGTTTGTGTTCAACGACCAGACAAAGGTGTCATAGAACCCCACCTTGATCAATAAAGCTTTCATCTTATATTCGCAATATCCAGATTGCAATCTTAGTTTCTTGCTTGTTCTTCGTTTGCTCACAGGAAACAGACCCTCGTGGTTAGGTTGATCGTGCTCCGGCGTGGTCAATAACCTCTCGGAGTTGGTTTAGCGATTGCTAAGGCGCGACGTCCTCGCACGTTCGTAGTCGGATCGTCAAAGTCGACTTCCACCAAAGCGATATCCATCATCTCATCGAAAGACGGGACACCTTTGCCTCTATCAGTTACCAGCGTACCCCCACCAGTTTTGGCACCGCGACATGGAGCTTCATTTCCATCTGAGGGTTAGAAGGGGGATTTCGCGTGTCTGGGCTGTGGGACCGATTTCGGACGAGGAGGGAGTTCTCGCGCGCGTCGAAATTTCGGGATAACAAGGCGCGGCGCGGGTTGAAGAGGCGGGAGTTTCAAAGCAGGTGAGACAAAAGATACTCGAGCTTGAAAATTTCGGGATAACAAGATGCGGATTCCTTGTTCGGCAGAACAAACTTAACATGTAAAAAGAACAATTCATACAAGACACAAGAGAGTCATGTCCCCTTTTACTATATTGCTATAGATGCCGTTGAAAAAACTACAAGAAAAATGTAAAAAAAATCGGGAGAACAAGATTACCCTGCACAGTACTAAATCGATTCGCACTTCCCTCAACAACAACAAAAAACAAATCAATTCCCACCAAAAGAAAGAGTAATGCCCCTTTTTATATGATTACAAATGCCAGGATCTCGAATTTCAATTTTTGAATCCATGTTATGTTGAATTCAAATATATTGTTAGGTGACCTTGCGGTTTATAATTGATGTAGTCGTACATTTTGATCTTCCATCATATATGAACATTTTACTCCACCATGTGAACATATATATTGTCGTCTACCATATGGACTAAATTTGAATCTATTTTCCTTATTTGAATACGATGGTTGTCAAGTTATACAATAATTTAAATATTATCTTGATAACAAAAAACATGCATATAGCAATAATCATATTTCACTATGAACTACATGTACCATACGCTCTCCAATTCAAATATCTGTATCCATTTTATGTTGAATTCAAATCATAGTACATTTTTGGTCTAGGTAGCGAGATGTTCGGGATAATCTAAACCCTGTTTTCATGTGTATAATTTTTGGCTGAATTGGGACAAGTTTTGGTATAAGCTTCTTGCAAAACCGGAGATTCTCTGAACAAGCCTCGTGGTTCCGAGAGGGAACGTGTCACCTTTGTGTGTGAAACGATATACGCTGCCTCACCCCTGATTTTCTTTATAGAGGCAACATAGAACTATATGAGTGCCCTGTTAAATTTTGGAATTATTTCGGGTTCGTTTGGCCTTTTTATACATTAATTGAGTTTCTGGACTTTTAATGTGCATAATCTAAATATGAACTGCATGCACATGCTCCGGTGCACCAAAGTTGGTTGAAAAATCACATGTGTGTCCTTGGTTGAATTTGTAGGTCCCATGGAAGAAATGAGAACGAAATTCAAACATCTGGGCGTCGTGACTCGGCCGAGAACATCGAGAAACTTAGATTTTAAATTCATGTAAATCCAAAACTTGCCTGGAAATCATGAAACTTGGCATGGTGTCATGTCATGGCACTAAGATATTGTGGTAAAAAATTGGGCCAATTTGGAAGCTCGTGGTTCTAAGAGGGAACATGCCACCTTTGAGTGTGAAACTATATACGCTGCCCCCTGCATTTCTTCACAAAGGCAACATAGAACTACATGAGTGCCCTGTTAATTTTTGGAATTATTCCGGGTTTGTTTGTCGTTTTTATACATTAATTGAGTTTCTGGCCATTTCATGTGCATAAGTCAAATTTGAACTACAAGCACATGCTCTCGTGCACCAAAGTTGGTTGAAAAATCACATTTGTGTCCTCGGGTGAATTTCTAGGTCCCATGCAAGAAGTGAGAATAAAATTCAAACATCTGGGCATCGTGGCTCGACCGAGAACATTGAGAAACTGGGTTTTAAAATTCTTGTAAATCCAAAACACGTCTGAAAATCATGAAACTTGGCATGGGTGTCATGTCATGGTACTACCATGCTGTGGTAAAAAAATTGGCCGAATAGGAACATATTTTTGTATAAGCTTCTTGCAAACCGAAGCTTCTCTCAAGAAGGCTCATGGTTCTGAGAGGGAACGTGCCACCTTTGAGTGTGAAAAGATATACGCTGTCCTCCTTGAGTTTATTTACAAAGGCAACATAGAACTACATGAGTGCCCTGTTAAATTTTGAAATTATTCTGTCTTCGCTTGGCCTTATTTACACATTAATTGAGTTTTTGGTCATTTAATTTGCATAATTCAAATTTGAACTACAAGCACATGCTCCCGTGCACCAAAGTTGGTTGAAAAATCACATTTGTGTCCTCGGGTGATGATAGAGGCGGGGTGTCCCGATCTTTCGATGAGATGATAACTATCGATTTGGTGGAGACGACTTTGACGATCCGACTACAAACATGCACGACGTTGCGCCTTAGCAATCGCTAAACCAATCTCCTGAGGTTATTGACGACGCCGGAAGCACGGTCAACCTGACCACGAAGGTCTATTCCTGCAAGCAATCGAAGAACAAGAAAGAATATGATAAAAGCAATCTGAATATTGCGAGTATATATGAAGTTTTGATAAAGATGGGGATCCGTAAGCGATCTTGGTCTGGTCGTTGGACACAAACGAAGTACACGAAGTTGCAATGGCTAACTTTTAACTAAACAAATCCCAAAGTCTAAATGATGCCCTAAGGGCTGTATATATGGAGGAAGAGGGGGGAATTTCGTGGCCCTTGGTGGAGGGGTCCGAAACCATCCCTATCTCTTGTTTCCCCACACATACGGACTCTAAAAATAGCCTATACTTATGTATTTCGAAATTACATGGGCCTGGCCCAATAATAAGGTGACGCAACACCTAAAATAGCCTCGGGACGAAATTTATGAAGTGGCATCTTGTATATTTCGTCCAAGGCTTCATGCACCCATTATGGTGGCTTCAAAGTCCTGAAATCATCACTTGTAACCCCGTTCTTGTTCCCCTTGCGCATGCCATCATCTCCATGCTTGTTCTTGCTCCAATGTTCATCCTTCTCCAAGCTAGGCCCTTCATTTGTAAGCAAAACAAATGTATCCAATTTAGGCAGCATCATATTCTCATGAACATTAGAATCATTACCAAGAAACGAAAGTACCTGGTAATTTAGTTGGCGTGCACGAGCTCTAGTAATTGGTCCAGTATGTATAGCAGCAGGGGCTGTGGGTGTAACAATTGTATTGATGTCCTCATCATCCTCCCCTTCTTGAAATGAAGTCGTCCTCGACGGAAGTTCATCTTCCTCACCCAAATAAGGCTTCAAATCTGCAATGTTAAAAGTGGGACTAACCCCAAAATCTGCAGGCAGCTCAAGTTTATATGCATTATCATTTATTTTCTCTAACACCTTAAAGGGACCATCAGCACGTGGCATTAACTTTAATTTGCGCAAATCAGGAAATCTATCCTTACGAAAATGTAAGCAAACAAGATCTCCAGGTGCAAACACAACATGTTTTCTACCCTTATCTCCAGCAAGTTTATATTTAGCATTCATACGCTCAATGCTTTCCTTAGTTAACTCATGCATTTTTAAAATAAATTCAGCACGTTGTTTAGCATCAAAATTAACCTTCTCAGAAGATGGAAGAGCCAACAAATCAATAGGTGCACGAGGTAGGAAACCATACACAACTTCAAAAGGGCACATCTTAGTAGTAGAATGCAATGAACGATTATAAGCAAATTCAATATGAGGCAAGCATTCCTCCCACATTTTCTTATTATTCTTCAAAACAGCCCTAAGCATAGTAGACAACGTTCTATTGACTACTTCAGTTTGTCCATCAGTTTGGGGGTGACAAGTAGTACTAAAAAGCAGTTTAGTCCCCAACTTAGCCCATAAACATCTCCAAAAGTGGCTAAGAAATTGAGTATCATAGTATTTGGCACACCATGCAAGCGAATAATTTCACGAAAGAACAAATCAGCAACACTAACAACATCATCGCTTTTATGACATGGTATAAAGTGTGCCATTTTCGAGAATCTATCCACGACAACAAATATGCTATCCCTCCCCTTCTTTGTTCGAGGTAAACCTAAAACAAAGTCCATAGATATATCCTCCCAAGGAACACTAGGTACAGGCAAAGGCATATATAAACCATGAGGATTGAGTCGTGACTTAGCTTTTTGACATGTAGTGCAGCGAGCAATAAAACGCTCAACATCCCGTCTCATCTTTGGCCAAAAGAAATGTGTAGCAAGTACGTCCTCCGTCTTCTTCACGCCAAAGTGTCCCATTAATCCTCCTCCATGCGCCTCCTGCAACAACAAAATACGAACGGAGCTAGCTGGAATGCATAGCTTGTTAGCACGAAACACCAATCCATCGTTAACAACAAACTTGTTCCACATTCTTCCTTCTTTACAATTCTGCATTACATCTTTAAAATCAGCATCATGCACATATTGATCTTTGATGGTCTCCAAACCAAATATTTTGAAGTCAAGTTGTGAAAGCATAGTATAGCGACGAGACAATGCATCAGCAATAACATTTTCTTTTCCCTTCTTGTGTTTAATGACATAAGGGAAAGTCTCAATGAATTCAACCCATTTAGCATGTCTACGATTCAGTTTAGCTTGACTTTTAATATGTTTCAAAGATTCATGATCAGAATGTATAACAAATTCTTTGGGCCATAAATAATGTTGCCATGTTTCTAAAGTCCAAACAAGAGCATATAATTCTTTATCATAAGTAGAATAATTCAGACTAGGCCCACTCAATTTTTCAGAAAAGTATGCAACAGGTTTGCCATCTTGTAATAACACACCGCCTAATCCAATTCCACTAGCATCACATTCAAGCTCAAAAGTCTTATTAAAATCAGGAAGTTGGAGTAAAGGAGCATGTGTCAACTTATCTTTCAATACCGAGAAGGCTTCTTCCTATGCGGTACCCCAAAGAAAAGGCACATCTTTCTTTGTAAGCTCATTGAGAGGTGCAACAATGGTGCTGAAATCTCTCACAAAATGCCTACAGAATCCAGCGAGGCCAAGAAAACTCCTCACTTGTGTGACCGTTTTGGGCTGCGGCCAACTCTCAATAGCTTCAATCTTGGCTTTATCAACTTCAATTCCCTGTGGAGTAACAACATAGCCAAGAAAAGATACTCGGTCGGTGCAAAAGGTGCACTTCCCAAGGTTACCAAACAAACGTGCATCACGTAGAGCAATAAAAATAGCACGTAAATGTTCCAAATGTTCTTCCAAAGATCTGCTATAAATCAATATGTCATCAAAGTAAACTACCACAAATCGTCCAATGAAAACACGTAAAACTTCGTTCATTAATCTCATGAAAGTACTAGGTGCATTAGTTAACCCAAAAGGCATGACTAACCAGTCATATAATCCAAACTTAGTTTTAAATGCCGTTTTCCATTCATCTCCCAATTTCATACGAATTTGATGGTATCCACTACGCAAATCAACTTTGGAGAATATTGCAGAGCCACTCAATTCATCAAGCATATCATCGAGCCTAGGAATAGGATGACGATAACGAATAGTAATATTATTAATGCCTCTACAATCAACACACATACGTGATGTACCATCCTTTTTTGGCACTAGAATAATAGGAACAGCACAAGGACTAACGGATTCGCGTATATAACCTTTGTCGAGAAGCTCTTGTACTTGACGCATAATCTCCTTCGTCTCCTCTGGATTGGTATGGTATGGTGCACGGTTTGGCAGTGAAGCACCGGGAATTAAGTCAATCTGATGTTTAATCCCTCGAATAGGCGGTAATCCCGGTGGCACGTCTTGTGGAAAGACGTCAGCGAACTCCTGCAAAATGTTAGTGACAGCAGGAGGCAAAGAGGAAGGCACGTCCTCGAATGAAAATAATGCCTCTTTGCACACAAAAGCATAGCAAACATATTTGCTGAAATCTAGCTCATCAATATCAGATTTGGTGGCAAATAAACATGCACTTTTCAATTTAATTTCAGAAGCAACACTAGATGGTTTATTATTAGGCTTCATTTGTTGCTCAAATTCTTTTGCCACAATCTGATTTTCACTCTTATTCTTCTCCTGTTTTGCTTTATTAGCTCTATTAATATCATCTTTCAAAATGGAATCAGGAGTCATAGGAAGCAAAGTAATATTTTTATCCTTATGAACAAGAGTATAGTGATTGTTTCTACAATGGTGTACAGAATTTTTATCAAATTGCCATGGTCTACCAAGTAATAAGGAACATGCTTGCATAGGTACCACATCACAATCAACATAATCAGCATATGTAGAGATACTAAAATGCACACGAACAGTACGTGTTACCTTAACCTTGCCGCTGTTGTTGAACCATTGGATGTAGTAAGGATGTGGATGTGGTCTTGTGGTGAGAGAAAGCTTCTCCACCATCTCCATGCTAGCCAAGTTGTTGCAGCTCCCTCTGATGAGGACATCAATACAATTGTTACACCCACAGCCCCTGCTGCTATACATACTGGACCAATTACTAGAGCTCGTGCACGCCAACTAAATTACCAGGTACTTTCGTTTCTTGGAAATGATTCTAATGTTCATGAGAATATGATGCTGCCTAAATTGGATACATTTGTTTTGCTTACAAATGAAGGGCCTAGCTTGGAGAAGGATGAACATTGGAGCAAGAACAAGCATGGAGATGATGGCATGCGCAAGGGGAACAAGAACGGTGTTACAAGTGATGATTTCAGGACTTTGAAGCCACCATAATGGGTGCATGAAGCCTTGGACGAAATATACAAGATGCCACTTCATAAATTTCGTCCCGAGGCTATTTTAGGTGCTGCGTCACCTTATTATTGGGCCAGGCCCATGTAATTTCGAAATACATAAGTATAGGCTATTTTTAGAGTCCGTATGTGTGGGAAAACAAGAGATAGGGTTGATTTCGGACCCCTCCACCAAGGGCCACGAAATTCCCCCCTCTTCCTCCATATATACAGCCCTTAGGGCATCGTTTAGACTTTGGGTTTTGTTTAGATTAAAAGTTCGCCATAGCTGCAACTTCGCGTACTTCGTTTGTGTTCAACGACCAGACAAAGGCGTCACAGAACCCCACCTTGATCAATAAAGCTTTCATCTTATATTCGCAATATCCAGATTGCAATCTTAGTTTCTTGCTTGTTCTTCGTTTGCTCGCAGGAAACAGACCCTCGTGGTCAGGTTGATCGTGCTCCGGCGTGGTCAATAACCTCTCGGAGTTGGTTTAGCGATTGCTAAGGCGCGACGTCCTCGCACGTTCGTAGTCGGATCGTCAAAGTCGACTTCCACCAAAGCGAAATCCACCATCTCATCGAAAGACGGGACACCTTTGCCTCTATCATCATCAATATCAGATTTGGTGGCAAATAAACATGCACTTTTCAATTTAATTTCAGAAGCAACACTAGATGGTTTATTATTAGGCTTCATTTGTTGCTCAAATTCTTTTGCCACAATCTGATTTTCACTCATATTCTTCTCCTGTTTTGCTTTATTAGCTCTATTAATATCATCTTTCAAAATGGAATCAGGAGTCATAGGAAGCAAAGTAATATTTTTATCCTTATGAACAAGAGTATAGTGATTGTTTCTACCATGGTGTACAGAGTTTTTATCAAATTGCCATGGTCTACCAAGTAATAAGGAACATGCTTGCATAGGTACCACATCACAATCAACATAATCAGCATATGTAGAGATACTAAAATGCACACGAACAGTACGTGTTACCTTAACCTTGCCGCTGTTGTTGAACCATTGGATGTAGTAAGGATGTGGATGTGGTCTTGTGGTGAGAGAACGCTTCTCCACCATCTCCATGCTAGCCAAGTTGTTGCAGCTCCCTCCGTCTATTATGACGCGCACAGAACATTCCTTCACAACTCCCTTGGTATGGAACAAATTGTGCCTCTGATTTTGCTCAGCTTGTGTGACCTGCACACTCAAAACACGTTGAGCAACTAAACATTCATACCTGTCAGCGTCTTCAGGAGCCATGTATTGCATCTCATGATCAGAATCATCTCCACCATGTTCTTCACGTGTAATAAGAGCCAAAGTCTCCTCATCATAGTCACTAGCGGACTCATATTCACCATCCGCGGTAGCAATCATCACACGCGGAGATTTGCATTCTCTCGCATAATGACCTCCTCCCTTACAACGACGACAGATAATATCACTTGTGTGCCCTGTTGATGCCATGGAAGAAGAAGAACTCTGTGCAGGCCCAGTAGGTGCGCTCTTGGCAGATAATAGTGGTTGTGCCTGTTTTCTTGTATCACGACTGGAGGAGGCACCTGATTGAGGTGCTGGTGCAGTTGAAGTAGAAGATGCACGCGGTGTCCATGATGAAGGTCGGCCTGCAGAAAAGTTAGATCGCGCCAATGCTTGTCGATCCTGCACTTCACGTTCAGCTTTACAAGCAAGATGGAATAAACGAGTGATATTAGTATACTCCTTATAGTCTAGAATGGTCTGAATCTCTCTATTTAATCCACCCAGAAAACGTGCAAGCATAGCTTCATTCTCCTCAACAATACCACATCTAATCATGCCAGTTTGTAATTCCTGATAATATTCTTCTATAGAATTTTTCCCTTGTCTTAAACGCTGCAATTTTTGAAGCAATTCACGTTGATAATATGGTGGAACCCAACGCGTACGCATAGCAGTTTTCAAAGCAGCCCATGTAGTTGGAATAGGATATAATCTACAATGTTCAGACCACCATACACATGCAAAACTAGTGAAAGCACAAACAGCAGCAGCAACCCATCTCTCCTCGGGATATTGTAAACATGTAAAACGTTGTTCAGTTTCTAACTCCCAAGTAAGATATATATCAGGAACATATCTACCCTCAAATGGTGGAATATTCAATTTCAGTTTAGGAATATGGACATCATCTCGTACCTGAGGTGGTGGTGCAGGCCTACCATTACGAATATATACCTGAGGTCGACCTGCTGGTGGTGGTGCTGGTGGGTGCACGTAGTTCTGATTTTGATCAACCTCATCCTCATTATCGCCCGCATACTCATCATCCTCCTTGGTACCAGCAGCAGCAGTAGCAGGAGCCAAAGAAGCATCAATAACAGGAACAACAGCACCAGAAGTTTGGCCATCCTCAATAGGAACACGCTTCGCTCGTCCATACTGATTCGGAAGGATGCGTTGTTGTTGGTGTTGCAGAGGTGCGATAGGTGCAGCCGGCGGTGGTGGTGTTAAACGCGCGAGCAATTCATTAAACTTGCTATCAAGCTTTGTTTCGAACGTCTTCTCCATGCCATCTATCTTCTCCATGGCGTCGTCAAATCTGTTTAGCACATCTTGCACCTGTCCACTCATCATTTGCTGAAATTTATCATGTAGCTGTTTGTTCGTCAGGTTCTCCCAATCAGTCTCATCGGCTTGTGATCCTACCATGGTTAGCAGCAAATAGAAACACACAAGAATATGATCCTACATACTACTAAGAAGTGGTGGTTGTGTATCACAAACCCGTCAAGCAAATCTCAAATTCTTACCAGTTCTTACCCAGCAGCAGGTGGTGATCGGCAACCGTTGTAGTCAAAACTCTCAAAGCTTGGATAGAGCGATTACCAGGGAGAGTCAAATGCACGACGTAGATGTATGTGGAACTGGGAAGGCTTATAATATGGTAGCAAAAGGGGTCAGCAAAAATCAATTCAGAGATGCAAAGTTGAATAAACGCTCAACGACGGTACTGTGCTGGTCCTAGGCTAGACCGTGCTAGAGACGCGAGCCTAGAACACTAACAAAATCACGGCGCTGCACGTAAACAAGGGAAAAGCACACTCTGGATTTTTTTTTCGCTTTCTTTTTGCGCTCTTTTTTTTGCGCTGCTTTTTTTTTTGCGAAAAATCACTATAATGGCGAGTGTCTCAAAACTCTTCCTAGGTCAAACTGACAGGACGGGCACGAAATTTTTTTGACCAATTTTTTTTTCGTTTTTTCGACTGCCCGGACCCAAAAACTGGAAACGGGTCAAAAAAAACTTCCTATAATGGCACCTGTCTCAAAACACTTAGAAACACCTAAAAATAGGATAGCCAGATTTTTTTTTGAAAAATGCGTTTTCGAAAATTTTTGGGCCTAAACGGAGGGTGGTTTTTTTTTCCGAAACCTACTCCGGCAAGGAAACACGAATCGGAATCTAGATGGATCTCGAAAACAAACCTAATATGACAAGAACTCGGATTGGTGGTGGATATATGGTGGTGGTATATGGCAGCGGTGGTGGTATATGGCAGCGGTGGTAATATATGGATATGGATCGGTGGTGGTATATGGATACGGATTGGTGGTGGTATATGGATACGGATTCGGAGCAGTGGTGGTAGGTGACAGGGGCGATGATGATGGTGCGGTGGCGGCGTGACAACTTATGACCAGAACTCGAAACTCTAAAAGACTAACGCTAAGACCAGCAACTAGACATAACGATGCAACCACAAATTCAACAAAGCAAAACCCTAAAAAGATTATGCAAAAGCTTAGATTGGTTCGGATATGATGAACTAACCCTAATTTTTTTTGGCTTTTTCGTGGACTGTAGGTATGAAGAACAAACTCGATCTAAACTAGGAAAAACTGTAAAATCTCACCGAGCAACCTGGAAATCTGATACCACTTGATAGAGGCGGGGTGTCCCGATCTTTCGATGAGATGATAACTATCGATTTGGTGGAGACGACTTTGACGATCCGACTACAAACGTGCACGACGTTGCGCCTTAGCAATCGCTAAACCAATCTCCTGAGGTTATTGACCACGCCGGAAGCACGGTCAACCTGACCACGAAGGTCTATTCCTGCAAGCAATCGAAGAACAAGCAAGAATATGATAAAAGCAATCTAAATATTGTGAGTATATATGAAGTTTTGATAAAGATGGGGATCCGTAAGCGGTCTTGGTCTGGTCGTTGGACACAAATGAAGTACACGAAGTTGCAATGGCTAACTTTTAACTAAACAAATCCCAAAGTCTAAACGATGCCCTAAGGGCTGTATATATGGAGGAAGAGGGGGGAATTTCGTGGCCCTTGGTGGAGGGGTCCGAAATCATCCCTATCTCTTGTTTCCCCACACATACGAACTCTAAAAATAGCCTATACTTATGTATTTCGAAATTACATGGGCCTGGCCCAATAATAAGGTGATGCAGCACCTAAAATAGCCTCGGGACGAAATTTATGAAGTGGCATCTTGTATATTTCGTCCAAGGCTTCATGCACCCATTATGGTGGCTTCAAAGTCCTGAAAGCATCACTTGTAACTCCGTTCTTGTTCCCCTTGCGCATGCCATCATCTCCATGCTTGTTCTTGCTCCAATGTTCATCCTTCTCCAAGCTAGGCCCTTCATTTGTAAGCAAAACAAATGTATCCAATTTAGGCAGCATCATATTCTCATGAATATTAGAATCATTACCAAGAAACGAAAGTACCTGGTAATTTAGTTGGCGTGCACGAGCTCTAGTAATTGGTCTAGTATGTATAGCAGCAGGGGCTGTGGGTGTAACAATTGTATTGATGTCCTCATCAGGTGAATTTCTAGGTCCCATGCAAATAATGAGAATAAAATTCAAACATCTGGGCATCATGGCTCGGTCGAGAACATTGAGAAACTTGGTTTTAAAATCATGAAACTTGGCATGGTGTCATGTCATGGTAGTACCATGCCATGGTCAAAAAATATGGCCGAATAGGAACAAATTTTGGTATAAGCTTCTTGCAAATCGGAGCTTCTCTCAAGAAGGCTTGTGGTTCTGGGAGGGAACGTGTCACCTTTGTGTGCATAATTCAAATTTGAAATACAAGCACATGTTCCAGTGCACCAAAGTTGGTTGAAAAATCACATGTGCGTCCTCGGGTAAATTTCTAGGTTCCATGCAAGAAATGGGAATGAAATTCAAACATCTGGGCATCGTGGCTGGGCTGGAAACATTGAGAAACTTAGTTTTTTATTTCCTGTAAATCCAAAACACGCATGAAAATAATGAAACTTGGCTTGGTGCCATGACATGGCACCAACATGCTGTGGTAATTTTGCAGTCCGATTTGCGAAGGCGCACACATTAACAATCAACAAAGTCATTTTGGAACAAGTGCCATCACGTTACAATCGGAAACACAAGTATTATTGAAACCGTGGGTGTTCTATTTACTACCATTTACGTGCCGCCATGTGTCCCCATTTTTTATTAGCTAGGAGGTGCCGTGCAGGGTAGCTATTTGAGTACGAGAGGCGTGCGATCAGACCCCTGCGCGTGCTTATCGGGAGGAGAGCCCTTTGACCTCCATCAACCGTCCACCTCTCTGCCAAGGTCCCATTAATGGCGCCCGAGCCTCTGTTTAATGGCGTGGCTATGTCTCACTCGACTGTGATTTAAGAGAGAAAAAAGAAAATCTGAAAGCACAGATCTTGATGTAAGATCGACAGACCTATATAGCATCTACTGCGACTTATAGCAAGACTGATGAATATATAAGGACGAGTAATTGTCTTACATAATTAGAAAGATAATTAAAAAAGCCACATGCGGCTACGCCTGAAATACACAAGGGCAAAAGAAGAAGGAAGACAAGGATCTGGCTCGCTGATCTCTACTTTCTTGATGCGTTGCTGCAGGCCGCGGGAACTAGTCTCCGCGACGAGCGGCGATGAGCTCTTTCGTGTCCTCAAGATGTTGCTTGAGAACATCCATGGATTCCTCCACCAGCCTTTGGTGCTCGTTGCGGAGCATGTCATTCTCGTCCATAAGTTTCTTGACGATGACGCTGGTCCTCTTCAACAAGTCACTGGTCTCCTCCTGCTGGTCTGCACTTCGGACGATCTTCGCCCTCAACAGGTCGCGCTTGGCCCGGAGCCTCTCATTGCCCTCCCTTAGTTGCCGGATGATGCCGGTAGCCTGTTCAAACGAGGCTTTCATGTCGTCCTGCAACCTCGCCCAATCGGAGATCTGATCCATCTTGCTATGGACGATCACATGCATGCGCCTGTAATAGTCGTCGCCTGCCCGCGAGAAATTTTCCCAGACCGCTGCGGCGCGGCGGGACATCTTTGCCGCATTTGCGGCGCGGCGGGACATCTCTGCTGCTTTCGCGGCGCGGCCGGACCAGTCTGCTGCATCAACAGCGCGGCGGGACCTCTGTGTTGCTACTTCCGCGTGGCGGGACATGTCGGTTGCTTTCGCAGCGAGGCGGGACATCTCTCGCGCTTCCGCTTCCATGCTCGCCTCTCCCTGGTGGCAATCTCTCGACCCAGAACTCACGCTGGCCATGGCAGACGCAAGGGAAGGATGCTGAATGACTTGTTTGTTTTTGTGGATGAGGAGTTAAGGAGGAATGTGCAGCCATCTTGGCATACTAGTATTTATAACCGAGTACTAATACACTCCTAAGTGGGAAACCATTTAGGTTGTGATTGGTGTGAACATGTTTGCAATTCAATATAGCGTGGTACTAATACGCTCCTAAGTGGGAAACCGTTTAGATTGTGATCGGTGTGAACAGGTTTGCAATTCAATATAGCATGGAGTAATTTGGAATGTGACGAGACGCAAGCTCAAAATTTATTGACGGTTCTAGTTTCGAAGTGCGGCACTATTCCCGGATGGAGTAGTTCTTTTTCTACTGTTGTGTACGTGTAATAACTGGCACCGTCGTATGCATATCTTACGGTTAATGGGCGTTCGATAGGAATAGCCACGTGGCGAGCTATAGGCTAGTCTTTTTTTCAGACGCATTAAACCTATCTCTCGGGACTTCTCGCACGCACCATCGTGCCACCCACAAAAACTTGTACTCTGAGTTTAGTACGTTATACAGGAAGAGAAGAGGTGCACGCACGCACTCGTCCGCTCACACACGCGTCTATTTTTTCTCGAAAAGGAGGATGATGACCCCCGACCTCTGCATCTGGGAGTCACACATGCATCTGTAGCTACGAATTGTAGTGTTCTCAACCATCCGATTGGCTCTATCATGGATGTACCTATATACTAAAACATGTCTAGATACATCTATATTTTGACAAATGGAAGGCATGTATTGTGGAACGGAGGGAGTGCTTGTCATCAAAATGGATAAAAAGGGACGTATCTAGGACTAAAATACGTCTACATACATCTCCTTTTATCCATTTCGATGACAAGTAGTACTTCTTACCCAAAGGAACTTTATATCCAACAGACACAAAATATCCGCTCGACTATTGGAAATTACTGATATGATGTCGAAGTAATTACTGCATCACCACCAAAACCCACCATTTCTTAAGCTAAAGTAGACCGAGGTAATCCCTATATTAGCATATTACTAAGATAAACAGAAGGCACTGTAAAAACATTTAGGACGTGAGCTTGTCAATCGAATGTGGAGGGACACCAGCTTAGCCCCGGCCAGCAGCTTGGGTGGAACTGTGAAGAAGGTCAGCTCCTGCATGTCGACGTCGCCGGGATCCTTGCTGCTTGTCACCTCCATTTCCACCTTGACGGTGTCGGTCGTGCCTTTGGGCTCCCCCGGCGGGCCATTCGCCCACAGCTAGGCCACGTAGTGCGGCAGTGGGGATGCCCCCGCTCTGATGCAGACAACCGACACGGCGATAGGCGCGCCGATGTCGAGCACGCCGCCGACCAAGAAAAATGCGCGACCGTCCTCCTCCGCGAACAGCAAGAGCCGTGGCTCCGACAGTGGCACTTGCAGCTGGAGCACCTTGCCGTACTGGATCCTGTGCACGAGCATGGGATGCGCGGTGCTGATGTGGTGGTAGAGCGCCGACGGCGGGCCTTCGTAGCGACATACAGGCACGGGGCATTTGCAGGGCGCAAGCGGACACACGCTGATGTAGGGTGGAACCCTAAGTGGATGATCTTTCACGTTTGGAGTGGATCCTACGGGGACTCACGAAGAACACGCGGAAGCACAAAGGGGAAACACGGGGAAAACGAGAGAGAGAATCACTAAACTGACATAGAATCAATCACACGAGTGCTAGATCACCGACAACATAGAGTGACATAAGATCCACAATCAACCAAGGTAAGGATACAAAGGAACAGTTCTTCTCCGTACGGAGGTCTTGATGGTCTTCCCTAGAAAGGGGTGTTGAATCCGCTTGGGGGATCTTCTCCGAAGAGGTCCTGAGCTCCGAGGAGAAGTAGCCAAGTGGATGAGCAAGGCTCTCACACAAAATATGAGCTAAACCTATGCTACCCTCAATAGGAGGTGGGGGCGTCCTATTTATAGTCTTAGTGCAAATGGAAGTCAAAGTGAAGGGGTACAAGGGCTCCAGCCCACAGGTGCGGTCACTCAGGTGCCGGACGTCCGGAAGGCGTCGGACGTCCGGAGGCTCGGGACGGTCCGGACGTCCGGTTGGGCTCGGGCGTCCGTAGAATCAGCTCTGTCGTGGGCGCGTTGGACGTCGGGAGGGGGTCGGTCATCCGGAGCTTCGTGACGGTCCGGACGTCCGGAAGTCGTCGGTTGTCCGTAGATTCGGTTCGGGCGTGCATCGGCCGGACGTCCGGTGGTTTCGGTCGTCCGTAGTTTCGGTTCGGGTGCCCAGCTGCCGGACGTCCGGAGGGCGTCGTTCGTCCGTGGCTTGGGAGTCGTTGGACGTCCGGGCTTGGTCGGACGTCCGATGCCTGTAGCTTCAGCAGCATCTCTTCTTCTTCTTCAACATGCTTGGGGTCCTCGCCGTCTTGGCTCTTGCAAGTAGTTGATCCTTGGCTCACCTCCATGTACCTGATTACACATAGAGTCTCCGAATGAGGTAGTAGCCATGTCTCGTGAGTAGGAAGAGGGAGTTCGGAGAGGAGCGAATTCACCTTATCTTTGATGGCCTTAGCTCGGGCTCTTGTCATGGGTCCAAGTGGTGTTGAGGGAGATGTAGGCGCGTCCATGGGGATGAGCGAGGGATGCTCCGCATCATCTCCCCCCCTTGGGAGAGATCCGACCTCGGATCACAAGGAGCATCTCCATGGAAAGGGGCGAGGTCCTTGACGTTGAAGATGTCGCTCACATTGTACTTGCCTCGTGGTAGGTCGATCTTGTAGGCGTTGTGGTTGTAGCGTGCTAGAACCTTGAAAGGTCCATCGGCGCGAGGTAGAAGCTTGGACTTGCGTTCGTTGGGGAAGCGGTCCTTGCGAAGATGTAGCCACACTAGATCACCAATGTTGAATACCATGGGTTGCTTGTTGATGTTGAGCTTGGTCGCTAGTCGTTGTACTTGGCGCTCGATGGTGTGCCTTGTATCTTCATGCATCTTCTTGATGTAGCTTGCATGAGTACTTGCGTCGAGGTTGGTTCGCTCTTGTAGAGGAAGAGGTAGAATGTCCAATGGGGACAAAGGGTTGAAGCCGTAGACGACCTCGAAGGGGGACTTGCCGGTCGTGGAATGTCTTGCACGGTTGTAGGCGTACTCGGCGATGGGTAGACACGCCTCCCACTCCTTGATGTTCTTCTTGATCAACACGCGAAGTAGAGTGGAGAGTGTACGGTTCGTCACCTCGGTTTGAGGATGGTATGCCGAAGAGAACAATATCTTGATTCCGAGCTTGGCGCATAGGGTCTTCCAAAAGTAACTCAAGAACTTGACGTCGCAGTCCGAGACAATCGTCTTTGGCACTCCATGAAGTCACAAGATTTCCCTACAAAAGAGATTGGCAATATGTGAAGCATCGTCTATCTTGTTGCAAGGAATGAAATGTGCCATCTTAGAAAATCGGTCCACAACAACAAAGACGGAATCCTTGCCATTTTGAGTTCTAGGCAAACCAAGTACAAAATCCATGCTAATGTCTTCCCAAGGTTGATAAGGAATAGGAAGGGGCATGTAAAGACCATGGGATTGAGCTTTTGACTTAGCTTTGCAACATGTAGAACAACGGTTGGTGAAGCGTGAGACGTCACGGAACATCTTGGGCCAAAAGTAGTGCTTGGAGAGCGTGGGAAAAGTCTTGTCGCGTCCAAAGTGTCCCATGAGTCCACCTCCATGAGCCTCTTGCAAAAGGAGTAAACGAAGAGAAGACTCGGGAATGCAAAGTTTGTTAGCTCTCATAAGATAATCATCCTTTATGTAGTATCGTTCCCAAGACGTGTGCATCAAACACTTAGCATAAGGAGTAGCAAAAGAAGGATCATGCTCATAGACGTCTTTTATATGCTCAAAACCAATAACATTCAACTCAAGTTGAGTGACAAGTGTGCATATGCATGAAAGTGCATCCGCAACAACATTTTCTTTACCCTTAATGTACTTGATCACATATGGGAAAGATTCAATAAATTCACTCCATTTGGCATGACGCTTGTTCAACTTAGTTTGACCTCTTAAGTACTTAAGCGTTTCATGATCGGTATGGATGAAAAATTCATGAGGTCTAAGATAATGTTCCCAAACATGTAGCACACGCACTAAAGCATACAATTCTTTGTCATAGATGGGATAATTAAGTTGAGCACCGGATAGTTTTTCACTAAAATAAGCAATGGCTCGTTTTTCTTGCATCAAAACTCCGCCAATTCCGGTACCACTTGCATAACAATGAACCTCAAAAGTTTTTTCAAAATTGGGCAAAGCAAGAATAGGAGCATGAGTAAGCAAAGACTTGAGCTCATCAAAAGCGGTGGATTGTAAAGATCCCCAAACAAAAGGTGCATTCTTCTTACTCAAAGCATGTAAAGGAGCGGCAATTGTGCTAAAGTTTTTCACAAAGCGGCGATAAAATCCTGCAAGACCAAGAAAGCTACGCACTTGTTGCAAATTGGTGGGTTGGGGCCAAGTTTTAATTGCTTTAATTTAGTTTCATCAACATGGACACCCTTGGAAGAGACAACAAAACCCAAGAAAACCACTTTGTCAACGCAAAAAGTGCATTCTTCAAGTTCGCATAAAGGCTTTCCTTGCGGAGGGTTTGCAACACATATTTAACATGATTAATGTGCTCTTTCATGGTTTTGCTAAACACAAGGATATCATCAAAGTAAACCACAACGAAGACTCCAATGTAAGGTCTAAGCACATGATGCATAAGACGCACGAAAGTTCCGGGTGCTTCCGACATACCCATAGGCATCACTAACCACTCATATAAGCCAAATTTTGTTTTGAAAGCGGTTCTCCATTCATCACCTTCTTGAATGCGGATTTGATAATAGCCACTTTTAAGATCAATTTTTGAGAAAAAGTTGGCTCCGCTAAGTTCATCAAGCATATCATCTAAGCGAGGAATGGGATGCCTATATCGAACGGTAATGGCATTTATGGCTCTACAATCGGAACACAAGCGGAAACTTCCATCGGGTTTAGGCACAAGTATAATGGGAACGGCACATGGGCTTAAGCTTTCACGTACATGACCGTTGTCGATGAGTTGTTGTACTTGCCATTGAATCTCCTTGGTTTCTTCGGGATTGACATGGTATGGAGCTTTGTTTGGAAGTGGCGCTCTGGGGATGAGGTCGATGCAATGCTCAATGCCTCTTAGTGGAGGTAGACCCGGAGGTAGCTCATCGGGGAAAACATCTTGGAATTCCTGCAAAAGAGATTGAAACACTAAATGTAGCTCATGAGATGTGTTAGTTTTTGGTTCTCCATCCTTGCACACAAGGACAAAGTGCATCACACTCGATAGGTTCTCACACACTTCTCTCATCTCACTTTTGGTTGCAAATAGGATGAGGTTTTTCTCTCTAGGCGAAGAGTCGCTCAAATTTGGCTTGTGGCTCTCACTCACTTTTGGGTGGGTCACTTTTTCACTCTTCTCTCCATGATTGGTGGTTTGCTTGTTGGCTATCACTTGACTAGGAGACATCGGTCGTAGGACATATTCTTTCCCTTTCATTTTGAAGCTATAGTGATTGGTACACCCATTATGGATGACGCCACGGTCGAATTGCCATTGTCGACCAAGAAGGTGGCAAACGGTCATTGGGACCACATCACACTCCAAAGTGTCTTCATAAGCACCAATTTTGAAGGAGACTTGGACCGTATGCTCGACTCGTATAGTGCCGGAGTCACTTAGCCATTGAACCTTGTAGGGGTGCGGGTGCTTCCTCTTGACCAATTGAAGCTTGGAACATAGTTCTTCACTTGCCAAGTTGTGGAAACTACCTCCATCTATGATGACCTTGACGGACCTTCCGTTGATGCCGGCCTTAGTGTGGAAGATGTGGCATCGTTGGTCTTCTTCTTGTTGATGTTGAAGTGTCAAGACTTTGGAGACAACGAGAGCGGGGCTCAAATCCTCATCACAAAAGACTTGATCATCTTCATCCTCGTTCACGCGCCGGTGCATGGCCACTTGATCAAGGGCTTCCATCTCCTCTTCACTCATTGAGTCATATGTGCCGTCGTCGTTGAGGATCATGGTGCGCTTGTTCGTGCATTGGAAGGACTTGTGGCCTCAGCCACCGCAAGTGAAACACTTGAAGGAGCTTGTTTTGACGGTCTCATCGGTTGGAGTAGATGCTGAAGCATGCGGTTTGAAGTTGCTTGTAGTAGGAGGAAGACGACTTGAACTTGCCGAAGTTTTCTTGTAACTTGACTTGTCGTCGTTGCTTGGAGAAGGTTTGGTTGATGTAGATGTTGAAGGAGTCGTTGAAACTTGGGTGTTGGAGAAACCGTAGGTCTTGGATGAGTACTTGGCGTACTTGAAGTCATCTTGCACTTGACGTTCCGCCTTGGTTGCTTGATGTACGAGCTCAATGAGGGTGGAATAGGGTTGGAAGTCGGCAATCTTCTTGATGGGATGATTGAGTCCATTCAAGAAATGTGCCATTGTTTGCTCATCATCTTCCGTGACATTGGCTCGAATCATGGCTATCTCCATTTCCTTGTATTATTCTTCAACACTCTTTGTTCCTTGCTTGAGGAGTTGTAGCTTCTTGAAGAGATCACGGTTGTAGTAGGTTGGTACAAAGCGTGCCCGCATGACATCCTTCATTTGAGCCCAAGTGGTGATTGGTGGTTCACCTCTTGCTTGACGGCGTTCAAGTACTTGTTCCCACCATATGAGCACATAATCTTGGAACTCAAGTGATGCCATAGCGATCTTCTTCTCTTCCTCATAGTTGTGCAAGCGGAAAATTTTGTCGACCTTCAATGCCCATGAGAGGTACTCTTCCGGATCATTGCTCCCATTGAACTTGGGCATTGTGAACTTGAGCTTGCCATAGTGTTGCTCTTCATTGTGTTGTTGGTGATGGTGATGGTGACGTCCTTGACGTGGAGGATAGTCATCCTCATGTTGCTCTTGGCACGGATGAAGTCCATGATCAACTTGCTCTTGTTGAACTTGAGGTTGAAGTGGAGCTTAACGAGCTTGTGGAGGAGCTTGTGGAGCTTGACGTTGCACACGCGGTTGGTAGTTCCTCTCTTGGATTTCTTCTCGAAGGGCTTCCTCTTGATTGCGCCGCTCGTGATTGCGGTTGGCAATGGCTCGGCTCGAATCTCGAAGGGCACGTTGCGCCTCAAGAGCTTGCTCTTCATGTTGTTGTTGCTGAAGACGTTGAGCCCCAGCGTCTTGTTCCTCTTGGTGTAAACGTGCTCGTTCTTATTCTTGGCGCCTTAGTCATTGCCTTTCTTGAGCTTGAGCAAAAACGACTTGGTTTGATTGAGGACGAGGGATTTGCTCGTCGACTTGTTCTTGTGAATGCTTGTCATGTAGCGGGTTCCGAGATGCATGCCGGTCTTGACGCGCAGCTCGACGAAGAGTGTTCGATGATGGTGTACTTGAGTTGGAGAAGGTGTCGTCGGAGTGTCGACTCGAGCGGCTCCATCTTGAGGATGAAGAAGTGGAAGGACGCCGGTTCCTCATCAAGGCGCGGATCTCATCCATTCTTGCATCATTCTCTTGCTTTTGAGCGTCGAATTTGTTGTCGAAGTAGTCCCTCATTGCTTGTTGCTCTTGGTGCAATGCCTTTTGAGCTCCAAATAGGTGGTTCTTGGTGACGAATGATGACATGTCATTGTCGTTCTCGATGAGAGGTCGAGTGGTAGAAGAACTTGGCCTATCCATCATACCAAGCAAAATGTAAGTGGTAGAAGGAAAAGAACGTGTACCAAATGTACCTTGATTGAAGTTGAAACTGAATCAAGTTCACTCAAATGCGGACAATGAAATAGCACTGTTGGTACCAATTCTTGTCGGTTCTCACACCTACACACGTAAAAGCTTATGTTGGAGCTTGGTTAGGATGGTGGCACACAATTTGATGCAATAGTAAGTGAGCCTCAATAATGTTGGAAAAGATTCACAAATTTGCAAATGCAACAAGTAGACCAAGCAAGTATGGGTACACGGAAACACACATGCAAATAGATAAATGGGATTGTGCAATCCAAAATTGAGCCAAAATGTGGAGACCACAAAATGCTCTTGTTGCACAATACTAGAGAGACGCTAGCACGATTGCAAAATAGGCGGATACGCAAACTTGTGCACAACTTACTAGGCAAAAATGCAACGAACTTTATCCCAAGTATGCTATATGTATGATATTTCGTTGCTATTATCCAAGATGATCAGATATGACAATCTTAATGTTGTATGATGCTATGGTTCTTGCTTATAAGCTCTTTGCTTATCTTTCCTCTTTGCTTAAAAGCTTGGGTGGCTCTTTCACTTTTGAGCTCTTTTCTCATGCAAAACTCACGAACCTGGCTCTGATACCAAGATGATGTAGGGTGGAACCCTAAGTGGACGATCTTTCACGTTTGGAGTGGATCCTACGGGGACTCACGAAGAACACGCGAAAGCACAAAGGGGAAACACGGGGAAAACAAGAGAGAGAATCACTAAACCGACATAGAATCAATCACACGAGTGCTAGATCACCGACAACATAGAGTGACATAAGATCCACAATCAACCAAGGTAAGGATACAAAGGAACAGTTCTTCTCCATACGGAGGTCTTGATGGTCTTCCCTAGAAAGGGGTCTTGAATCCGCTTGGGGGATCTTCTCCGAAGAGGTCCTGAGCTCCAAGGAGAAGTAGCCAAGTGGATGAGCAAGGCTCTCACACAAAATATGAGCTAAACCTAGGCTACCCTCAATAGGAGGTGGGGTGTCCTATTTATAGTATTAGTGCAAATGGAAGTCAAAGTGAAGGGGTACAAGGGCTCCAGCCCGCAGGTGCGGTCACTCAGGTGTCGGACGTCCGGAAGGCGTCGGACGTCCGGAGGCTTGGGACGGTCCGGACGTCCGGTTGGGCTCCGGCGTCCATAGAATCAGCTCTGTTGTGGGCGCGTCGGACGTCCGGAGGGGGTCGGTCGTCTAGAGCTTCGTGACGGTTCGGACGTCCGGAAGTCGTCGATCGTCCGTAGATTCGGTTCGGGCGTGCATCGGCCGGACGTACGGTGGTTTCGGTCGTCCGTAGTTTCAGTTCGGGTGCCCAGCTGCCGAACGTCCGGAGGGCCTCGGTCGTCCGTGGCCTGGGAGTCGTCGGACGTTCGGGCTTGGTCAGACGTCCGATCCTGTAGCTTCAGCAGCATCTCTTCTTCTTCTTCAACATGCTTGGGGTCCTCACCGTCTTGGCTCTTGGAAGTAGTTGATCCTTGGCTCACCTCCATGTACCTGATTACACATAGAGTCTCTGAATGAGGTAGTAGCCATGTCTCGTGAGTAGGAAGAGGGAGTCCGGAGAGGAGCGAATTCACCTTATCTTCGATGGCGTTAGCTCGGGCTCTTGTCATGGGTCCAAGTGGTGTTGAGGGAAATGTAGGCGCGTCCATGGGGATGAGCGAGGGATGCTCCGCATCACACGCTCTGGTGATCGGCGAGCTCGTGGTAAGTTACGTAGAGCCCACAGCCTTCGTGCGGGCACTCCACCCTCACCGACGAAATGACGGCATCCACTGCCGTGTTCTGCATGTCGAAGCCACCGCCGCACTCGCACTTCTGGCACTACCGCTGGTTCCCGGGCGCTCGATGCGGCAGTTCGCGCAGGCCAGGTGCCCTCCCTTGCACTGCAGAAATCAATCGAACAACACATCAATCAAGAAACCTGCACCTTGCTCAGTCAGCCGAACGGAGGAGGTGTATTCGAACCTCATACACTGGAGGCGTCAAGGGGCAAAGGCACAAGTGGCAGTGGAGCACGGTGAGGTCCATCGAGACCTTAAAGAGCTCCATCGTCAGGTCCTGTTCGGTCTGCATGATCTCGCCCTGCTCGTGCACAACCATCTCTCACTTGGGCCGGGGCATTACAAAGCTTTAGCGTCACATATTTTATACTACTTCAAGGTGCATTAAATCAACACATGCAAGTATCAAAAGGAGAGTCACGGCATGCATGCATGCGTTGTAATTAATGCATCGGTAAACACAAATTATTGAAATATATCGAGTGTAGTGCTTTGATGTGTCGCATCAACTCGTACATCAACGAGAAGTTTGATTATCCTCTCCCTCATGGACTTAACTGCACCTGCCTTTGGCTGTATGTTGGCCACCCACCTATCATACACGCAAAGGCAGGAGCGTCCCTCCCTCGCCCATGAGCGTGGTGGCTGGCAAGACTAGGAGAAGCTTTCGCTACACGCTCTCCCTCCCGCATGCGGTGGACATGCAGCAGTTCAATCGGTGTCAGATGGCCAGAAGCGTACTGTAGTACTCCTCCAGTGCAGTAGTACTCCATTGTTTGACTTCCCGAAGAGGCGAAGAGCCAAGCGCAGCCCGGACGCTCGTGTGGCAGTTTCATGTGTAGAGTAGTCCAGGATAGCGTGTACCGTGCCTGTAAGCTTAAAATTGTTGGGGTCGGCTCCATGCTATGTGGCCGTCTTGAAGTTTTAATTTTATTTTAAAATAGTCTTCTGGCCCTACCTGTCACCCTGGTGATTGTAGTTTGCACGCTCATCTGGTCAAGACAGGAATATATATTTTAATTTGTGGTGGGTAAATGTTAGAGGTTGCAGCAAAATATATTGTACACCGCGGGTCTTTCAGCCAAGTTTAGAGGCAAGCATGTGGGGCCAGTGCTATGATGTGTCGCGTCAACTTGTACAACGAGGAGAAGCTTGATTTTACTACTACATGCCTTCTCCCTTGCCCATGCGCGCGGTTGCTCGCAAACGAGGACAGGCTTTTGCTTAGTAGTACTTCTACAACAAGCTATCCCTCCCGCTCGCGGTGGACGGACATGCAGCAGTGGATTTGACACTATAGAAGCAGTAGTAGTTGCATGAGACAAAATTGTTTGTCTTCTCGAAGAGGCGAAGAGCCAAGCGCAAACCGAACGTGGCAGTTGCGAACATTGGAGCACGCATATAGCCAGGCTCTTGCATGAGACAAAATTGCTATGTGAGCCCACTATTGTACTAGTACGTACAACTACTTGCTAGTATAGCCCTGTAAACCAGAAAGGAGTATTTTCCCTAGTAGGGATTTCAACAAGTGACTAGACTACACCGAGACGGAGTACATATGGAGCAAAATGAGTGAACCTGCACCGTAAATAAATATGTAGTTCTATCGTTTTCCTCTCCGAGGTGCACAATATTGAGTATACTGACTAGTCTCTTTTTGACACGCATTTATGTTTTTTTGACACAGTACAGACGCAAGCGCTCATATACACGCGCATACACTCACCCCTATGAACGCACACACGCACGACACTATCATCTTGAAATTTATGAAGTCACCATAGGCACCTCGTCGTCGACGGGTCCATAGGTGCTTGAATGCCAAGGAGGGAGAGGGTAGCGGTTCCCGAGATGTTGAACGGTCAATGATGCATCCTCAATTACATGCAGAGGGAATTAATTGGAGAAGCAGAATAGAGCCAGCACAATGTGAATGCAACAGAGTTTGGACTCTCATAAAGAGGCGCCCCACCACTCCAATCCATCTACTCCCAAGTCTCTGCGCAACACTGCTCACTCCAATCCAAGACCAAGTGACCAGAAGCCACAAGAACCTATGGAGGCGATGGACACGAGCGGCAGTCGACTGTGCCAAATCATCCAAGGTGCCGGCCTGCGACCCTGCACCACGCAGCGTTTCCAGACGGTGATGGTGACTGCCGGCATCGTAGCCCTCGCTGATGCCGACTTCGCCTCTCGCATGGACGACATGATGGTCAACTCCATCCGCAAGTTAACCGCCATCAAGAAGCGCGCAGACGACCTTGCCGTACTGCTCCAGCCCGCGCACCCAGGCTCCTCATTGCTTTCCACCCTCATCGGCCTCCATGGTGATGAACTCTTTCAAGCCCTGGTGGCCCTGCAGGTGCCGGAGGTCGCGACGAAGAATGTGCACCTCGAGGCCGCGGTCACCGCGCAGTGCCCCGCCATGCAAGAAACCTTCGACCTGCACATCCACGTCTACGAGGAAATCGTCTACTAGGCCACTACAAGGCAAGCGAGGACAGAAACACGTTAGCCTTCTTCCAGCGGCTGGAATCTTTGGACGCCATTGTTCAGAAGCACGCCGACGTGGCCACGAAAGCCGCTACTACTTAGGCGTTGTGACGCCCGGATAATTAAGCTACAGTAATCTCCTGCTAATGATGCCAGGTCATCATTCTTACTGTTACTAATCCTCATTTGATCCGAAGCATAATTCAAGTTTAAAGTCAAAATTTAAAGTTTTCATAATGTCAAAACTAAAATGTTAATTGTGTGGCAAATATTCCATAAACACTTATGGTGGTGAACCAACATGTTTATAAAGTACTTAAATGCCTTAAAAATAATTAAAATAGGGACTAAAACAACTAATTAAATGCTTTTTGAATAATAATAATAATTGCAAAGTATTTAATTAAATACTAAAACTAAATGTGGCAGTGGCATAAATTACTAATGTTGAATTAGGGGCTACTATTATATTCTGTAAACCTACAAATAAAAGAAACTAAAAGGATAACAGAAAACTATAAAATGAAAAGGAAAGGAAAACAAAACATAAATAAAAACAAAGCCCCCTTCCCTTGGGCCACCTAGCCCATCTACCTAGCAGGCCTGCACAGCCCAGCCCAGCTCACCCTCATCTCCCTTCTTTGTTCACACAGGGGGATCGTGGCAATGATCCACCGGTGCCATGGCCACCGATGGCGCCGTGGCAGCCATCTCGCGCCTCCCCGTCATTTCCCTGGCGGATAAGAGCATCCCCAAACCCTAACCCTGGTCGGTCCCTCCTCATTCTCCCATCCGCCTAGCCCCTCATCCAGATCTGCCTCTCGCCGACGCGCCCGTCGCCATTGCTGCTGCGCCACCGCGGCCGCCGTCCTCTCCGCGTCCACAGCTCGAGTCCACGGATCCCGCCAGCCTCCGCCTAGTCTTCTGGTGCCCTCCGCTGGAGCCAGGGAGCACAACTGCGATCACTATGACTCCATCTTCCTCCTCCGACTGCCGCCGTTCTCCTCCGACCCCGGCGTCTTCTCCGTCTACGACGAGCTCTGCAGCTCCTAAACCTCCACCAGACCTCCGTGCGTCCACACGGTGAGCACCACCCCGTTCCCCCTTTTCCTCATTGCCTTAGTCGCTGTAGCACCGTTACCCGCGAGCTTCGGCTCCGCAGTCCGTCGTGGCCGGAGCTATCCTCTCCGCGCACACACATGCCCCTGCCGCCTGCAGCCGCGCCCTTGCGCTCGTGTACGCCCACGCCTGCCGTCGTGCACCTACCGCTGCCCATGCCCGTGCTCGTCGTTGCTCGTCATGGCCGGGACCTGCCTCGCTCTGGTTACGCCTGGCCGAGCCACGCGTGCGCCCACCTACGCTCTCGCGTGCCCTATCTCTTGCGCGCTGTGCTGCTAGCGCTGTTGTTGCTGCGGTCACTAGCCGCTGCTCTTCTTGCTGTTACTACTGCCGCTGCTGCCTTTAGCACCACTGCCTCCGCCTGCTTTGCTACTGCTCCTAATCCCCACCGCTGCTTTGCATGTGCTCCTGCTAACTTAATGTACTGCTAGCTAGCTTTTCAATTTTTACATTGACTAACTCCCTAGACAACCACTAATCTGTGGTTAAACAACTGTTAACAGGGCTAAACAAAATATGGGATGGTAGTACATTTGACAAGGCTCAAATGTGTTCATTGGACCAAATCCATTTGATGCATGGTTTAAATCATATGAAGATCACAAATTACCATCTTGTGATAAGAGAGAACATAATAACCCCATAGCCTACTGTGTTGCGTCCTGTGTGTGGTGTGTGTGGCCGGCCCGGCCCTTGATAGATTAAAATTAGTACTAACTTAGTCTAATAGCAGATGACATGTGGACCACTATTAGTTTTTTTAAAAGCTAATTAAAAAAATGTGCAAGTCAATGACACATGGGACCACTTACACTGTTCATCTATTGACTAGTCAATTATTGACTGGGTCAACTCTGGTCACTGACCCCACTTGTCATGCACTCTGGCTGGCACTACTCTAGGTGGCAAAAGTATTTACTGTTTATTTTCGAAATAATAATAATTGTAGAAAATCAATTAAAACTTTGAAATTCAATAGAAAATAAACCGTGACTCGGATGAAAAACTTTTATACATGAAAGTTGCTCAGAATGACGAGACGAATCCGAACACACGGTCCGTTCGTCCGCCACACATCCCTAGCATAGTGAACATGCAACCTTTCCCCTCCGGTTCATCTGTCTGACACATGTCCAGAACCGAGAAAACTTTCCCGGATGTTGTTCCCCTTTACCGGTATCATGTAGCACTGCGTTAGAACACATCTCGCATCGCTTATTGTCATGTTATGCATATGTTTGTGTGTATTTACTGTTTCTTCCCCCTCTTCTCTCCGGTAGACCCCGAGACCGCTATTGATGCCACTGTGATCGACTACGTCGATGACGACCCTCCTTCTCGCCTGAGCAACCAGGCAAGCCCCCCCCCCTTTGATCATCTCAATATCGCCCATTCTATACTCTCATGCTTGCATTAGATTTTGCTACTGTTATTGTTTGCTCCTATTCTGATGCATAGCCTGCTTTTGTACCTGCTATTGTTACCAACCTGCTTATCCTAAACTGCTTAGTATAGGTTGGTTAGTGATCCATCAGTGACCCCCACTTGTCCTTGTTGCCCCTGCTTCATCATCGACGCCTCGATCGACGTGATCGACGACCAGAGCCCGACACCTCACATCACATCACGCCCCTTTTGTTGCTCGACTCTGCAGAGCTACTATCGAGTGCCGAGGGTGATCCCTCATAACGCACTCCTGATGATAATTCTGTAGTGTAGCTATTCGGTCGTGGTCATTGAGGGTGATTTCCTCTTTCACCATTACCGATACGGCTCTGTCGTTCAACACCTCAAGTGTGAACCTCGAGGGTGGTCCCTCTTACGTTCACCTTGATGATTACATTGAGTGGAATCCACCGCGGGTGATTCCTCGGGTTTTCCCCTTGATGTTTGGACACACGGTTACCTTGACTTTACTTGAGACCTTGGTGAAAGTCGGGCGGGCCCGGAGAGCACCCGCAAGATAATGACGTGGCACGGCCGGGCATTCTAGGCCCTTGTCGTAAGTCCACGAGACGGGGCAACGGGGTCACTTTCGATCGTGAGTCTCTGCTCGTCTCTGCAAGCTAATAATACACTATGGTTTGGGTATTTGTTCTGAGTTGGCCTTTGGCCTTTACGCACCAACCACCACGTGAGAATAGTTATGGGCCTCGATGTCGCAGTATCAGCCGAAGCTTTGTCAGACGTCCAGTTCAGCATTGCGGCACGGCCCGGTCGGCGCCCCAGTGGAGGTGTCCTGTATCGCCCTGCACGTAACGACCCGGAGTGCATCGGGCGATGGGCCCAGACCCCGGAGTGCTTAGGATGTAGATCGACGGGGACCTCTCTGCTGAGTCTAGGTAGGGCTGCGACTTGTTGATCTTCCAAGGCCGGGCATTGACCCCAGAAAGGTGTGTCCGGCCAGAGTGATCGAGCGTGTTGGGTAACGTGGTGCGCCCCTGCAGGGAAGTTATATATTCAAATACCGTGTCCACGGTAATGGACGTTCAGACTTATATCCTGATCTTATACAACTACAAATGGGTACTTGAGATATGTGGCTCCGGGATTGTTTTCTCGCAGGGAGTCGAGGAAGGATCTCTGGGCATTAATGTTACAACATGTTTGTTAAATATTATAAACTGCTATTCTTTACTCTTCTACATGCTGCAAGATGCTTGGAGCTGCTCGAAGATGCTAGTCTTTGATAGGCTAGGCCTTCCCCTCTATTCTGGCATTCTGCAGTTCAGTCCACAGATACAAACCTTCCATTTGATACCAGTACATACTGAGTATAGATATGATGCTTGTGAGTACTTTGGATGAGTACTCACGGTTGCTTTGCTACCCATTTCCCCCCTTCTTTCTTCTTCCCGGTTGATGCAATCAGATGGTGGATCCATGGAGCCAGATGCCACCGCCGATGGATGCTACTATGTGAAGACCGCCAACGACCATGAGTAGTTAGGAGGTCCCAGGCAGGAGGCCTTGCCTCTTCGATTGTGTTGCTTTTGCGCTAGCCTTCTTAAGGCAGTCTTGTTTAAATTATGTCTGTACTCAGATATTTTTGCTTCCGCTGACTCTTGTGTATCGAGCTTGTATTCGAGCCCTCGAGGCCCCTGGCTTGTAATATAAAGCTTGTATTATTTTATTTGTGTCTAGAGTTGTGTTGTGATATCTTCCCGTGAGTCCCTGATCTTGGTCGTACACATTTGCGTGTATGATTAGTGTACGATTGAATTGAGGGCGTCACAGGCGCCGTTCGGTGGGCCGGCGCCCTGAGTCGAGGAGGTGGACGTCATCGATGGATGCATCTCTTCTTCTTGCCTCCTGTAGCCAGCACTGCATCGCCTCGTGGCCTTAATGTTTTATTAGTATAGTACTCCCTCCGTTCCCAAATATAAGTCTTTCTAAAGATTCCAGCAAGTGACTACTACATACAGAGCGAAATGAGTGAATCTACACTCTAAACTATGTCTACATACATTTGTATGCTGTATTCCATTTGAAATAGTATCTAAAAAGGCTTATATTTAGGAACAGAGGGAGTATATGTCATTTTTATTCCAGTCATAACATTTTCACTGTGAGGTGGGGCCGCAGTTGAGCAAACCCACCCCGCCCACCGGGCGTCGGCCGAGTTTAGAATTAGAAGAGAGAAACAAGGGAGGAGAGCTAGCTGTAGCACGGACGCTGTTGTCAGATGGGACTCGTGTTGATAGAATAGGAGTACCGAGCACTCGTGCCTCTTTTTTTTGAGGGAAAAATTAGTCATATGTCTAGTACCACTAGTTGGGTGCGTGCGACCTATAGCTGTCAACACTTTAGGTCTCCTTTTCGAACCACAGTTACGCTTCACAGTACATATATTTTCACGCATTTATCCTCCTATATGTATCCCTAGGCTATTTCCACGTGCTCCCATTCACCGACATGTGGGACATAGAGCATCTGGGTCGTAGTGCATGCACGACTCGGAGCATATGCCAGGGTACTTTACATTTCAGACCTCACGAATTACATGCAAACCCCCCGTAGAAGAATAAATAAATGAATGAATTACTACATGAAACCAGATTATTTTCGTAGAAACCGGAGCACATTCATTAAATTTTGGACATAACACATTTATAAAAAATGACCGGACCTAAACCAGTCTAAGGGCCTCTTTGTTTTTTCCCGCAAAAAAGGGCCACTTTGATTCGCAGGATACTGAAAACACAGGAATGGGGAAAGTATGATGGCGATGAACCGAGACAAGGAGAACTCTAACTCAGTTAGATGTTAGAGTTAGATTCTAACCCTGAACTAACTCTAAACCAAAGAGGTGTATGGATGGCAGGGTTAGATTGACAATAAATGCTCTTAATCATTTGACTACTTTGGACCCTATTTCCTGCTGGATTTGGTGTGGCCGGCTCTTCTGTGGCCTCCTCCCGCTCACGATTGACATAAACGAACCATCTTTACAAATCAAGCATGCAAAACATGATAATTTTTAGTTTGTCCATACAAATGAGATATCCCACTAAAACATACTAGTCGTCAATTAAGCTTCACAAAAAAACACTCCATGAAACAAAGCATGAGATAGCTCATCACGGAAGTCATTCACGATAGGGAGGGTGATGTAGGGTGGAACCCTATGTGGACGATCTTTCACGTTTGGAGTGGATCCTACGGGGAATCACGTAGAACACGCGGAAGCACAAAGGGGAAACACGGGGAAAACGAGAGAGAGAATCACTAAACCGACATAGAATCAATCACACGAGTGCTAGATCACTGACAACATAGAGTGACATAAGATCCACAATCAACCAAGGTAAGGATACAAAGGAAGAATTCTTCTCCGTACGGAGGTCTTGATGGTCTTCCCTAGAAAGGGGTCTTGAATCCGCTTGGGGAATCTTCTCCGAAGAGGTGCTGAGCTCCGAGGAGAAGTAGCCAAGTGGATGAGCAAGGCTCTCACACAAAATATGAGCTAAACCTATGCTACCCGTACCAGGAGGTGGGGGCGTCCTATTTATAGTCTTAGTGCAAATGGAAGTCAAAGTGAAGGGATACAAGGGCTCCAGCCTGAGGGTGCGGTCACTCAGGTGTCGGTCGTCCGGAAGACGTCGGACGTCCGGAGGCCTTGGTCGTCCGTAGATTCGGTTCGGGTGCCCAGCTGCCGGACGTCCGGAGGGCATCGGTCGTCCATGGCCTGGGACTCGTCGGACGTCCGGGCTTGGTCGGACGTCCGATGCCTGTAGCTTCAGCAACATCTCTTCTTCTTCTTCAACATGCTTGGGGTCCTCGCCATCTTGGCTCTTGCAAGTAGTTGATCCTTGTCTCACCTCCATGTACCTGATTACACATAGAGTCTGCGAATGAGGTAGTAGCCATGTCTCGTGAGTAGGAAGAGGGAGTTCGGAGAGGAGCGAGTTCACCTTATCTTCGATAGCCTTAGCTCGGGCTCTTGTCATGGGTCCAAGTGGTGTTGAGGGAGATGTAGGCATGTCCATGGGGATGAGCGAGGGATGCTCCGCATCATCTCCCCCCCCCTTGGGAGAGATCCGACCTCGGATCAAAAGGTGTATCTCCATGGAAAGGAGCGAGGTCCTTGACGTTGAAGATGTCGCTCACATTGTACTTGCCTCGTGGTAGGTCGATCTTGTAGGCGTTGTCGTTGTATCGTGCTAGATCCTTGAAAGGTCCATCGGCACGAGGTAGAAGCTTGGACTTGCGTTCGTTGGGGAAGCGGTCCTTGCGAAGATGTAGCCACACTAGATCACCAATGTTGAATACCATGGGTTGCTTGTTGATGTTGAGCTTGGTCGCTAGTCGTTGTACTTGGCGCTCAATGGTGTGCCTTTGATGAGGACATCAATACAATTGTTACGCCCACAGCCCCTGCTGCTATAACTACTGGACCAATTACTAGAGCTCGCGCACGCCAACTAAATTACCAGGTACTTCCGTTTCTTCGTAATGATTCTAATGTTCATGAGAATATGATGCTGCCTAAATTGGATACATTTGTTTTGCTTACAAATGAAGGGCCTAGCTTGGATAAGGATGAACATTGGATTAAGAACAAGCATGGAGATGATGGCATGTGCAAGGGGAACAAGAACGGAGTTACAAGTGATGATTTCAGGACTTTGAAGCCACAATAATGGGTGCATGAAGCCTTGGACGAAATATACAAGATGCCACTTCATAAATTTCGTCCCGAGGCTATTATAGGTGATGCGTCACCTTATTATTGGGCCAGGCCCATGTAATTTCGAAATACATAAGTATAGGCTATTTTTAGAGTCCATATGTGTGGGGAAACAAGAGATAGGGTTGATTTCGGACCCCTCCACCAAGGGTCACGAAATTCCCCCCTCTTCCTCCATATATACAGCCCTTAGGGCATTGTTTAGACTTTGGGTTTTGTTTAGATTAAAAGTTTGCCATAGCTGCAACTTCGCGTACTTCGTTTGTGTTCAACGACCAGACAAAGGCGTCACAGAACCCCACCTTGATCAATAAAGCTTTCATCTTATATTCGCAATATCCAAATTGCAATCTCAGTTTCTTGCTCATTCTTCGTTTGTTCGCAGGAAACAAACCCTCGTGGTCAGGTTGATCGTGCTCCGGTGTGGTTAATAACCTCTCGGAGTTGGTTTAGCAATTGCTAAGGCGCGACGTCCTCGCACGTTCGTAGTCGGATCGTCAAAGTCGACTGCCACCAAAGCGATATCCATCATCTCATCGAAAGACGGGACACCTTTGCCTCTATCAAGTTGTATCAGATTTCCAGGTTGCTCGGTGAGATTTTACAGTTTTTCGTAGTTTAGATCGAGTCTGTTCTTCATATCTACAGTCCACGAAAAAGCCACAAAAAAATTAGGGTTAGTTCATCATATCCGAACCAATCTGAGCCTTTGCATAATCTTTTTAGGGTTTTGCTTTGTTGAATTTGCGGTTGCATCGTCGTGTCTAGTTGCTGGTCTTAGAGTCTAGTCTTTTAGAGTTTCGAGTTCTGGTCATAAGTTGTCACGCCGCCGCCGCACCATCATCATCGCCCCTGCCATCTACCACCGCCGCATATACCACCACCGCTGCCATCTACTACCATATATCCACCACCAATCCGAGTTCTTGTCATATTAGGTTTGTTTTCGAGATCCATCTAGATTCCGATTCGTGTTTCCTTGCCGGAGGAGGTTTCGAAAAAAAAAGAGTCCAGAAACCACCCTCCGTTTAGGCCCAAAATTTTTTGAAAACGCATTTTTCGAAAATTTTTCTGGCTATCCTATTTTTAGGTGTTTCTGAGTGTTTTGAGATAGGTGCCATTATAGGAAGTTTTTTTTGACCCGTTTCCAGTTTTTGGGTCCGGGCAGTAAAAAAAAGAAATTGGTCGAAAAAATTTTGTGCCCATCCTGTCAGTTTGACCTAGGAAGAGTTTTGAGACACTCGCCATTATAGTGATTTTTCGCAAAAAAAAAGCAGCGCAAAAAAAAAACACCGCAAAAAAAAGAGCGAAAAAAAAATCCAGAGTGTGCTTTTCCCTTGTTTACGTGCCGCGCCGTGATTTTGTTGGTGTTCTAGGCTCGCGTCTCTAGCACAGTCTAGCCTAGGACCAGCACAGTACCGTCGTTGAGCGTTTATTCAACTTTGCATCTCTGAATTGATTATTGCTGAAACTTTTTGCTACCATATTATAAGCCTTCCCAGCTCCACATACATCTACGTCGTGCGTTTGACTCTCCCTGGTAATCGCTCTATCCAAGCTTTGAGAGTTTTTGACTACAACGGTTGCCGATCATCGCCTGCTGCTGGGTAAGAACGGGTAAGAATTTGAGATTTGCTTGACGGATTTGTGACACCCACCACCACCTCTTGTTAGTAGTCTGTAGGATCATATTCTTGTGTGTTTCTATGGCTGCTAACCATGCCAGGATCACAAGCCGACAAGACTGACTGGGAGAACATGACGAATAAGGATTTGCATGATAAATTTCAGCAAATGATGAGTGGACAGGTGCAAGATGTGCTAAACAGATTTGAAGAGGCCATGGAGAAGATAGATGGCATGGAGAAGACATTCGAAACAAAGCTCGATAACAAGTTTAATGAATTGCTCGCGTGTCTTCCACCACCACCACCCGCTGCACCTAACGCACCTCTCCAACAACAACAACAACGACTACCTCCACGTCGCGAAACAGATCTCCGCCGAGCGAGCCGTGTTCCTCTTGCGTTTGGCCAAACTGTTGGTGCTGCTATTGATACTTCTGTGGCTCCTGCTGCTGATGCGGAGGAGGATGATTATGTGGGAGATTACGAGGATGAGGTAGCTCAAAATCAGAACTACGTGCAACCACCTGCACCACAACCACCAGGTCGTCCACATGCAAATAATCACAATGGTAGGGCTTTCCCTCAGGTATGAGATCATGACCATCTTCCTAAACTGAAATTGAATATTCCACCTTTCGAGGGTAGATATGTTCCTGATATATATCTTACTTGGGAGTTAGAAACTGAACAACGATTTACATGTTTACAATATCCCGAGGAGAGACGGGTTGCCGCCGCTGTTTGTGCTTTCACTAGTTTTGCATGTGTATGGTGGTCTGAACATTGTAGATTATATCCTATTCCAACTACTTGGGCTGCTTTGAAAACTGCCATGCGTACTCGTTGGGTTCCACCATATTATCAACGTGAATTGCTCCAGAAATTACAGCACTTAAGACAAGGAAAAAATTCTGTAGAAGAATATTATAAGGAATTACAAACTGGCATGATTAGATATGGTATTGTTGAGAATGAAGCTATGCTTGCACGTTTTCTGGGTGGATTAAATAGAGAGATTCAGACCATTCTAGACTATAAGGAGTATACTAATATCACTCGTTTATTCCATCTTGCTTGTAAAGCTGAACGTGAAGTGCACGATCGACAAGCATTGGCGCGAACTAACTTTTCTGCAGGCCAACCTTCATCGTGGACACCGCGTGCATCTTCTACTTCAACTGCACCAGCACCTCAATCAGGTGTCCCCTCAAGTCGTGATACAAGAAAACAGGCACAACCACCATTATCTGCCAAGAGCACACCTGCTGGGCCTGCACAGAGTTCTGCTTCTTCCATGGCATCAACAGGGCACACAAGTGATATTATTTGTCGTTGTTGTAAGGGAGGAGGTCATTATGCGAGAGAATGCAAATCTCCGCGTGTGATGATTGCTACCACGGATGGTGGATATGAGTCCGCTAGTGACTATGATGAGGAGACTTTGGCTCTTATTACACGTGAAGAACATGGTGGAGATGATTCTGATCATGAGACGCAATACATGGCTCCTGAAGACGCTGACAGGTATGAATGTTTAGTTGCTCAACGTGTTTTGAGTGTGCAGGTCACACAAGCTGAGCAAAATCAGAGGCACAATTTGTTCCATACCAAGGGAGTTGTGAAAGAACGTTCTGTGCGCGTCATCATAGATGGAGGGAGCTGCAACAACTTGGCTAGCATGGAGATGGTGGAGAAGCTTTCTCTCACCACAAGACCACATCCACATCCTTACTACATCCAATGGTTCAACAACAGCGGCAAGGTTAAGGTAACACGTACTATTCGTGTGCATTTTAGTATCTCTACATATGCTGATTATGTTGATTGTGATGTGGTACCTATGCAAGCATGTTCCTTATTACTTGGTAGACCATGGCAATTTGATAAAAATTCTGTACACCATGGTAGAAACAATCAGTATACTCTTGTTCATAAGGATAAAAATATTACTTTGCTTCCTATGACTCCTGATTCCATTTTGAAAGATGATATTAATAGAGCTAATAAAGCAAAACAGGAGACGAATAAGAGTGAAAATCAGATTGTGGCAAAAGAATTTGAGCAACAAATGAAGCCTAATAATAAACCATCTAGCGTTGCTTCTGAAATTAAATTGAAAAGTGCATGTTTATTTGCCACCAAATCTGATATTGATGAGCTAGATTTCAGCAAATCTGTTTGCTATGCTTTTGTGTGCAAAGAGGCATTATTTTCATTCGAGGACGTGCCTTCCTCTTTGCCTCCTGCTGTCACTAACATTTTGCAGGAGTTAGCTGACGTCTTTCCACAAGACGTGCCATCGGGATTACCGCCTATTCGAGGGATTGAGCATCAGATTGACTTAATTCCCGGTGCTTCACTGCCAAACCGTGCACCATACCATACCAATCCAGAGGAGACGAAGGAGACTATGTGTCAAGTACAAGAGCTTCTCGACAAAGGTTATATATGCGAATCCCTTAGTCCTTGTGCTGTTCCTATTATTCTAGTGCCGAAAAAGGATGGTACATCATGTATGTGTGTTGATTGTAGAGGCATTAATAATATTACTATTCGTTATCGTCATCCTATTCCTAGGCTAGATGATATGCTTGATGAATTGAGTGGCTCTACAATATTCTCCAAAGTTGATTTGCGTAGTGGATACCATCAAATTCGTATGAAATTGGGAGATGAATGGAAAACAGCATTCAAAACTAAGTTTGGATTATATGAGTGGTTAGTCATGCCTTTTGGGTTAACTAATGCACCTAGTACTTTCATGAGATTAATGAACGAAGTTTTACGTGCTTTCATTGGACGATTTGTGGTAGTTTACTTTGATGACATATTGATTTATAGCAGATCTTTGGAAGAACATTTGGAACATTTACGTGCTGTTTTTATTGCTCTACGTGATGTACGTTTGTTTGGTAACCTTGGGAAGTGCACCTTTTGCACCGACCGAGTATCTTTTCTTGGCTATGTTGTTACTCCACAGGGAATTGAAGTTGATAAAGCCAAGATTGAACCTATTGAGAGTTGGCCGCAACCCAAAACGGTCACACAAGTGAGGAGTTTTCTTGGTCTCGCTGGATTCTATGGGCGTTTTGTGAGAGATTTCAGCACCATTGCTGCACCTCTCAATGAGCTTACAAAGAAAGATGTGCCTTTTCTTTGGGGTACCGCACAGGAAGAAGCCTTCTCGGTATTGAAAGATAAGTTGACACATGCTCCTTTACTCCAACTTCCTGATTTTAATAAGACTTTTGAGCTTGAATGTGATGCTAGTGGAATTGGATTAGGCGGTGTGTTATTACAAGATGGCAAACCTGTTGCATACTTTTCTGAAAAATTGAGTGGGCCTAGTCTGAATTATTCTACTTATGATAAAGAATTTTATGCTCTTGTTCAGACTTTAGAAAGATGGCAACATTATTTATGGCCCAAAGAATTTGTTATACATTCTGATCATGAATCTTTGAAACATATTAAAAGTCAAGCTAAACTGAATCGTAGACATGCTAAATGGGTTAAATTCATTGAGACTTTTCCTTATGTCATTAAACACAAGAAGGGAAAAGAAAATGTTATTGCTGATGCATTGTCTCGCAGCTATACTATGCATTCACAACTTGACTTCAAAATATTTGGTTTGGAGACCATCAAAGATCAATATGTGCATGATGCTGATTTTAAAGATGTAATGCAGAATTGTAAAGAAGGAAGAATGTGGAACAAGTTCGTCGTTAACGATGGATTTGTGTTTCGTGCTAACAAGCTATGCATTCCAGCTAGCTCCGTTCGTCTTTTGTTGTTGCAGGAGGCGCATGGAGGAGGATTAATGGGACAGTTTGGCGTGAAGAAGACGGAGGACGTACTTGCTACACATTTCTTTTGGCCAAAGATGAGACGGGATGTTGTGCGTTTTATTGCTCGCTGCACTACATGTCAAAAAGCTAAGTCACGACTCAATCCTCATGGTTTATATATGCCTTTGCCTGTACCTGGTGTTCCTTGGGAGGATATATCTATGGACTTTGTTTTAGGTTTACCTCGAACAAAGAAGGGGAGGGATAGCATATTTGTTGTCGTGGATAGATTCTCGAAAATGGCACACTTTATACCATGTCATAAAAGCGATGATGCTGTTAATGTTGCTGATTTGTTCTTTCGTGAAATTATTCGCTTGCATGGTGTGCCAAATACTATTGTTTCAGATCGTGATACTAAATTTCTTAGCCACTTTTGGAGATGTTTATGGGCTAAGTTGGGGACTAAACTACTTTTTAGTACTACTTGTCACCCCCAAACTGATGGACAAACTGAAGTAGTCAATAGAACGTTGTCTACTATGCTTAGGGCTGTTTTGAAGAATAATAAGAAAATGTGGGAGGAATGCTTGCCTCATATTGAATTTGCTTATAATCGTTCATTGCATTCTACTACTAAGATGTGCCCTTTTGAAGTTGTGTATGGTTTCCTACCTCGTGCACCTATTGATTTGTTGCCTCTTCCATCTTCGGAGAAGGTTAATTTTGATGCTAAACAACGTGCTGAATTTATTTTAAAAATGCATGAGTTAACTAAGGAAAACATTGAGCGTATGAATGCTAAATATAAACTTGCTGGTGATAAGGGTAGAAAACATGTTGTGTTTGCACCTGGAGATCTTGTTTGGTTACATTTGCGTAAGGATAGATTTCTGGATTTGCGCAAATCAAAGTTAATGCCACGTGCTGATGGTCCCTTTAAGGTCTTAGAGAAAATAAATGATAATGCATATAAACTTGAGCTGCCTGCAGATTTTGGGGTTAGTCCCACTTTTAACATTGCATATTTGAAGCCTTATTTGGGTGAGGAAGATGAACTTCCATCGAGGACGACTTTATTTCAAGAAGGGAGGATGATGAGGACATCAATACAATTGTTACACCCACAGCCCCTGCTGATATAAATACTGGACCAATTACTAGAGCTCGCGCACGCCAACTAAATTACCAGGTACTTTCGTTTCTTGGTAATGATTCTAATGTTCATGAGAATATGATGCTGCCTAAATTGGATACATTTGTTTTGCTTACAAATGAAGGGCCTAGCTTGGAGAAGGATGAACATTGGATTAAGAACAAGCATGGAGATGATGGCATGCGCAAGGGGAACAAGAACAGAGTTACAAGTGATGATTTCAGGACTTTGAAGCCACAATAATGGGTGCATGAAGCCTTGGACGAAATATACAAGATGCCACTTCATAAATTTCGTCCCGAGGCTTTTATAGGTGCTGCGTCACCTTATTATTGGGCCAGGCCCATGTAATTTCAAAATACATAAGTATAGGCTATTTTTAGAGTCCGTATGTGTGGGGAAGCAAGAGATAGGGTTGATTTCGGACCCCTCCACCAAGGGTCACGAAATTCCCCCCTCTTCCTCCATATATACAGCCCTTAGGGCATCGTTTAGACTTTGGGTTTTGTTTAGATTAAAAGTTCGCCATAGCTGCAACTTCGTGTACTTCGTTTGTGTTCAACGACCAGACAAAGGCGTCACAGAACTCCACCTTGATCAATAAAGCTTTCATCTTATATTCGCAATATCCAGATTGCAATCTCAGTTTCTTGCTTGTTCTTTGTTTGTTCGCAGGAAACAGACCCTCGTGGTCAGGTTGATCGTGCTCCGGCGTGGTCAATAACCTCTCGGAGTTGGTTTAGCGATTGCTAAGGCGCGACGTCCTCGCACGTTCGTAGTCGGATCGTCAAAGTCGACTGCCAGCAAAGCGATATCCATCATCTCATCGAAAGACGGGACACCTTTGCCTCTATCAGCCTTGTATCTTCATGCATCTTCTTGATGTAGCTTGCACGGGCACTTGCGTCGAGGTTGGTTCGCTCTTTTAGAGGAAGAGGTAGAATGTCCAATGGGGACAAAGGGTTGAAGCCGTAGACGACCTCGAAGGGGGACTTGACAGTTGTGGAATGTCTTGCACGGTTGTAGGCGTACTCGGTGATGGGTAGACACGCCTCCCACTCCTTGATGTTCTTCTTGATCAACACGCGAAGTAGAGTGGAGAGTGTACAGTTCGTCACCTCCGTTTGGCCGTCGGTTTGAGGATGGTATGCCGAAGAGAACAATATCTTGATTCCGAGCTTGGCGCATAGGGTCTTCCAAAAGTAACTCAAGAACTTGACGCCTCGGTCCGAGACAATCGTCTTTGGTATTCCATGAAGTCGCAAGATTTCCCTACAAAAGAGATTGGCAATATGTGAAGCATCGTCTATCTTGTTGCAAGGAATGAAATGTGCCATTTTAGAAAATCGGTCCACAACGACAAAGACGAAATCCTTGCCATTTTGAGTTCTAGGCAAACCAAGTACAAAATCCATGCTAATGTCTTCCCAAGGTTGATAAGGAATAGGAAGGGGCATGTAAAGACCATGGGATTGAGCTTTTGACTTAGCTTTGCGACATGTAGAGCAACGGTTGGTGAAGCATGAGACATCACGAAACATCTTGGGCCAAAAGTAGTTCTTGGAGAGCGTGGCGAAAGTCTTGTTGCGTCCAAAGTGTCCCATTAGTCCGCCTCCATGAGCCTCTTGCAAAAGTAACAAACGAAGAGAAGACTCGGGAACACAAAGTTTGTTAGATCTCATAAGATAATCATACTTTATGTAGTATCGTTCCCAAGATGTGTGTGTCAAACACTTAGCATAAGGAATAACAAAAGAAGGATCATGCTCATACAAGTCTTTTATGTTCTCAAAACCAATAACATTCAACTCAAGTTGAGTGACAAGAGTGCATATGCGCGAAAGCGCATCCGCAACAACACTTTCTTTACCCTTAATGTACTTGATGACATATGGGAAAGATTCAATAAATTCACTCCATTTGGCATGACGCTTGTTCAACTTAGTTTGACCTTTTAAGTATCTAAGCGTTTCGTGATCGGTATGGATGAAAAATTCATGAGGTCTAAGGTAATGTTCCCAAACATGTAGCACACGCACTAAAGCATACAAGTCTTTGTCATAGATGGGATAATTAAGTTGAGCACCGGAGAGTTTTTCACTAAAATAAGCAATGGCTCGTTTTTCTTGCATCAAAACTCCGCCAATTCCGGTACCACTTGCATCACAATGAACCTCAAAAGTTTTTTCAAAGTTGGGCAAAGCAAGAATCGGAGCATGAGTAAGCAAAGACTTGAGCTCATCAAAAGCGGTGGATTGCAAAGATCCCCAAACAAAAGGAGCATTCTTCTTACTCAAAGCATGTAAAGGAGCGGCAATTGTGCTAATGTTTTTCACAAAGCGGCGATAAAATCCTGCAAGGCCAAGAAAACTACGCACTTGTTGCAAATTGGTGGGTTGGGGCCAAGTTTTAACTGCCTCAATCTTAGTTTCATCAACATGGACACCCTTGGAAGAGACAACAAAACCCAAGAAAACCACTTTGTCAGCGCCAAAAGTGCATTTCTTCAAATTCACATAAAGGCTTTCCTTGCGGAGGGTTTGTAACACAGATTTAACATGATTAATGTGCTCTTTCCTGGTTTTGCTAAACACAAGGATATCATCAAAGTAAACCACAACGAAGACTCCAATGTAGGGTCTAAGCACATGATGCATAAGACGTACGAAAGTTCCGGTTGCTTCCGACAAACCCATAGGCATCACTAACCACTCATATAAGCCAAATTTTGTTTTGAAAGCGGTTTTCCATTCATCACCTTCTTGAATGCGGATTTGCTAATAGCCACTTTTAAGATCAATTTTTGAGAAAAAGTTTGCTCCACTAAGTTCATCAAGCATATCATCTAAGCGAGGAATGGGATGCCTATATCAAACGGTAATGGCATTTATGGGTCTACAATCGGAACACAAGCGGAAACTTCCATCGGGTTTAGGCACAAGTATAACGGGAACGGCACATGGGCTTAAGCTTTCACGTACATGACCATTGTCGATGAGTTGTTGTACTTGCCGTTGAGTCTCCTTGGTTTCTTCGGGATTGACACGATATGGAGCTTTGTTTGGAAGTGGTGCTCTGGGGATGAGGTCGATTCGATGCTCAATGCCTCATAGTGGCGGTAGACCCGGAGGTAGCTCATCGGGGAAAACATCTTGGAATTCCTGCAAAAGCGATTGAAACACTAAAGGTAGTGCATGAGATGTGTTAGTTTTTGGTTCTCCATCCTTGCACACAAGGACGAAGTGCATCACACTCGATGGGTTCTCACACACTTCTCTTATCTCACTCTTGGTGGAAAATAGGATGAGGTTTTTCTCTCTAGGCGAAGAGGCGCTCAAATTTGGCTTCTGGCTCTCACTCACTTTTGGGTGTGTCACTTGTTCACTCGTATTTCCATGATTGGTGGCTTGCTTGTTGGCTATCACTTGACTAGGAGACATAGGTCGTAGCACATATTCCTTTCCTTTCATTTTGAAGCTATAGTGATTGGTACGCCCATTGTGGATGACACCACGGTCGAATTGCCATGGTCGACCAAGAAGGAGGTGGCAAACGGTCATTGGGACCACATCACACTCCAAAGTGTCTTCATAAGCACCAATTTTGAAGGAGACTTGGACCGTATGCTCGACTCGTATAGTGCCGGAGTCACTTAGCCATTGAACCTTGTAGGGGCGCGGGTGCTTCCTCTTGACCAATTGAAGCTTGGAACATAGTTCTTCACTTGCCAAGTTGTGGCAACTACCTCCATCGATGATGACCTTGATGGACCTTACATTGATGCCGGCCTTAGTGTGAAAGATGTGGCATCGTTGGTCTTCTTCTTGTTGATGTTGAAGTGTCAAGACTTTGGAGACAACGAGAGCGGGGCTCGAATCCTCATCACAAAAGACTTGATCATCTTCATCCTCGTTCACGCGCCGGTTCATGGCCACTTGCTTAAGGGCTTCCATCTTCTCTTCACTCATTGAGTCATATGTACCATCGTCGTTGAGGATCATGGTGCGCTTGTTCGTGCATTGGTAGGACTTGTGGCCTCGGCCGCCGCAAGTGAAACACTTGAAGGAGCTTGTTTTGACGGTCTCATCGGTTGGAGTAGATGATAAAGCACGCGGCTTGAAGTTGCTTGTCGTAGGAAGAAGACGAGTTGAACTTGCCGAAGTTTTCTTGTAACTTGACTTGTCGTCGTTGCTTTGAGATTGTTTGGTTGATGTAGATGTTGAAGGAGTCGTTGAAGCTTGGATGTTGGAGAAACCGTAGGTCTTGGATGAGTACTTGGCATACTTGAAGTCATCTTGCACTTGACGTTCCACCTTGGTTGCTTGATGTACGAGCTCAATGAGGTTGGAATAGGGTTGGAAGTCGGCAATCTTCTTGATGGGATGATTGAGTCCATTCAAGAAACGTTCCATTGTTTGCTCATCATCTTCCGTGACATTGGCTTGAATCATGGCTATCTCCATTTCCTTGTAGTATTCTTCAACACCTTTGTTCCTTGCTTGAGGAGTTGTAGCTTCTTGAAGAGATCGCGGTTGTAGTAGGTTGGTACAAAGCGTGCTCGCTTGACATCCTTCATTTGAGACCAAGTGGTGATTGGTGGTTCACCTCTTGCTTGACGGCGTTCAAGTACTTGTTCCCACCATATGAGCACATAATCTTGGAACTCAAGTGATGCCATAGCGATCTTCTTCTCTTCCTCATAGTTGTGCAAGCGGAAAATTTTGTCGACCTTCAATGCCCATGAGAGGTACTCTTCCGGATCATTGCTTCCATTGAACTTGGGCATTGTGAACTTGAGCTTGCCATAGCGTTGCTCTTCATTGTGTTGTTGGCGATGGTGATGGTGACGTCCTTGACGTGGAGGGTAGTCATCCTCATGTTGCTCTTGGCGTGGATGAAGTCCATGATCAACTTGCTCTTGTTGAACTTGAGGTTGAGGTGGAGCTTGACGAGCTTGTTGAGGACCTTGTGGAGCTTGACGTTGCACACGCGGTTGGTAGTTCCTCTCTTGGATTTCTTCTCGAAGGGCTTCCTCTTGATTGCGCCTCTCTTGATTGCGGTTGGCAATGGCTCGGCTCGAATCTTGAAGGGCACGTTGCGCCTCAAGAGCTTGCGCTTCACGTTGTTGTTGTTGAAGACGTTGAGCCTCGGCGTCTTGTTCCTCTTGGTGTAGACGTGCTCGTTCTTCTTCTTGGCGCCTTAGTCGTTGCCTTTCTTGAGCTTGAGAAAAAACGACTTGGTTTGATTGAGGACGAGGGATTTTCTCGTCGACTTGTTCTTGTGAATGCTTGTCATGTAGCGGGTTCTGAGATGCATGCCGGTCTTGACGCGCAGCTCGACAAAGAGTGTTCGATGATGGTGTACTTGTGTCGGAGAAGGTGTCGTCGGAGTGTCGACTTGAGTGGCTCCATCTTGAAGATGAAGAAGTGGAAGGACGCCGGTTCCTCATTAAGGTGCGGATCTCATCCATTCTTGCATCATTCTCTTGCTTTTGAGCATCGAATTTGTTGTCGAAGTAGTCCCTCATTGCTTGTTGCTCTTGGTGCAATGCCTTTTGAGCTCCAAATAGGTGGTTCTTGGTGATGAATGATGACATGTCGTGGTCGTTCTCGATGAGAGGTGGAGTGGTAGAAGAACTTGGCCTATCCATCATATCAAGCAAAATGTAAGTGGTAGAAGGAAAAGAACATGTACCAAATGTACCTTGACCGAAGTTGAAGATGAATCAAGTTCACTCAAATGCGGACAATGAAATAGCACTGTTGGTACCAATTCTTGTCGGTTCTCACACCTACACACGTAAAAGCTTATGGTGGAGCTTGGTTAGGATGGTGGCACAAAATTTGATGCAATAGTAAGTGAGCTTCAATAATGTTGGAAAAGATTCACAAATTTGCAAATGCAACAAGTAGACCAAGCAAGTATGGGTACATGGAAACACACACACAAATAGATAAATGGGATTGTGAAATCCAAAATTGAGCCAAAATGTGGAGACCACAAAATGCTCTTGTTGCACAATACTAGAGAGACGCTAGCACGATTGCAAAATAGGCGGATACGCAAACTTGTGCACAACCCACTAGGCAAAAATGCAACAATCTCTATCCCAAGTATTCTATATGTATGATATTTCGGTGCTATGATCCAAGATGATCGGATATGACAATCTTAATGTTGTATGATGCTATGGTTCTTGCTTATAAGCTCTTTGCTTATCTTTCCTCTTTGCTTAAAAGCTTGGGTGGCTCTTTCACTTTTGAGCTCTTTTCTCATGCAAAACTCATGAACCAAGGTAGCAATTGTGTATGCTATGACAACTTTGTGACACACAAGTTGATCTCAAGATATGCACCACTATTGTATGGTATGTATCCTATGGAGTATGATCACTAATGTGCACAAGTCACGTTGCCTGCAATACTCAAAGGCTAGTCTCGATGGGTAAGCTACGCAAAAGTAGGGACAATGTGGGTATCAATGCAATTGCAAGTTATGACAAAGATGTCGTCGAAGTTACCGTCCTTGGCGATGATGAGACCCTCGAGAGTTTGAGTCGTGGTGGTGATGAAGTCAAACCGTACCTAGATAGCCGAAACACAAAAGGATATGGGAAACCACAACCCAAACTCTCAAAGACCAAAACGTGTCAAAATCGACATTGGAGGTAGCGGGGCAGATGTTGGTGTAAAGTGGGGTTGTGGAGGTGGTGGAACTGTGAATCTTCAGATTCGTCAGGGTTTCACGGACGTCCGGGCTTTTACGGTCGTCCGGACTTCATCGTCGGACGTCCGACCTTTTCCGGTCGTCCGGAGCCTGTGCAAAAATCGGGCTCGGGAAGATGAACTGCGAGAATTCGGGGAAGAAGAAGATGGTGAGGTCGAAATCGAGTGATTTGGTGGATGGAAAAGGGTGGAGAGGGTGGGAAAAGCTAGATCCACACGCAGCAACACAAATCCATGGACCAAATCCAACAAAATCTCAACTCACAAACAAATCACAAAAAAAAATTGGGGCTATTTTTGGTGGGGATTTTTCGGATTTAGGACAAAAACAACAAAATCAAGCTAGAAAACACGAGGTAGGGGCTCCAAAATGTGATCAACGTGGCTCATGATACCAAGATGATGTAGGGTGGAACCCTATGTGGACGATCTTTCACGTTTGGAGTGGATCCTACGGGGAATCACGTAGAACACGCGGAAGCACAAAGGGGAAACACGGGGAAAACGAGAGAGAGAATCACTAAATCGACATAGAATCAATCACACGAGTGCTAGATCACTGACAACATAGAGTGACATAAGATCCACAATCAACCAAGGTAAGGATACAAAGGAACAGTTCTTCTCCGTACGGAGGTCTTGATGGTCTTCCCTAGAGAGGGGTCTTGAATCCGCTTGGGGAATCTTCTCCGAAGAGGTCCTGAGCTCCGAGGACAAGTAGCCAAGTGGATGAGCAAGGCTCTCACACAAAATATGAGCTAAACCTATGCTACCCATACCAGGAGGTGGGGGCGTCCTATTTATAGTCTTAGTGCAAATGGAAGTCAAAGTGAAGGGATACAAGGGCTCCAGCCCGAGGGTGCGGTCACTCAGGTGTCGGTCGTCCGGAAGATGTCGGACGTCCGGAGGCCTCGGTCGTCCGTAGATTCGGTCCGGGTGCCTAGCTATCAGACGTCCGGAGGGCGTCGGTCGTCCGTGGCCTGGGACTCGTCGGACGTCCGGGCTTGGTCGGACGTCCGATGCCTGTAGCTTCAGTAGCATCTCTTTCTCTTCTTGAACATGCTTGGGGTCCTCGTCGTCTTGGCTCTTGCAAGTAGTTGATCCTTGGCTCACCTCCATGTACCTGATTACACATAGAGTCTCCGAATGAGGTAGTAGCCATGTCTCGTGAGTAGGAAGAGGGAGTTCGGAGAGGATCGAGTTCACCTTATCTTCGATAGCCTTAGCTCGGGCTCTTGTCATGGGTCCAAGTGGTGTTGAGGGAGATGTAGGCACGTCCATGGGGATGAGCAAGGGATGCTCCGCATCAGAGGGAGCCCGGAGCCCCTCACACACCAAGGGAGGAGCTCGCCATCGTCGCTCTGGAGGAAGGCTCTGTAGAGCCCAAGCCCCGGAAACCCCTCCGACGCCGGCCCTTGCAAGTTGAGGTCGACACCGGCATGGGTAGCAGGGCCGCTTGCCGCCGACTGGGAACTTAATCTTTGGGCCTCTAGAAATAATGCAAGCCTGTAACTAAAATACCTAGAAAGGTGAACTGAATCTTTGGGCCTCTAGAAATAATGCAAGCCTGAAACTGAAATACCTAGAAAGGTAAACTGAATCTTTGGGCCTCTAGAAATAATGCAAGCCTGAAACTGAAATACCTAGAAAGGTGAACTGAATCTTTGGGCCTTTAGAAAGATTTATTACCTCCTCAAGAAGCATCAAACAATTCCATGCGTGCAACACACATCTATACCAAGTTTGATCAGGATCTACTTTTCCAAATCAAAATTAGCGCTAGAGTGAGCACGATCAATGATATGGCTGTGAGACAGAGAAGGAACGAACAAACTCACCCCTCTCGCGACCTCCCTGGTAGATGCGCCACCGCCGCGCACGACAGAGGAAGAAAAACGACCGGTGAAGAGGGAGCGGGGCGACCTTCAAAGGCCGGAGGGAGAGAGCAACCGGAGTAGGGCGGCGGAGGCCGGAAGGAGAGGGCGGTCGGAGGAGAGAGTGGGCGAGCGGCGCTTCGGCGGGCGGCCCTATGGGGAACAGAGAGGAGTCGTGTGAGAGGGAGGGGGAGCGATCTGGTGCGGGCAGGGGAGATTTTTTTTAGTTCTCTTTTAGTGGGCCCAAGGATAACTAACCCAATTAGAACCTCTCCACCGGGCTAGTTTTTTTAGCTGGATTAGAGCAAACTATCTCAAACTAACCCCTCTTGTTTTGATAATTTGAGGCTATTTCAACCCAAACTAGCTCTAACTCAGGGATCCAAACAAAGAGGAGTGTTACTGTACATGCTACAGTGTGGACCATAACACATAGTTTTTTATGGCCATATCACCACATTGTTTTCTATTGCTGGTTCACTGGGCTACCGTGGTTCGCACTGCTGGTTCACTGGGCTGCCGTGGTTCGCACTGCTGGTTCACTGGGCTGTCGTGGTTCGCACTCCTCTGACCTGAGTAGTAGTAGTACTAGTATATAACGCATCATTCTTTGCTCCTTCTTACTACTCTGACATGTGGGAGAGCCAACATCTGGGTCGACGTGTCATGCACCAGATTAGAGCGCGGAACGGAAGGGGGACACACCCCCGTCGGAGCACCAGTAATTCATGACTATAGTGAGTGGTCATATCACAAGTCTTTCCAGCAGTAACGCGCCGTCAAATCGCACAGCCCGACCTTTCCAGTAGTATGTTTGAGTATCCGCCACTCGCTCACCCTCCTCGCCTCTCTGTTAAACCGCCTACCCGAAAACTACCGCGCATACTACCCGAGAAAAGCTCCGCCCTCAACTTTTAACTACGCGAAAATAGTTCGAGCTTGTTCGTTCTATATAAATATAGTACTTACTGTATGTTTATTCACCCGTGGGGTTGTTAAATGAATGGAGGGGCTGGGAGCACAAGTGGACAATACTAGTACTACTAGTAGTAAGTAGGAGTCATACAGTAGTCACCTTAAATAGAGAGTTTCTTTTCTTTAATGCCATGTACACAAATTGAAATGCTTGTTGTGGAGAGAAAAAGATAATCACTCCACTATATATGTACGCAGGGGCCTGAGCACTTGCTTTACTAGGGTTGCTCTCTTCATTCTCTCATCCTCTCCAGATATAAACTAGACAGCGGTAGCGACATTTTTTCTCTGCTCACCGCTGGTCATAGATCCGGCCGGATTCCTTCGGACGGTATGTGTAGAGGACTAAAAGGTGCATCGTTCACGCGGTCATCGCCGCCGAGGGAGGAAACCCACAACTGCCAGAGGGGCCCGATCCTCTGCCCGTGCCGTCCTCTCCGACACAGCGTCGGCTCGGGAGGTCCTCCGACCCTTCTTCCTCCCCGCCGTATTGTCCACAGATCCGACCTGCCGCCGCCGACATTCCAGCGACCCTCAGGTATAAGTTCTTCAAAAGCGGCCTTGCTCTACTGCCCCAGCTCCCCACGTATCTGCATGTGCATCTTTTTCTACTCCCATCAACTCTTCCAAAGCCACCTAAATTTTTAGTATTATTAGAGGTAAAGCTACTTCATGCATTCGAATCTAGGGCTTTGTTCAAACAACGAAGAATGGGGGGAAAGTTGTAGCATGAATCTAGGACTTGATTCAAAGAGGAAATAATATGGTGAAAGTAATAGAGACCGGATACCCAACCGGTCTCTTGGTTGAAAAGGAAAATAATGGGAAAACGCAGTACAAACTAGATAAGGAACAAATCTATTGTTGGTTGAAAAAATGATAGAAAGTGGTGGCTGGTGGACAAGTCAACAAAGTATGTCCAGGATTAGATTTGCTGCCCTCACATAGTAAATGGTCTCCAGGATTAGAATTGCTTCCCTCATATAGTAAAAGGTCTCAGGATTAGATTTGCTGCCCTCACATAGTAAAAGGTCTCCAGGATTAGATTTGCTGCCCTCACATAGTAAAAGGTCTCCAGGATTAGATTTGTTGCCCTCACATAGTACAAGGTCTCCAGGATTAGGTTTGCTGCCCTCACATAGCATGAACAAACTTGGCATCACCACTTTATGCCTCCTTGTAGGTACATTATGCTGATGCGTCCACTGTGGCATGTCCTTATACCAACCTTTTGCTGTTGTTAATGTAAGGGCGCATGTAAAATGAAGCGATCACACTGTTACCTTAGGGACATGTCTAACCAGTGTTATTGTTAATCTAATGCCTCCAGTGATAAGATGCAATTAAACTATGTTACAAATGGCACTCCTGCTGTTTTCCCCAGTATGATAAGTAAGTTGCTCCTTTACGCTGCTGAGTGTCTTGGCGTCCCCATGGTCCCATGCCCTTAAACCAACTCTTTTGTTGCTGTTGATTTACTGTGTCTGGTAAACAAGCAACGCCACCATTAAAGGAATCCCATATTTGAGGAATCTCATTGTTGATCGTAATGCTTCTGGTAACATAAAGCATTGCTGACGTTTTAAAATTTCTACTGTCCTTGCGTGATTGCCATGAACATAATTAAGATGATTCTTTTCATTTTGTATATGTTTCGTATATTCTTATTGACCAGCAACTGTTTACTTTCTATCTTTTTGTGCAGATAGGGATATCCATTTCACCTTGTTGCTATTGTGACCTTTTGGTAAACTGCACAAAACACTTTTTTTTGGAATGAGTGTCTTATGCAATTCAACTAAAATGTCACGTGGGCAACATCTCTCAATTTTTGTGGAACTGCACAAAATGGTGATTGGAGTTTCCAAAATCTCCGTCAAGTTCTGCTGGTAATCTCGTGCAACATTTTATTAGCCTTTGCAAGATGAGCCGTCACTATCACCACAATGGCACTTTATTTTAGTGGAACTGCACAAAAGGATAAGAAAATTATAGTTGCACCTTACATGAGCCGGACAACCAACCTTAATGTTCCTCAATTTTAATGCAACTACTAAAGAAGAACCTGCCAGCTCACGAGAGCAAGTACTTCTTGCTAGCTGAATGATGTAATCTTTGCTTCATTTCAGGTGAACTGAAGAAAAAGGCGCATGAATTGAATCATGGAGCTGGAGGTTGACCTCATCCTAGTGGAGCTGTAGATTGAGTTCAAGGAGGCCACTATTAAAGTGAAATCATGCTCTTCTTGTTTGTGCTTTGCAAACAGGAATACTCAACTACAGATGTTGTGACGGTCAAGAGCATTCGCTAAGTTCTTCAATTGTGTGACATGGCTAGCCAAGATGGATTTAATCCCGATATTCACTTTATCAAAAGGCTCTAATGGGTTGGTTCTGAATCTTGCAAGCTGGGAACCAATGAGATGTGTAGGCATCTTTGTTGTACTTATTATTTGAATCTTATTTGTTGGTTCTAAATCTTGCAAGCTGGGAATCAATGAGATGTGTAGGCATCTTTATTGTACTTATTATTTGGATCTTATTTGTTGGTTCTGAATCTTGCAAGCTGGGAATCAATGAGATGTGTAGGCATATTTGTTGTACTTATTATTTGGATCTTATTTGTTGGTTCTGAATCTTGCAAGATGGGAAACACGGCATGATGATGCAGAGGACAACAACCATAACAAACAGTTCAAACTTGGTAGTATTATCTTTGTGAAAGTGCGACAAATGTGTTGATCGTGTGCGTCCTGAGAATAATAATTCTAATTGTTGTGCATGTTGATCCTATGGCACTGATAGAACGAGCCAATGCATTGCTTGTTTTAAGTATAAATTTCTATTAAAGCTAATTAAATTTAAGTAAAGTGACCACTAACTCCTGTTATTACAGTACCAATACAGACCCGGTCGTGAACAGATGTGTGGCCGGAGTAGGTTTCTTAATGGATGCGTTTGAATGCGTCGAGGGTGCATCTTCTGCCGGGCGTGCAGCAGACGAGAGAGGGGTAGTAACTGTTGTTGCATGTACACACTTAGTGATCGAGGCAAAGGTGTCCCATCTTTCGATGAGATGATGGATATCGCTTTGGTGGCAGTCGACTTTGACGACCCGACTACGAACGTGCGAGGACGTCGCGCCTTAGCAATCGCTAAACCAACTCCGAGAGGTTATTGACCACGCCGGAGCACGATCAACCTGACCACGAGGGTCTGTTTCCTATGAGCAAACGAAGAACAAGCAAGAAACTGAGATTGCAATCTGGATATTGCGAATATAAGATGAAAGCTTTATTGATCAAGGTGGGGTTCTGTGACGCCTTTGTCTGGTCGTTGAACACAAACGAAGTACGCGAAGTTGCAGCTATGGCGAACTTTTAATCTAAACAAAACCCGAAGTCTAAACGATGCCCTAAGGGCTGTATATATGGAGGAAGAGGGGGGGAATTTCGTGGCCCTTGGTGGAGGGGTCCGAAATCAACCCTATCTCTTGTTTCCCCACACATACGTATTCTAAAAACAGCCTATACTTATGTATTTCGAAATTACATGGGCCTGGCCCAATAATAAGGTGACGCAGCACCTAAAATAGCCTCGGGACGAAATTTATGAAGTGGCATCTTGTATATTTCGTCCAAGGCTTCATGCACCCATTATGGTGGCTTCAAAGTCCAGAAATCATCACTTGTAACTCCGTTCTTGTTCCCCTTGCGCATGCCATCATCTCCATGCTTGTTCTTGCTCCAATGTTCATCCTTCTCCAAGCTAGGCCCTTCATTTGTAAGCAAAACAAATGTATTCAATTTAGGCAGCATCATATTCTCATGAACATTAGAATAATTACCAAGAAACGAAAGTACCTGGTAATTTAGTTGACATGCACGAGCTCTAGTAATTGGTCCAGTATGTATAGCAGCAGGGGCTGTGGGTGTAACAATTGTTTTGATGTCCTCATCATCCTCCCCTTGAAATGAAGTCGTCCTCGAGGGAAGTTCATCTTCCTCACCCAAATAAGGCTTCAAATCTACAATGTTAAAAGTGGGACTAACCCCAAAATCTGCAGGCAGCTCAAGTTTATATGCATTATCATTTATTTTCTCTAACACCTTAAAGGGACCATCAACACGTGGCATTAACTTTGATTTGCGCAAATCAGGAAATCTATCCTTACGCAAATGTAACCAAACAAGATCTCCAGGTGCAAACACAACATGTTTTCTACCCTTATCTCCAGCAAGTTTATATTTAGCATTCATACGCTCAATGTTTTCCTTAGTTAACTCATGCATTTTTAAAATCAATTCAACACGTTGTTTAGCATCAAAATTAACCTTCTCCGAAGATGGAAGAGGCAACAAATCAATAGGTGCACGAGGTAGGAAACCATACACAACTTCAAAAGGGCACATCTTAGTAGTAGAATGCAATGAACGATTATAAGCAAATTCAATATGAGGCAAGCATTCCTCCCACATTTTCTTATTATTCTTCAAAACAGCCCTAAGCATAGTAGACAACGTTCTATTGACTACTTCAGTTTGTCCATCAGTTTGGGGGTGACAAGTAGTACTAAAAAGCAGTTTAGTCCCCAACTTAGCCCATAAACATCTCCAAAAGTGGCTAAGAAATTTAGTATCATGATATGAAACAATACTATTTGGCACACCATGCAAGCGAATAATTTCATGAAAGAACAAATCAGCAACATTAACAACATCATCGCTTTTATGACATGGTATAAAGTGTGCCATGTTCGAGGTAAACCTAAAACAAAGTCCATAGATATATCCTCCCAAGGAACACTAGGTACAGGCAAAGGCATATATAAACCATGAGGATTGAGTCGTGACTTAGCTTTTTGACATGTAGTGCAGCGAGCAATAAAATGTTCAACATCCCGTCTCATCTTTGGCCAAAAGAAATGTGTAGCAAGTACGTCCTCCGTCTTCTTCACGCCAAAGTGTCCCATTAATCCTCCTCCATGCGCCTCCTGCAACAACAAAAGACGAACGGAGCTAGCTGGAATGCATAGCTTGTTAGCACGAAACACAAATCCATCGTTAGCAACGAACTTGTTCCACATTCTTCCTTCTTTACAATTCTGCATTACATCTTTAAAATCAGCATCATGCACATATTGATCTTTCATGGTCTCCAAACCAAATATTTTGAAGTCAAGTTGTGAAAGCATAGTATAGCGGCGAGACAATGCATCAGCAATAACATTTTCTTTTCCCTTTTTGTGTTTAATGACATAAGGAAAAGTCTTAATGAATTCAACCCATTTAGCATGTCTGCGATTCAGTTTAGCTTGACTTTTAATATGTTTCAAAGATTCATGATCAGAATGTATAACAAATTCTTTGGGCCATAAATAATGTTGCCATGTTTCTAAAGTCCAAACAAGAGCATATAATTCTTTATCATAAGTAGAATAATTCAGACTAGGCCCACTCAATTTTTCAGAAAAGTATGCAACAGGTTTGCCATCTTGTAATAACACACCGCCTAATCCAATTCCACTAGCATCACATTCAAGCTCAAAAGTCTTATTAAAATCAGGAAGTTGGAGTAAAGGAGCATGTGTCAACTTATCTTTCAATACCGAGAAGGCTTCTTCCTGTGCGGTACCCCAAAGAAAAGGCACATCTTTCTTTGTAAGCTCATTGAGAGGTGCAACAATGGTGCTAAAATCTCTCACAAAACGCCTATAGAATCCAGCGAGGCCAAGAAAACTCCTCACTTGTGTGACCGTTTTGGGCTGCGGCCAACTCTCAATAGCTTCAATCTTGGCTTTATCAACTTCAATTCCCTGTGGAGTAACAACATAGCCAAGAAAAGATACTCGGTCGGTGCAAAAGGTGCACTTCCCAAGGTTACCAAACAAACGTGCATCACGTAGAGCAATAAAAACAGCACGTAAATGTTCCAAATGTTCTTCCAAAGATCTGCTATAAATCAATATGTCATCAAAGTAAACTACCACAAATCGTCCAATGAAAGCACGTAAAACTTCGTTCATTAATCTCATGAAAGTACTAGGTGCATTAGTTAACCCAAAAGGCATGACTAACCACTCATATAATCCAAACTTAGTTTTAAATGCTGTTTTCCATTCATCTCCCAATTTCATACGAATTTGATGGTATCCACTACGCAAATCAACTTTGGAGAATATTGTAGAGCCACTCAATTCATCAAGCATATCATCGAGCCTAGGAATAGGATGACGATAACGAATAGTAATATTATTAATGCCTCTACAATCAACACACATATGTGATGTACCATCCTTTTTCGGCACTAGAATAATAGGAACAGCACAAGGACTAAGGGATTCGCGTATACAACCTTTGTCGAGAAGCTCTTGTACTTGACGCATAATCTCCTTCGTCTCCTCTGGATTGGTACGGTATGGTGCACGGTTTGGCAGTGAAGCACCGGGAATTAAGTCAATCTGATGCTCAATCCCTCGAATAGGCGGTAATCCTGGTGGCACGTCTTGTGGAAAGACGTGAGCGAACTCCTGCAAAATGTTAGTGACAGCAGGAGGCAAAGAGGAATGCACGTCCTCGAATGAAAATAATGCCTCTTTGCACACAAAAGCATAGCAAACAGATTTGCTGAAATCTAGCTCATCAATATCAGATTTGGTGGCAAATAAACATGCACTTTTCAATTTAATTTCAGAAGCAACACTAGATGGTTTATTATTAGGCTTCATTTGTTGCTCAAATTCTTTTGCCACAATCTGATTTTCACTCTTATTCTTCTCCTGTTTTGCTTTATTAGCTCTATTAATATCATCTTTCAAAATGGAATCAGGAGTCATAGGAAGCAAAGTAATATTTTTATCCTTATGAACAAGAGTATAGTTATTGTTTCTACCATGGTGTACAGAGTTTTTATCAAATTGCCATGGTCTACCAAGTAATAAGGAACATGCTTGCATAGTTACCACATCACAATCAACATAATCAGCATATGTAGAGATACTAAAATGCACACGAACAGTACGTGTTACCTTAACCTTGCCGCTGTTGTTGAACCATTGGATGTAGTAAGGATGTGGATGTGGTCTTGTGGTGAGAGAAAGCTTCTCCACCATCTCCATGCTAGCCAAGTTGTTGCAGCTCCCTCCGTCTATTATGACGCGCACAGAACGTTCCTTCACAACTCCCTTGGTATGGAACAAATTGTGCCTCTGATTTTGCTCAGCTTGTGTGACCTGCACACTCAAAACACGTTGAGCAACTAAACATTCATACCTGTCAGCATCTTCAGGAGCCATGTATTGCGTCTCATGATCAGAATCATCTCCACCATGTTCTTCACGTGTAATAAGAGCCAAAGTCTCCTCATCATAGTCACTAGCGGACTCATATCCACCATCTGCGGTAGCAATCATCACACGTGGAGATTTGCATTCTCTCGCATAATGACCTCCTCCCTTACAACGACGACAAATAATATCACTTGTGTGCCCTGTTGATGCCATGGAAGAAGAAGAACTCTGTGCAGGCCCAGCAGGTGCGCTCTTGGCAGATAATGGTGGTTGTGCCTGTTTTCTTGTATCACGACTGGAGGAGGCACCTGATTGAGGTGCTGGTGCAGTTGAAGTAGAAGATGCACGCGGTGTCCATGATGAAGGTCGGCCTGCAGAAAAGTTAGATCGCGCCAATGCTTGTCGATCCTGCACTTCACGTTCAGCTTTACAAGCAAGATGGAATAAACGAGTGATATTAGTATACTCCTTATAGTCTAGAATGGTCTGAATCTCTCTATTTAATCCACCCAGAAAACGTGCAAGCATAGCTTCATTCTCCTCGACAATACCACATCTAATCATGCCAGTTTGTAATTCCTGATAATATTCTTCTACAGAATTTTTCCCTTGTCTTAAACGCTGCAATTTTTGAAGCAATTCACGTTGATAATATGGTGGAACCCAACGCGTACGCATAGCAGTTTTCAAAGCAGCCCAAGTAGTTGGAATAGGATATAATCTACAATGTTCAGACCACCATACACATGCAAAACTAGTGAAAGCACAAACAGCAGCAGCAACCCGTCTCTCCTCGGGATATTGTAAACATGTAAAACGTTGTTCAGTTTCTAACTCCCAAGTAAGATATATATCAGGAACATATCTACCCTCAAATGGTGGAATATTCAATTTCAGTTTAGGAATATGCACATCATCTCGTACCTGAGGTGGTGGTGCAGGCCTACCATTACGAATATATACCTAAGGCTGACCTGCTAGTGGTGGTGCTGGTGGGTGCACGTAGTTCTGATTTTGATCAACCTCATCCTCATAATCGCACGCATACTCATCATCCTCCTGGGTACCAGCAGCAGCAGTAGCAGGAGCCAAAGAAGCATCAATAACAGGAACAGCAACACCAGAAGTTTGGCCATCCTCAATAGGAACACGCTTCGCTCGTCCATACTGATTCGGAAGGATGCGTTGTTGTTGGTGTTGCAGAGGTGCGATAGGTGCAGCCGGCGGTGGTGGTGGTAAACGCGCGAGCAATTCATTAAACTTGCTATCAAGCTTTGTTTCGAATGTCTTCTCCATGCCATCTATCTTCTCCATGGCCTCGTCAAATCTGTTTAGCACATCTTGCACCTGTCCACTCATCATTTGCTGAAATTTATCATGTAGCTGTTTGTTCGTCAGGTTCTCCCAATCAGTCTCATCGGCTTGTGATCCTACCATGGTTAGCAGCAAATAGAAACACACAAGAATATGATCCTACAGACTACTAAGAAGTGGTGGTGGTGTATCACAAACCCATCAAGCAAAACTCAAATTCTTACCAGTTCTTACCCAGCAGCAGGCGGTGATCGACAACCGTTGTAGTCAAAACTCTCAAAGCTTGGATAGAGCGATTACCAGGGAGAGTCAAACGCACGACGTAGATGTATGTGGAGCTGGGAAGGCTTATAATATGGTAGCAAAAAGGGTCAGCAATAATCAATTCAGAGATGCAAAGTTGAATAAACGCTCAACGACGGTACTGTGCTGGTCCTAGGCTAGACCGTGCTAGAGACGCGAGCCTAGAACACTAACAAAATCACGGCGCTGCACGTAAACAAGGAAAAAGCACACTCTAGAAAATTTTTTTTGCGCTCTTTTTTTTGCACTGCTTTTTTTTTTGCGAAAAATCACTATAATGGCGAGTGTCTCAAAACTCTTCCTAGGTCAAACTGACAGGATGGGCACGAAATTTTTTCGACCAAATTTTTTTTTCGTTTATTGACTGCCCGGACACAAAAACTGGAAACGGGTCAAAAAAAACTTCCTATAATGGCACCTGTCTCAAAACACTCAGAAACACCTAAAAATAGGATAGCCAGAATTTTTTTCGAAAAATGCGTTTTCGAAAAATTTTGGGCCTAAACGGAGGGTGGTTTCCGGACTCTTTTTTTTTGAAACCTACTCCGGCAAGGAATCACGAATCGGAAACTAGATGGATCTCGAAAACAAACCTAATATGCAAGGAACTCGGATTGGTGGTGGATATATGGTGGTGGTATATGGCAGCGGTGGTGGTAGCGGTGGTAGTATATGGATATGGATCGGTGGTGGTATATGGATACGGATTGGTGGTGGTATATGGATACGGATTCGGAGCGGTGGTGGTAGGTGACAGGGGCGATGATGATGGTGCGGTGGCGGCGTGACAACTTATGACCAGAACTCGAAACTCTAAAATACTAACGCTAAGACCAACAACTAGACACGACGATGCAACAGCAAATTCAACAAAGCAAAACCCTAAAAATATTATGCAAAGGCTCAGATTGGTTCGGATATGATGAACTAACTCTAATTTTATTTTTTTCGTGGACTGTAGGTATGAAGAACAGACTTGATCTAAACTACGAAAAACTGTAAAATCTCACCGAACAACCTGGAAATCTGATACCACTTGATCGAGGCAAAGGTGTCTCGTCTTTCGATGAGATGATGGATATCACTTTGGTGGCAGTCGACTTTGACGATCCGACTACGAACGTGCAAGGACGTCGCGCCTTAGCAATCGCTAAACCAACTCCGAGAGGTTATTGACCACGCCGGAGCACGATCAACCTGACCACGAGGGTCTGTTTCCTGCGAGCAAACGAAGAACAAGCAAGAAACTGAGATTGCAATCTGGATATTGCGAATATAAGATGAAAGCTTTATTGATCAAGGTGGGGTTCTGTGACGCCTTTGTCTGGTCGTTGAACACAAACGAAGTACGCGAAGTTGCAGCTATGGCGAACTTTTAATCTAAACAAAACCCGAAGTCTAAACGATGCCCTAAGGGCTGTATATATGGAGGAAGAGGGGGGGAATTTCGTGGCCCTTGGTGGAGGGGTCCGAAATCAACCCTATCTCTTGTTTTCCCACACATACGTACTCTGAAAATAGCCTATACTTATGTATTTCGAAATTACATGGGCCTGGCCCAATAATAAGGTGACACAGCACCTAAAATAGCCTCGGGACGAAATTTATGAAGTGGCATCTTGTATATTTCGTCCAAGGCTTCATGCACCCATTATGGTGGCTTCAAAATCCTGAAATCATCACTTGTAACTCCGTTCTTGTTCCCCTTGCGCATGCCATCATCTCCATGCTTGTTCTTGCTCCAATGTTCATCCTTCTACAAGCTAGGCCCTTCATTTGTAAGCAAAACAAATGTATCCAATTTAGGCAGCATCATATTCTCATGAACATTAGAATCATTACCAAGAAACGAAAGTACCTGGTAATTTAGTTGGCGTGCATGAGCTCTAGTAATTGGTCCAGTATGTATAGCAGCAGGGGCTGTGGGTGTAACAATTGTATTGATGTCCTCATCACTTAGTTTACTGTTGAATCCAGTTCGCCAAGAGCTGAAAAACGAACTACTGCCACCGCCTACACACTCGTTCACTTGAAGAGACTCCAATGGCGATCCGAGAGGTGAGCCTACTGGATATGGACTTCAATAAGGAGTTCCCCTTTGAGTTCGCCGCTCTGTCCTATGGCTGCACCAAGTTGATTGTGATGTACACCAACGATCCGGACTTGGTGAAGCTCTGCCTCGCTGAGTTCAAGCGGTACCTACAGGACGATAAAGCACAAGGTTGCAGGACTAGACCTTGTGCCCATCCATCGTCTCCTGACTGGGACCAGCGGATCGCCGTCGCCCAGGTATGTGTGCGGGACGAGGTTCTCATCTACCACTTCTGTAGGGCCATCAGAGATTCTGGAGCATTCGACCGTTTCATTGGCAGCGCCGACTGCACCTTCGCTACGGTGGAGAGAAGGAAGAACGCGATGATTCGGCCATCTGGTGCAACAAGCTTGCCGACATCCAGAAGCAATACGAGATCATCAGCAATGGAAGGAGAAGGACTCCATGGTTGACCTCACTGAGACCATCATTGATGAGGACATCAATACCATTGTTACACCCATAGCCCCTGCTGCTATACATACTGGACCAATTACTAGAGCTCGCGCACGCCAACTAAATTACCAGGTACTTTAGTTTCTTGGTAATGATTCTAATGTTCATGAGAATATGATGCTGCCTAAATTGGATACATTTGCTTTGCTTACAAATGGAGGGCCTAGCTTGGAGAAGGATGAACATTGGAGCAAGAACAAGCATGGAGATGATGGCATGCGCAAGGGGAACAAGAACGGAGTTACAAGTGATGATCTCAGGTCTTTGAAGCCACCATAACGAGTGCATGAAGCCTTGGTCGAAATATACAAGATGTCACTTCATAAATTTCGTCCAGAGGCTATTATAGGTGCTGCGTCACCTTTTTATTGGGCCAGGCCCATGTAATTTCGAAATACATAAGTATAGGCTATTTTTAGAGTCCGTATGTGTGGGGAAACAAGAGATAGGGTTGATTTCGGACCCCTCCACCAAGGGCCACGAAATTCCCCCTCTCTTCCTCCATATATACAGCCCTTAGGGCACCGTTTAGACTTTGGGTTTTGTTTAGATTAAAGTTCGCCATAGCTGCAACTTCGCGTACTTTGTTTGTGTTCAACGACCAGACAAAGGCGTCACAGAACCCCACCTTGATCAATAAAGCTTTCATCTTATATTCGCAATATCCAGATTGTAATCTCAGTTTCTTGCTTGTTCTTCGTTTGCTCACAGGAAACAGACCCTCGTGGTCAGGTTGATCATGCTCCGGCGTGGTCAATAACCTCTCGGAGTTGGTTTAGCGATTGCTAAGGTGCGACGTCCTCGCACGTTCGTAGTCGGATCGTCAAAGTCGACTTCCCTCAAAGCGATATCCATCATCTCATCGAAAGACGGGACACCTTTGCCTCTATCAAGTGGTATCAGATTTCCAGGTTGCTCGGTGAGATTTTACAGTTTTTCGTAGTTTAGATCGAGTCTTTTCTTCATACCTATAGTCCACGAAAAAGCCACAAAAAAAATTAGGGTTAGTTCATCATATCCGAACCAGTCTGAGCCATTGCATAATCTTTTCTGTATTTGCATTGTTGAATTTGCGGTTGCATCGTCGTGTCTAGTTGCTGGTCTTAGTGTCTAGTCCTTTAGGGTTTCGAGTTCTGTTCACAAGTTGTCACGCCGCCGCCGCATCATCATCATCACCGCTGCCATATGCCACCATCGTCATCACCGCTGCCATATACCACCATCGTCATCACCGCTGCCATATACCACCATCGTCATCACCGCTGCCATTTACCACCATCGACATCACTGCTGATAGAGGCGAGGGTCCCGATCTTTCGATGAGATGATAACTATCGATTTGGTGGAGACGACTTTGATGATCCGACTACAAACGTGCACGACGTTGCGCCTTAGCAATCGCTAAACCAATCTCCTGAGGTTACTGACGATGCTGGAAGCACGGTCAGCCTGACCACGAAGGTCTATTCCTGCAAGCAATCGAAGAACGAGCAAGAATATGATAAAGCAATCTGAATATTGCGAGTATATATGAAGTATTGATAAAGGTGGGGATCCGTAAGCGGTCTTGGTCTGGTCGTTGGACACAAACGAAGTACACGAAGTTGCAATGGCTAACTTTTAACTAAACATATCCCAAGGAAAAGCTACTAGATGGATCTACTTATATAGGAGCAAGGGGTGGCGGCCAAGGAGGTGGGAGGACGTCCCAAGGCAGCCTAAAACCAAATCTAGGTCGTACAAGGCCAATGGGCCCAAGTGGAGGTGATGTAACACCTTTGGACTTGTAGTTTGACTCGGATTCTGCTGCAGCATCAGATTGTTTCGTCCACAACTCAACGTTCCGGACGAATTTGAAGGTGATTCCAATTGGGTTGGAAAGTGCACGAAATCTAGTTTCCAACAAAAAAAGAATCACCCAATTCGGAGTCCGTATGAAAAACTTGTGTGCGTTTTGAGTCAGGTATGTCTGTGCAGTCCGAATCTGAATCCAGAACGTGAGAGACTTGGACTCTATCTTCTCTTGGGCCAAAAGTGACGTGAGAGAACTTTTTGGACAGCAAATAAACATCTCTTTCTTCCTTATCTTCATATGTGGATTGTACAAATGTCCCATACACCTGCAATTAGAAAAAACACAAAAGTGTGTGAAGTATTTTTGTTCTGGATAACACAAATAGATTATTGAATAGTTTGCACTAGAAATCACCTGACAAATATGCATATATGCAATATTTTTGGTCATATCCAAGGTAGTCATGTCCTCATCATCCCCCCCTTCTTGAAAATAAAGCCGTCCTCGGCGTTGCTTAATCTGAAATGTGGCTAACAAAAGAGACAAGGTGTACATGTTGTATATGTATATGTCATCCATTTTTACTTCCCTTGATTTTTGCACGTATGACACATGTATACATGAGTAACTTTCATAGTTCATAAAAACTAAAGCCAAAAAATTATCACAAGAAGTAGAAGGCATGAAAATATTAGAACTCAGTTTGCACATATAAGTGAAGCTCTTATTCATTTCAAAAGATTCGCAATGTTCATCATTAAACCATCCCAACTTTGGTGAATAAACCTTACTTGCATCAAATTTACATGCTACAACATGCTTAAATAAGCAAACATGCAATAAGTCATTGGACACAGAATCATCACCAAGATTGGAGGCCATATCAAAATGATTAAACATTAGTTCTTTTGCATCAACAGTTAATTCAATGGGTGCACTCAAAATTATTGATATTTCAGTTGTTTGATCACATGACGCATTCATGACAGTAACAAGATTCTCTAAAATAGGTGGTGTGCTCAAATCAATAGGTAACTCAATACATGACGCATTCAAGTTAACTAGGCATGCATCATTCTCATGTGAAGTTATATCATCAATACCTTTACTGCTACCTTGTGGCAAAGATGTAGCTGATGTAGGTACGGACGTTGACAGTGTACCATACCCTTGAGATGATGTTGCGCTCACAATCCGAGGTGGGGCTGCTCTAGTAGGTGCAATAGTGGAGTAACCAACCAGCGATGGTGAGCATGAACTGGAATAGTAGTTGTTGTAGTCACCCAATGCATCCTCCTGTATCTGTCTCTCAAAGGTACAAGCACGGACATACATACCAGTAATGCAACGAGGAATATACCGAAATCTTGCCTGAATATCATGGTTCAAACCACCAAAAAATCTATTCATTGTATCATCCTCAGATTCTTCTATGTCACAATGATGCATATAAGATTTGAACTCTTGGTAGTAAGCATGAACAGTGTTACTGCCTTGTTTTAATTGCTCCAATTTGCAACGCAATTCACGACGGTAGTAAGGAGGAAAAAATTGTTGTCTCATTACAGCTTTCAAAACTTTCCAAGTTGTGGGTTGGTTATCAATGTTTTTCTTACAATGTACACTCCACCAAACAGAAGCAAAACCAGTAAATGCTCTGATGGTAGCTCGTACTCTCTCAAGTTCAGAAAAATCATGGTGACTAAAAACTTGTTCTACTTCAAGCTCCCAAGCTAGATAAATAGCAGGATTAAATCTACCCTCAAATGATGGTAAAGAGATAACCTGACCATATGCTTGTGTGTGTTGTCCCAACTCTTGTGATGGTGAAGATGTGTCCGTCGTCCAAGAACTTCTATCTCTGGAACCTGTCATGGTTAGTAGAAACAAGAATCAAAATTAGAGAATAATGTTCCTATGAACTACTAGGATGTGGTTGTAAAGTGCTCACAGTAAAGCAAATATCAATATCGTACAAGTTCTTACCATGCGGCAGGTGGTGACAGGCAACCAGCGGTGTCAAATAACTCTGAAGATTGTGTAAAGCGATTGCCAGGGGAACGTGCGTATACACGGTGTAGAAATATGTGGAGCTGGGTTGGCTATATATGGTAGCCAAAGATTAGCAATAATCAATTCAGAGATGCAATGTTGAATAAACGCTCAACGACGGTACTGTGCTGGTCCTAGGCTAGACCGAACTAGAGACGCGAGCCTAGAACACTAATGAGGTCACGTCGTAGCACAACCAGCATCAATGAAGGATACTAAGTAGCTCTGGACAACAAGATATAAGTGAAGATCACAACGGCAGTAAAGATAATGATGTGAAACAACAGCCAAGCTGTTTTACTGAACAGTGCACAAAACAGATTCCAATCCGAATTCAACTACGAGATTGAGTCTAAAAAGATCCGAATTTTGTTTTTTTTTTCTCTTTTTTTTCCTCACACTTTTTTTTTCTCCCTCTTTCCAAGACAAACTAGATAAGATGCAGATTGGATCAGGCGAAGATGTGAATGACCTCAACTATGATTATGACAATGAACAGTGCGTAGCACGTGGGGGAAATTAATGGATGGGATGGTGGACAGCGGAAGGGATAATGATGCAGCGGCGGCGTGACTAATGTGAACAGAACTCGAAACTCTAAAGGAACTAGACACTAAGACCAGCAACTAACACGACGATGCAACCGATAATTCAACTATGCAAGCAATGAATAGAAAATTGCAAAGGCTCAGACTGGCTTGGATAAATGATGAACAGATCTAACTTTTTTATGGCTTTTTATGGACTGTAGGTATGAATGACAGATGCGATCTAAACTATGAAAAACTGTAAAATCTCACCGAGCAACCTGAAAACTGATACCACTTGATAGAGGCGAGGGTCCCGATCTTTCGATGAGATGATAACTATCGATTTGGTGGAGACGACTTTGATGATCCGACTACAAACGTGCACGACGTTGCGCCTTAGCAATCGCTAAACCAATCTCCTGAGGTTACTGACGATGCTGGAAGCACGGTCAGCCTGACCACGAAGGTCTATTCCTGCAAGCAATCGAAGAACGAGCAAGAATATGATAAAGCAATCTGAATATTGCGAGTATATATGAAGTACACGAAGTTGCAATGGCTAACTTTTAACTAAACAAATTCCCAGGAAAAGCTACTAGATGGATCTACTTATATAGGAGCAAGGGGTGGCGGCCAAGGAGGTGGGAGGACGTCCCAAGGCAGCCTAAAACCAAATCTAGGTCGTACAAGGCCAATGGGCCCAAGTGGAGGTGATGTAACACCTTTGGACTTGTAGTTTGACTCGGATTCTGCTGCAGCATCAGATTGTTTCGTCCACAACTCAACGCTCCGGACGAATTTGAAGGTGATTCCAATTGGGTTGGAAAGTGCACAAAATCTAGTTTCCAACAAAAAACGAATCACCCAATTCGGAGTCCGTATGAAAAACTTGTGTGCGTTTTGAGTCAGGTATGTCTGTGCAGTCCGAATCTGAATCCAGAACGTGAGAGACTTGGACTCTATCTTCTCTTGGGCCAAAAGTGACGTGAGAGAACTTTTTGGACAGCAAATAAACATCTCTTTCTTCCTTATCTTCATATGTGGATTGTACAAATGTCCCATACACCTGCAATTAGACAAAACACAAAAGTGTGTGAAGTATTTTTGTTCTGGATAACACAAATAGATTATTGAATAGTTTGCACTAGAAATCACCTGACAAATATGCATATATGCAATATTTTTGGTCATATCCAAGGTAGTCATGTCCTCATCAACTGCAGCCATATACCACATATCCACCTCCATCACGCCAATCCGAGTCCACCTGCAACATATATCTGCCACCAGTCCGAGTTCCACCAGACTCATCTCCGCCACCAGTCCGAGTTCCACCAGATTCATCTCCGCCACTAGTCCTAGTCCGAGTCTAGTATTTGTTGCTTTGTTTTCGACTTCCAGATCATGCCATACTCCGAGTCGTGATAGAGAAGGACTCCCGAACTTTCGTGTTACCCGCAGTAGAAAAATAGCTCCTGTCTGGAAAATTCTGGCTAGGCAGTTCCTAGACCATTTGTAGACTTTTTCGAAAAAAAATTGTTGCGGAGCAAAAAAAAAGAGAGAAAAAAAAGTGCAAAAAAAGTGTAAAAAAAAGAGAGAAAAAATTCAGAGTGTGCTCCTCCCTTGTTTACGTGCAGCGCCGTGATTTTGTTAGTGTTCTAGGCTCGCGTCTCTAGCACAGTCTAGCCTAGGACTAGCACAGTACCGTCATTGAGCGTTTATTCAACTTTGCATCTCTGAATTGATTATTGCTGACCCTTTTTGCTACCATATTATAAGCCTTCCCAGCTCCACATACATCTACGTCGTGCGTTTGATTCTCCCTGGTAATCACTCTATCCAAGTTTTGCGAGTTTTGTCTACAACGGTTGCCGATCACCACCTGCTGCTGGGTAAGAACTGGTAAGAATTTGAGATTCGCTTGAAGGATTTGTGACACACCACCACCACCACCGCTTCCTAGTAGTCTATAGAATCATATTATTTTGTGTTTCTATTGCTGCTAACCATGCCAGGATCACAAGCCGATGAGACTGATTGGGAGAACCTGACGAACAAACAACTACATGATAAATTTTAGCAAATGATGAGTGGACAGGTGCAAGATGTGCTAAACAGATTTGACGAGGCCATGGAGAAGATATATGGCATTGAGAAGACGTTCGAAACAAAGCTTGATAGCAAGTTTAATGAATTGCTCACGCGTTTTCCACAACTACCGCCGGCTGCACCTATCGCACCTCTGCAACAACAACAACAACGCCTCCTTCCGAATCAGTATGGACGAGCGAAGCGTGTTCCTATTGAGGATGGCCAAACTTCTGGTGCTGCTGTTCCTGTTGTTGATGCTTCTTTGGCTCGTGCTACTGCTGCTGCTGGTACCCAGGAGGATGATGAGTATGCGGGCGATTATGAGGATGAGGTTGATCAAAATCAGAACTACGTGCAGCCACCAACACCACCACCAGCAGGTCGACCTCAGGTATATATTCATAATGGTAGGCCTGCACCACCACCTCAGGTATGAGATGATGTCCATATTCCTAAACTGAAATTGAATATTCAACCATTTGAGGGTAGATATGTTCCTGATATATATCTTACTTGGGAGTTAGAAACTGAACAACGTTTTACATGTTTACAATATCCCGAGGAGAGACGGGTTGCTGCTGCTGTTTGTGCTTTCACTAGTTTTGCATGTGTATGGTTGATGAGGACATCAATACAATTGTTACACCCACAGCCCCTGCTGCTATACATACTGGACCAATTACTAGAGCTCGTGCACGCCAACTAAATTACCAGGTACTTTCGTTTCTTGGTAATGATTCTAATGTTCATGAGAATATGATGCTGCCTAAATTGGATACATTTGTTTTGCTTACAAATGAAGGGCCTAGCTTGGAGAAGGATGAACATTGGAGCAAGAACAAGCATGGAGATGATGGCATGCGCAAGGGGAACAAGAACGGAGTTACAAGTGATGATTTCAGGACTTTGAAGCCACCATAATGGGTGCATGAAGCCTTGGACGAAATATACAAGATGCCACTTCATAAATTTCGTCCCGAGGCTATTTTAGGTGCTGCGTCACCTTATTATTGGGCCAGGCCCATGTAATTTCGAAATACATAAGTATAGGCTATTTTTAGAGTCCGTATGTGTGGGGAAACAAGAGATAGGGTTGATTTCGGACCCCTCCACCAAGGGCCACGAAATTCCCCCCCTCTCTTCCTCCATATATACAGCCCTTAGGGCATCGTTTAGACTTTGGGTTTTGTTTAGATTAAAAGTTCGCCATAGCTGCAACTTCGCGTACTTCGTTTGTGTTCAACGACCAGACAAAGGCGTCACAGAACCCCACCTTGATCAATAAAGCTTTCATCTTATATTCGGAATATCCAGATTGCAATCTCAGTTTCTTGCTTGTTCTTCGTTTGCTCGCAGGAAACAGACCCTCGTGGTCAGGTTGATCGTGCTCCGGCGTGGTCAATAACCTCTCGGAGTTGGTTTAGCGATTGCTAAGGCGCGACGTCCTCGCACGTTCGTAGTCGGATCGTCAAAGTCGACTTCCACCAAAGCGACATCCATCATCTCATCGAAAGACGGGACACCTCCGCCTCTATCAAGTGGTATCAGATTTCCCGGTTGCTCGGTGAGATTTTACAGTTTTTCGTAGTTTAGATCGAGTCTGTTCTTCATACCTACAGTCCACGAAAAAGCCACAAAAAAAATTAGGGTTAGTTCATCATATCCGAACCAATCTGAGCCTTTGCATAATCTTTTTAGGGTTTTGCTTTGTTGAATTTGCGGTTGCATCGTCGTGTCTAGTTGCTGGTCTTAGAGTCTAGTCTTTTAGAGTTTCGAGTTCTGGTCATAAGTTGTCACGCCGCCGCCGCACCATCATCATCGCCCCTGCCATCTACCACCACCGCTTATCCGCCACCGCTCCGAATCCGTATCCATATACCACCACCAATCCGTGTCCATATACCACCACCGATCCATCCATATACTACCACCGCTACCACCACCGCTGCCATATATCACCACCATATATCCACCACCAATCCGAGTTCCTTGCATATTAGGTTTGTTTTCGAGATCCATCTACATTCCGATTCGTGTTTCCTTGCCGGAGTAGGTTTCGGAAAAAAAGAGTCGGGTAGCCACGCTCCGTTTAGGCCCAAAATTTTTCGAAAACGCATTTTTCGAAAAAAATTCTGGCTATCCTATTTTTAGGTGTTTCTGAGTGTTTTGCGACAGGTGCCATTATAGGAAGTTTTTTTTGACCCGTTTCCAGTTTTTGGGTCCGGGCAGTCGAAAAAAAAAATTGGTCGAAAAAATTTCGTGCCCATCCTGTCCGTTTGAGCTAGGAAGAGTTTTGAGACACTCGCCATTATAGTGATTTTTCGCAAAAAAAAAGCAGCGCAAAAAAAAAGAGCGCAAAAAAAAAGAGCGATTTTTTTTTCAGAGTGTGCTTTTCCCTTGTTTACGTGCCGCGCCGTGATTTTGTTGGTGTTCTAGGCTCGCGTCTCTAGCACAGTCTAGCCTAGGACCAGCACAGTACCGTCATTGAGCGTTTATTCAACTTTGCATCTCTGAATTGATTATTGCTGACCCTTTTTGCTACCATATTATAAGCCTTCCCAGCTCCACATACATCTATATCGTGTGTTTGACTCTCCCTGGTAATCGCTCTATCCAAGCTTTGAGAGTTTTGACTACAACGGTTGCCGATCACCGCCTGCTGCTGGGTAAGAACTGGTAAGAATTTGAGATTTGCTTGACGGATTTGTGACACCCACCACCACCACTTGTTAGTAGTCTGTAGGATCATATTCTTGTGTGTTTCTATTGCTGCTAACCATGCCAGGATCACAAGCCGACGAGATTGACTGGGAGAATTTATCGAACAAGGAGCTTCATGATAAGTTTCAGCAAATGATGACTAAACAGGTGCAAGATGTGCTGAACAATTTTGAAGAGGCCATGGAGAAGATCACTGGCCTTGAGAAGACGTTCGAAACAAAGCTCGATAACAAGTTTAATGAATTGCTCGCGCGTCTTCCACCACCACCACCCGCTGCACCTAACGCACCTCTCCAACAACAACAACAACGACTACCTCCACATCGCGAAACAGACCTTCGCCGAGCGAGTCGTGTTCCTCTTGCGTTTGGCCAAACTGTTGGTGCTGCTGTTGATACTTCTTTGGCTCCTACTACTGCTGCTGCTGGTACCCAGGAGGATGATGATTATGTGGGAGATTATGAGGATGAGGTTGATCAAAATCCGAACTACGTGCAGCCACCAGCACCACCACCACGAGGTCGACCTCAGGTATATATTCGTAATGGTAGGCCTGCACCGCCACCTCAGGTACGAGATGATGTCCATATTCCTAAACTGAAATTGAATATTCCACCATTTGAGGGTAGATATGTTCCTGATATATATCTTACTTGGGAGTTAGAAACTGAACAACGATTTACATGTTTACAATATCCTCAGGAGAGACGAGTTGCTGCTGCTGTTTGTGCTTTCACTAGTTTTGCATGTGTATGGTGGTCTGAGCATTGTAGATTATATCCTATTCCAACTACTTGGGCTGCTTTGAAAACTGCTATGCGTACGCGTTGGGTTCCACCATATTATCAACGTGAATTGCTTCAAAAATTACAGCGTTTAAGACAAGGAAAAAATTCTGTAGAAGAATATTATCAGGAATTACAAACTGGCATGATTAGATGTGGTATTGTTGAGGAGAATGAAGCTATGCTTGCACGTTTTCTGGGTGGATTAAATAGAGAGATTCAGACCATTCTAGACTATAAGGAGTATACTAATATCACTCATTTATTCCATCTTGCTTGTAAAGCTGAACGTGAAGTGCAGGATCGACAAGCATTGGCGCGAACTAACTTTTCTGCAGGCCGACCTTCATCATGGACACCGCGTGCATCTTCTACTTCAACTGCACCAGCACCTCCATCCGGTGCCACCTCCAGCCGTGATACAAGAAAACAGGCACAACCACCATTATCTGCCAAGAGCGCACCTGCGGGGCCTGCATAGCGTTCTTCTTCTTCCATGGCATCAACAAGGCACACAAGTGATATTATTTGTCGTCGTTGTAAGGGAGGAGGTCATTATGCGAGAGAATGCAAATCTCCGCGTGTGATGATTGCTACCGCGGATGGTGGATATGAGTCCGCTAGTGACTATGATGAGGAGACTTTGGCTCTTATTACACGTGAAGAACATGGTGGAGAAGCTTTCTCTCACCACAAGACCACATCCACATCCTTACTACATCCAATGGTTCAACAACAGCGGCAAGGTTAAGGTAACACGTACTGTTCGTGCGCATTTTAGTATATCTACATATGCTGATTATGTTGATTGTGATGTGGTACCTATGCAAGCATGTTCCTTATTACTTGGTAGACCATGGCAATTTGATAAAAATTCTGTACACCATGGTAGAAACAATCAGTATACTCTTGTTCATAAGGATAAAAATATTACTTTGCTTCCTATGACTCCTGATTCTATTTTGAAAGATGATATTCATAGAGCTAATAAAGCACAACAAGAGAAGAATAAGAGTGAAAATCAGATTGTGGCAATAGAATTTGAGCAACAAATGAAGCCTAATAATAAACCATCTAGTGTTGCTTCTGAAATTAAATTGAAAAGTGCATGTTTATTTGCCACCAAATCTGATATTGATGAGCTAGATTTCAGCAAATCTGTTTGCTATGCTTTTGTGTGCAAAGAGGCATTATTTTCATTAGAGGACGTGCCTTCCTCTTTGCCTCCTGCTGTCACTAACATTTTGTAGGAGTTCGCTGACGTCTTTCCACAAGACGTGCCACCGGGATTACCGCCTATTCGAGGGATTGAGCATCAGATTGACTTAATTCCCGGTGCTTCACTGCCAAACCGTGCACCATACCGTACCAATCCAGAGGAGACGAAGGAGATTATGCGTCAAGTACAAGAGCTTCTCGACAAAGGTTATATACGTGAATCCCTTAGTCCTTGTGCTGTTCCTATTATTCTAGTGCCGGAAAAGGATGGTACATCACGTATGTGTGTTGATTGTAGAGGCATTAATAATATTACTATTCGTTATCGTCATCCTATTCCTAGGCTAGATGATATGCTTGATGAATTGAGTGGCTCTACAATATTCTCCAAAGTTGATTTGCGTAGTGGATACCATCAAATTCGTATGAAATTGGGAGATGAATGGAAAACATCATTTAAAACTAAGTTTGGATTATATGAGTGGTTAGTCATGCCTTTTGGGTTAACTAATGCACCTAGTACTTTCATGAGATTAATGAATGTAGTTTTACGTGCTTTCATTGGACGATTTGTGGTAGTTTACTTTGATGACATATTGATTTATAGCAGATCTTTGGAAGAACATTTGGAACATTTACGTGCTGTTTTTATTGCTCTACGTGATGCATGTTTGTTTGGTAACCTTGGGAAGTGCACCTTTTGCACCGACCGAGTATCTTTTCTTGGCTATGTTGTTACTCCACAGGGAATTGAAGTTGATAAAGCCAAGATTGAAGCTATTGAGAGTTGGCCGCAGCCCAAAACGGTCACACAAGTGAGGAGTTTTCTTGGCTTCGCTGGATTCTATAGGCGTTTTGTGAGAGATTTCAGCACCATTGCTACACCTCTCAATGAGCTTACAAAGAAAGATGTGCCTTTTCTGTGGGGTACCGCACAGGAAGAAGCCTTCACGATATTGAAAGATAAGTTGACACATGCTCCTTTACTCCAACTTCCTGATTTTAATAAGACTTTTGAGCTTGAATGTGATGCTAGTGGAATTGGATTAGGAGGTGTGTTATTATAAGATGGCAAACCTGTTGCATACTTTTCTGAAAAATTGAGTGGGCCTAGTGTGAATTATTCTACTTATGATAAAGAATTATATGCTCTTGTTCGAGATTTAGAATCATGGCAACATTATTTACGGCCCAAAGAATTTGTTATACATTCTGATCATAAATCTTTGAAACATATTAAAAGTCAAGCTAAACTGAATCGTAGACATGCTAAATGGGTTGAATTCATTGAGACTTTCCCTTATGTCATTAAACACAAGAAGGGAAAAGAAAATGTTATTGCTGATGCATTGTCTCGTCGCTATACTATGCTTTCACAACTTGACTTCAAAATATTTGGTTTGGAGACCATCAAAGATCAATATGTGCATGATGCTGATTTTAAAGATGTAATGCAGAATTGTAAAGAAGGAAGAATGTGGAACAAGTTTGTCGTTAAAGATGGATTTGTGTTTCGTGCTAACAAGCTATGCATTCCAGCTAGCTCCGTTCGTCTTTTGTTGTTGCAGGAGGCGCATAGAGGAGGATTAATGGGACACTTTGGCGTGAAGAAGACGGAGGACGTACTTGCTACACATTTCTTTTGGCCAAAGATGAGACGGGATGTTGAGCGTTTTATTGCTCGCTGCACTACATGTCAAAAAGCTAAGTCACGACTCAATCCACATGGTTTATATATGCCTTTGCTTGTACCTAGTGTTCCTTGGGAGGATATATCTATGGACTTTGTTTTAGGTTTACCTCGAACAAAGAAGGGGAGGGATAGCATATTTGTTGTCGTGGATAGATTCTCGAAAATGGCACAATTTATACCATGTCATAAAAGCGATGATGCTGTTAATGTTGCTAATTTGTTCTTTCGTGAAATTATTCGCTTGGATGGTGTGCCAAATACTATTGTTTCAGATCGTGATACTAAATTTCTTAGCCACTTTTGGAGATGTTTATGGGGTAAGTTTGGGACTAAACTGCTTTTTAGTACTACTTGTCACCCCCAAACTGATGGACAAACTAAAGTAGTCAATAGAAAATTGTCTACTATGCTTAGGGCTGTTTTGAAGAGTAATAAGAAAATGTGGGAGGAATGCTTGCCTCATATTGAATTTGCTTATAATCGTTCATTGCATTCTACTACTAAGATGTGCCCTTTTGAAGTTGTGTATGGTTTCCTACCTCGTGCACCTATTGATTTGTTGCCTCTTCCATCTTCGGAGAAGGTTAATTTTGATGCTAAAAACATGCTGAATTGATTTTAAAAATGCATGAGTTAACTAAGGAAAACATTGAGCGTATGAATGCCAAATATAAACTTGCTGTAGATAAGGGTAGAAAACATGTTGTGTTTGCACCTGGAGATCTTGTTTGGTTACATTTGCGTAAGGATAGATTTCCTGATTTGCGCAAATCAAAGCTCATGCCACGTGCTGATGATCCCTTTAAGGTGTTAGAGAAAATAAATGATAATGCTTATAAAATTGAGCTGCCTGTAGATTTTTGGGTTAGTCCCACTTTTAACATTGCAGATTTGAAGCCTTATTTGGGTGAGGAAGATGAGCTTCCGTCGAGGACGACTTCATTTCAAGAAGGGGAGGATGATGAGGACATCAATACCATTGTTACACCCACAGCCCCTTCTGCTATACATACTGGACCAATTACTAGAGCTCGCGCACGCCAACTAAATTACCAGGTACTTTCGTTTCTTGGTAATGATTCTAATGTTCATGAGAATATGATGCTGCCTAAATTGGATACATTTGTTTTGCTTACAAATGAAGGGCCTAGCTTGGAGAAGGATGAACATTGGAGCAAGAACAAGCATGGAGATGATGGCATGCGCAAGGGGAACAAGAACGGAGTTACAAGTGATGATTTCAGGTCTTTGAAGCCACCATAACGAGTGCATGAAGCCTTGGACGAAATATACAAGATGTCACTTCATAAATTTCGTCCAGAGGCTATTATAGGTGCTGCATCACCTTTTTATTGGGCCAGGCCCATGTAATTTCGAAATAGATAAGTATAGGATATTTTTAGAGTCCGTATGTGTGGGGAAACAAGAGATAGTGTTGATTTCGGACCCCTCCACCAAGGGCCACGAAATTCCCCCTCTCTTCCTCCATATATACAGCCCTTAGGGCACCATTTAGACTTTGGGTTTTGTTTAGATTAAAGTTCGCCATAGTTGCAACTTCGCGTACTTTGTTTGTGTTCAACGACCAGACAAAGGCGTCACAGAACCCCACCTTGATCAATAAAGCTTTCATCTTATATTCACAATATCTAGATTGCAATCTCAGTTTCTTGCTTGTTCTTTGTTTGCTCGCAGGAAACAAACTCTCATGGTCAGGTTGATCGTGCTCCGGCGTGGTCAATAACCTCTCGGAGTTGGTTTAGCGATTGCTAAGGCGCGACGTGCTCGCACGTTCGTAGTCGAATCGTCAAAGTCGACTTCCCCCAAAGTGATATCCATCATCTCATCGAAAGACGGGACACCTTTGCCTCTATCAATCATCGACCGCTGATACGCCAACATGAAAGAAGACAATGATACCAAGGACCTGAACACGTGGGAGGTACCTCTGAATCTAGCCTACATAACCTACACGGCCAAGGACGCATACACATGCTACGACATGTACAGGCAGATCTTGGACATGAGGGCGTGTCTGCTTCCCGTAACCGACGAGTACACGGACAACCGCAGCGTCATGATCAAGCATGCCAGGAAGGTCTAGATGTTGTACTTTATCTGTTTATAAGTACCTTTATCATCTGAGTGTTTCATGCATTAGCCTATGTGTCGTAATTATCTGTTTTGTCTGAAATATTTCTTTTAAGAACCCATTAACCTGATTGCTTTTTTAGTGGCTATTTGCTTATGTATGTAACTAGTTCACTTGTCTGTTAAAAAAAACTAGTTCACTCGGCTGCCGTGCTTTGAATCTCCTTCCTCCCAACATATTCCCCTCCTCTGGTGGACCCAGTAGGTCTTTGAATTTTCTCCCACTTTCTTTTTCGATGTAAACTGAGTTTTCTCCAAGTACTTTTCCCTAGAACCAACTCAACTGTCCCACATCTAGCCTAAAAAATAATAATACCCCACGTACTATTAACTCATCAAATTTAAATAATATTTTATTTCGTATGTTGAAAGTTCTTACAAAATAATAATAGTAATTGTTTATATATAACTTGGCAAGTTAACTCCTAGTGATTGCGTACATAAGCTTGCAAAAATTTTACTGATCAATGCAGTAATAGACGTGCAATCATGTGTTTATGTTTTTATAACATTTCTCCGTCTAGCCCAACATGATATTTTCAACCAGCCCAGCAAGTCTGCGGATTTCGAGAAAAATGCAAATGGGATTTAAATTCTACCATATATATAAACGGGCTGCATAGATGCTACATCATTGTTTCACGCAGCCCACCAAATGGACTGAAAAAACAAATGGACTGGCTGCATGTGGGCCAGTACACTACTAGGGAAAAGCCTAGCAGCAGCGCGGGTTTTTGGCCTATTAGTAGCGCGGGGGCCGACGCTACTAATAAGGCGCTACAGCTAACGTATAGCAGTTGCGCGGGTGCCACCCGCGCTACTACTACGTCCGTTAGTAGTAGCGTGGGTAAAAACCCGCGCTACTATTAATCTCTAATCTCTAAATTTTTTTGAATTTTTTTGATTTTTTTTTCATTTTTTTCCCTAATTTTCAAATTTCTGAATTATTTTAACCTCAAATCTCTAATCACCCCTCATCGCTGCTCAATTTAATCTCTAATCACCCCTCATCATTCCAAATTATCTAACTTCCCAGACGGTCACCCATCCTCTCACTACTCCAGCCTGAGCACGCTTAACTCCCGGGTTCTATTCTCCATCGTTTCCAAGTATGCACTTGTTGTTTTCTTGATGAGGACATCAATACCATTGTTACACCCACAACCCCAGCTGCTATACATATTGGACCAATTACTAGAGCTCGCGCACACCAACTAAATTACCAAGTACTTTCGTTTCTTGGTAATGATTCTAATGTTCATGAGAATATGATGCTGCCTAAATTGGATACATTTGTTTTGCTTACAAATGAAGGACCTAGCTTGGAGAAGGATGAACATTGGAGCAAGAAAAAGCATGGAGATGATGGCATGCGCAAGGGGAACAAGAACGGAGTTACGAGTGATGATTTCAGGTCTTTGAAACCACCATAACGAGTGCATGAAGCCTTGGACGAAATATACAAGATGCCACTTCATAAATTTCGTCCAGAGGCTATTATAGGTGCGGCGTCACCTTTTTATTGGGTCAGGCCCATGTAATTTCGAAATACATTAGTATAGGCTATTTTTAGAATCCGTTTGTGTGGGGGAACAAGAGATAGGGTTGATTTCGGACCCCTCCACCAAGGGCCACGAAATTCCCCCTCTCTTCCTCCATATATACAGCCCTTAGGGCACCGTTTAGTCTTTGGGTTTTGTTTAGATTAAAGTTTGCCATAGCTGCAACTTCGCGTACTTCATTTGTGTTCAACGACCAGACAAAGGCGTCACAGAACCCCACCTTGATCAATAAAGCTTTCATCTTTTATTCGCAATATCCAGATTGCAATCTCAGTTTCTTGCTTGTTCTTCGTTTGCTCGCAGGAAACAGACCCTAGTGGTCAGGTTGATCGTGCTCCGGCATGGTCAATAACCTCTCGGAGTTGGTTTAGCGATTGCTAAGGCGCGACGTCCTCATACGTTCGTAGTCGGATCGTCAAAGTCGACTTCCACCAAAGCAAAATCCATCATCTCATCGAAAGACGGGACACCTTTGCCTCTATCAAGTGGTATCAGATTTCCAGGTTGCTCGGTGAGATTTTACAGTTTTTCATTGTTTAGATCGAGTCTGTTCTTCATACCTACAGTCCACGAAAAAAATAAAATTAGGGTTAGTTCATCATATCTGAACCAATCTGAGCCTTTGCATAATCTTTTTAGGGTTTTGCTTTGTTGAATTTGCGGTTGCATCGTCGTGTCTAGTTGCTGGTCTTAGCGTTAGTATTTTAGAGTTTCGAGTTCTGGTCATAAGTTGTCACGCCGCCACCGCACCATCATCATTGCCCCTGTCACCTACCACCACCGCTCCGAATCCGTATCCATATACCACCACCAATCCGTATCCATATACCACCACTGATCCATATCCATATACTACCACCGCTACCACCAACGCTGCCATATACCACCACCATATATCCACCACCAATCCGAGTTCCTTGCATATTAGGTTTGTTTTCGAGATCCATCTAGTTTCCGATTCGTGATTCCTTGCCGGAGTAGGTTTCGAAAAAAAAAGAGTCCGGAAACCACCCTCCGTTTAGGCCCAAAATTTTCCGAAAATGCATTTGTCGAAAAAATTTCTGGCTATCCTATTTTTAGGTGTTTCTAAGCGTATTGAGACAGTCGCCATTATAGAAAGTTTTTTTGACCCGTTTCCAGTTTTTGGGTCCGGGCAGTCGAAAAAAAAAACTTTTGGTCGAAAAAATTTCGTGCCCATCCTGTCAGTTTGACCTGGGAAGAGTTTTGAGACACTCGCCATTATAGTGATTTTTCGCAAAAAAAAGGAGCACAAAAAAAAAAGAGCGAAAAAAAAATTCCAGAGTGTGCTTTTCCCTTGTTTACGTGCAGCGCCGTGATTTTGTTAGTGTTCTAGGCTCGCGTCTCTAGCACGGTCTAGCCTAGGACCAGCACAGTACTATCGTTGAGCGTTTATTCAACTTTGCATCTCTGAATTGATTATTGCTGACCCCTTTTGCTACCATATTATAAGCCTTCCCAGCTCCACATACATCTACGTCGTGCGTTTGACTCTCCCTGGTAATCGCTCTATCCAAGCTTTGAGAGTTTTGACTACAACGGTTGCCGATCACCGCCTGTTGCTGGGTAAGAACTGGTAAGAATTTGAGTTTTGCTTGACGGATTTGTGACACCCACCACCACCACTTGTTCGTAGTTCTGTAGGATCATATTCTTGTGTGTTTCTATTGCTGCTAACCATGCCAGGATCACAAGCCGACGAGATTGACTGGGAGAACTTATTGAACAAGGAGCTTCATGATAAGTTTCAGCAAATGATGACTGAACAGGTGCAAGATGTGCTGAACAATTTTGAAGAGGCCATGGAGAAGATCACTGGCCTTGAGAAGACGTTCGAAACAAAGCTCGATAACAGATTTAATGAACTGCTTGCACGTCTTCCACCACCGGCTGCACCTGCCGCACCTCTGCAACAACAACAACAACAATTACCTCCAGGTCGCGAAACAGCCCTCCGCCGAGCGAGCCGTGTACTTATTCGGCCTGGCCAAACTGTTGGTGCTCCTGTTGATACTTCTGTGGCTCCTGCTACTGATGCGGAGGATGATGAATATGCGGGCGATTATGAGGATGAGGTTGATCAAAATCAGAACTACGTGCAGCCACCAGCACCACCACCAGCAGGTCGACCTCAGGTATATATTCGCAATGTTAGGTCCGCACCACCACCTCAGGTACGAGATGATGTCCATATTCCTAAACTGAAATTGAATATTCCACCATTTGAGGGTAGATATGTTCCTGATATATATCTTACTTGGGAGTTAGAAACTGAACAACAATTTACATGTTTACAATATCCGGAGGAGAGACGGGTTGCTGCTGCTGTTTGTGCATTCACTAGTTTTGCATGTGTATGGTGGTCTGAACATTGTAGATTATATCCTATTCCAACTACTTGGGCTGCTTTGAAAACTGCTATGCGTACGCGTTGGGTTCCACCATATTATCAACGTGAATTGCTTCAAAAATTGCAGCGTTTAAGACAAGGAAAAAATTCTGATAAGAATATTATCAGGAATTACAAACTGGCATGATTAGATGTGGTATTGTTGAGGAGAATGAAGCTATGCTTGCACATTTTCTGGGTGGATTAAATAGAGAGATTCAGACCCTTCTAGACTATAAGGAGTATACTAATATCACTCGTTTATTCCATCTTGCTTGTAAAGCTGAACGTGAAGTGCAGGATCGACAAGCATTGCCAAGAACTAACTTTTCTGTAGGCCGACCTTCATCATGGACACCGCGTGCATCTTCTACTTCAACTGCACCAGCACCTCCATCAGGTGCCACCTCCAGCCGTGATACAAGAAAATAGGCACAACCACCATTATCTGCCAAGAGCGCACCTGCGGGGCCTGCACAGTGTTCTTCTTCTTCCATAGCATCAACAGGGCACACAAGTGATATTATTTGTCGTCGTTGTAAGGGAGGAGGTCATTATGCGAGACAATGCAAATCTCAGCGTGTGATGATTGCCACCGTGGATGGTGGGTATGAGTCCGCTAGTGACTATGATGAGGAGACTTTGGCTCTTATTACACGTGAAGAACATGGTGGAGATGATTCTGATTATGAGACGCAATACATGGCTCCTAAAGACGCTGACAGGTATGAATGTTTATGATGAGGACATCAATACAATTGTTACACCCACAGCCCCTGCTGCTATACATACTGGACCAATTACTAGAGCTCGTGCACGCCAACTAAATTACCAGGTATTTTCGTTTCTTGGTAATGATTCTAATGTTCATGAGAATATGATGCTGCCTAAATTGGATACATTTGTTTTGCTTACAAATGAAGGGCCTAGCTTGGAGAAGGATGAACATTGGAGCAAGAACAAGCATGGAGATGATGGCATGCGCAAGGGGAACAAGAACGGAGTTACAAGTGATGATTTCAGGACTTTGAAGCCACCATAATGGGTGCATGAAGCCTTGGACGAAATATACAAGATGCCACTTCATAAATTTCCTCCCGAGGCTATTTTAGGTGCCGCGTCACCTTATTATTGGGACAGGCCCATGTAATTTCGAAATACATAAGTATAGGCTATTTTTAGAGTCCGTATGTGTGGGGAAACAAGAGATAGGGTTGATTTCGGACCCCTCCACCAAGGGCCATGAAATTCCCCCCTCTTCCTCCATATATACAGCCCTTAGGGCGTCGTTTAGACTTTGGGTTTTGTTTAGATTAAAAGTTCGCCATAGCTGCAACTTCGCGTACTTCGTTTGTGTTCAACGACCAGACAAAGGCGTCACAGAACCCCACCTTGATCAATAAAGCTTTCATCTTATATTCGCAATATCCAGATTGCAATCTCAGTTTCTTGCTTGTTCTTTGTTTGCTCGCAGGAAACAGACCCTCGTGGTCAGGTTGATCGTGCTCCGGCGTGGTCAATAACCTCTCGGAGTTGGTTTAGCGATTGCTGAGGCGCGACGTCCTCGCACGTTCATAGTCGGATCGTCAAAGTCGACTACCACCAAAGCGATATCCATCATCTCATCGAAAGACGGGACACCTTTGCCTCTATCAAGTGGTATCAGAGTTCCAGGTTGCTCGGTGAGATTTTACAGTTTTTCGTAGTTTAGATCGAGTCTATTCTTCATACCTACGGTCCACAAAAAAGCCACAAAAAAATAGGGTTAGTTCATCATATCCGAACCAATCTGAGCCTTTGCATAATCTTTTTAGGGTTTTGCTTTGTTGAATTTGCGGTTGCATCGTCGTGTCTAGTTGCTGGTCTTAGAGTCTAGTCTTTTAGAGTTTCGAGTTCTGGTCATAAGTTGTCACGCCGCCGCCGCACCATCATCATCGCCCCTGCCATCTACCACCGCCGCTTATCCACCACCGCTTCGAATTCGTATCCATATACCACCACCACTGTCATATACCACCACCGCTGCCATCTACTACCATATATCCACCACCAATCCGAGTTCTTGTCATATTAGGTTTGTTTTCGAGATCCATCTAGATTCCGATTCGTGTTTCCTTGCCGGAGTAGGTTTCGAAAAAAAAGAGTCCGGAAACCACCCTCCGTTTAGGCCCAAAATTTTTCGAAAACGCATTTTTCGAAAAATTTTCTGGCTATCCTATTTTTAGGTGTTTCTGAGTGTTTTGAGACAGGTGCCATTATAGGAAGTTTTTTTTTTGACCCGTTTCCAGTTTTTGGGTCCGGGCAGTCGAAAAAAAAAATTGGTCGAAAAAATTTCGTGCCCATCCTGTCAGTTTGACCTAGGAAGAGTTTTGAGACACTCGCCATTACAGTGATTTTTCGCAAAAAAAAAACAGCGCAAAAAAAAGCAGCGCAAAAAAAAAGAGCGAAAAAAAATTCAGAGTGTGCTTTTCCCTTGTTTACATGCCGCACCGTGATTTTGTTGGTGTTCTAGGCTCGCGTCTCTAGCACAGTCTAGCCTAGGACCAGCACAGTACCGTCGTTGAGCGTTTATTCAACTTTGCATCTCTGAATTGATTATTACTGACCCTTTTTGCTACCATATTATAAGCCTTCCCAGCTCCACATACATCTACGTCGTGCGTTTGACTCTCCCTGGTAGTCGCTCTATCCAAGCTTTGAGAGTTTTTGACTACAACGGTTGCCGATCACCGCCTGCTGCTGGGTAAGAACTGGTAAGAATTTGAGATTTGCTTGACGGATTTGTGACACCCACCACCACCTCTTGTTAGTAGTCTGTAGGATCATATTCTTGTGTTTTTCTATTGCTGCTAACCCTGCCAGGATCACAAGCCGACGAGACTGACTGGGAGAACATGACGAATAAGGATTTGCATGATAAATTTCAGCAAATGATGAGTGGACAGGTGCAAGATGTGCTAAACAGATTTGAAGAGGCCATGGAGAAGATAGATGGCATGGAGAAGACGTTCGAAACAAAGCTCGATAACAAGTTTAATGAATTGCTCGCGCGTCTTCCACCACCACCACCCGCTGCACCTAACGCACCTCTCCAACAACAACAACAACGACTACGTCCACGTCGTGAAACAGATCTCCACCGAGCGAGCCGTGTTCCTCTTGCGTTTGGCCAAACTGTTGGTGCTGCTGTTGATACTTCTGTGGCTCCTGCTGCTGATGCGGACGAGGATGATTATGTGGGAGATTACGAGGATGAGGTTGCTCAAAATCAGAACTACGTGCAACCACCTGCACCACAACCACCAGGTCGTCCACATGCAAATAATCACAATGGTAGGGCTTTCCCTCAGGTACGAGATCATGACCATCTTCCTAAACTGAAATTGAATATTCCACCTTTCGAGGGTAGATATGTTCCTGATATATATCTTACTTGGGAGTTAGAAACTGAACAACGATTTACATGTTCACAATATCCCGAGGAGAGACGGGTTGCCGCTGCTATTTGTGCTTTCACTAGTTTTGCATGTGTATGGTGGTCTGAACATTGTAGATTATATCCTATTCCAACTACTTGGGCTGCTTTGAAAACTGCTATGCGTACTTGTTGGGTTCCACCATATTATCAACGTGAATTGCTTCAGAAATTACAGCGCTTAAGACAAGGAAAAAATTCTGTAGAAGAATATTATCAGGAATTACAAACTGGCATGATTAGATGTGGTATTGTTGAGGAGAATGAAGCTATGCTTGCACGTTTTCTGGGTGGATTAAATAGAGAGATTCAGACCATTCTAGACTATAAGGAGTATACTAATATCACTCCTTTATTCCATCTTGCTTGTAAAGCTGAACGTGAAGTGCAGGATCGACAAGCATTGGCGCGAACTAACTTTTCTGCAGGCCGACCTTCATCATGGACACCGCGTGCATCTTCTACTTCAACTGCACCAGCACCTCAATCAGGTGTCTCCTCCAGTCGTGATACAAGAAAACAGGCACAACCACCATTATCTGCCAAGAGCGCACCTGCTGGGCCTGCACAGAGTTCTGCTTCTTCCATGGCATCAACTGGGCACACAAGTGATATTATTTGTCGTCGTTGTAAGGGAGGAGGTCATTATGCGAGAGAATGCAAATCTCCGCGTGTGATGATTGCTACCGCGGATGGTGGATATGAGTCCGCTAGTGACTATGATGAGGAGACTTTGGCTCTTATTACACGTGAAGAACATGGTGGAGATGATTCTGATCATGAGACGCAATACATGGCTCCTGAAGACGCTGACAGGTATGAATGTTTAGTTGCTCAACGTGTTTCGAGTGTGCAGGTCACACAAGCTGAGCAAAATCAGAGGCACAATTTGTTCCATACCAAGGGAGTTGTGAAAGAACATTCTGTGCGCGTCATCATAGATGGAGGGAGCTGCAACAACTTGGCTAGCATGGAGATGGTGGAGAAGCTTTCTCTCACCACAAGACCACATCCACATCCTTACTACATCCAATGGTTCAACAACAGCGGCAAGGTTAAGGTAACACGTACTGTTCGTGTGCATTTTAGTATCTCTACTGATGAGGACATGACTACCTTGGATATGACCAAAAATATTGCATATATGCATATTTGTCAGGTGATTTCTAGTGCAAGCTATTCAATAATCTATTTATGTTATCCAGAACAAAAATACTTCACACACTTTTGTGTTTTGTCTAATTGCAGGTGTATGGAACATTTGTACAATCCACATATGAAGATAAGGAAGAAAGAGATGTTTATTTGCTGTCCAAAAAGTTCTCTCACGTCACTTTTGGCCCAAGAGAAGATAGAGTCCAAGTCTCTCACGTTCTGGATTCAGATTCGGACTGCACAGACATACCTGACTCAAAACGCACACAAGTTTTTCATACGGACTCCGAATTGGGTGATTCTTTTTTTTGTTGGAAACTAGATTTCGTGCGCTTTCCAACCCAATTGGAATCACCTTCAAATTCGTCCAGAGCGTTGAGTTGTGGACGAAACAATCTGATGCTGCAGCAGAATCCGAGTCAAACTACAAGTCCAAAGGTGTTACATCACCTCCACTTGGGCCCATGAGCCTTGTACGACCTAGGGTTAGTTTTAGGCTGCCTTGGGACGTCCTCCCACCTCCTTGGCCGCCACCCCTTGCTCCTATATAAGTAGATCCATCTAGTAGCTTTTTCCTTGGGTTTTGTTTAGATTAAAAGTTCGCCATAGCTGCAACTTCGCGTACTTCATTTGTGTTCAACGACCAGACAAAGGCGTCACAGAACCCCACCTTGATCAATAAAGCTTTCATCTTATATTCACAATATCCAGATTGCAATCTTAGTTTCTTGCTTGTTCTTCGTTTGCTCGCAGGAAACAGACCCTCGTGGTCAGGTTGATCGTGCTCCGGCGTGGTCAATAACCTCTCGGAGTTGGTTTAGCGATTGCTAAGGCGCGATGTCCTCGCACGTTCGTAGTCGGATCGTCAAAGTCGACTTCCACCAAAGCGAAATCCACCATCTCATCGAAAGACGGGACACCTCCGCCTCTATCAAGTGGTATCGAAAGACGGGACACCTCCATCTTATTTTTGGGTTTTGTTTCTTGTTCTACTAATCATGACAGGATCCAGAGTCAATTCATGGGCTTTGTCGATCGCGGGAGACGTGCCACCACCTTTGCAAATACCACAACCGTCACGAGAGGTGCACAAACATCCAAATGCACATGATCAGGTTAATGTATCTATACCACCATTTAATGGCCGTTTTAAACCTGCTTTATATATTGAATGGGAGTTCGACATAAAAAATATATTTGCTTCCCATAATTTCGATGAACATAAGAAGGTTAAGGTTGCAGTTGGTTCTTTCACTGGTTATGCTTTGGTTTGGTGGAGTGAATATTGTCGGTTACACCCTGATTATATACCTACTACTTGGGATGATTTGAAACTTGCCATGCGACATACTTTCGTCCCTGCTTATTATACTCGTGACATGATTAAGAAGTTGCAACACTTAAAACAAGGTAGTGAAACTGTAACAAAATATTATGTTGATTTACAAACTACCTTGTTGCATTCCTCTTTAGAAGAAAGTGAAGATGATTTTATGGATAGATTTTGGGGAGGATTAAACCGTGATATTCAAGAGATACTAATTCATGAAGAGTGTTATCCTATGGACCATTTGTTTCATCTTGCTTGCAAAGCTGAACAGGAAATAAAACGACGTGTTGGCCACGAGGAGAACAAGCGCACGGTGCACATTCCAAGAGTTGATATGATTGTTCCTTCAACTACTAGGCATACTATGACAACCACATCCGTTGTTGTCAGGACTACATCACCTCCACCATGTGACACATCGCCCCCGAGAGTGGCTACATCATCTGAGTTGATCATAAGAGGTAATGACAAAGGTACTGATCTTCCGTCTCTACATGAGAATGATGAATGCCTTGTCAATTTGAATGCACCATCTGATGAGCTACCCACTACTTTGATCACACAACCTATTTTAGAGGACTACGTTGATAATTTGACTTTGCCATGTGATCAAACAACTGAAATACCAACAATTTTGAGTGCACCCATTGAATTAACTATTGATGCAAAAGAACCAATGTTTAATCATTTTGATATGACCTCTAATCTTGGTGATGATTCTGTGTTGAATGACTTATTGCATGTTTGCTTATTTAAGCATGTTGTAGCATGTAAATTTGATGCAAGTAAGGTTTATTCACCAATGTTGGGATGGTTTAATGATGAACATTGTCAATCTTTTGAAATGAATAAGAGCTTCACTTATATGTGCAAACTGAGTTGCAATATTTTCATGCCTTCTACTTCTTGTGCTAATTTTTTGGCTTTAGATTTTATGAACTATGCAAGTTACTCATCTATTAATGTGTCATATATGCAAAAATCAAGGGAAGTAAAAATGGATGACATATACATATACAACATGTACACCTTGTCTCTTTTGTTAGCCACATTTCAGATTAAGCAACGCCGAGGACGGATTTATTTTCAAGAAGGGGAGGATGATGAGGACATGACTACCTTGGATATGACCAAAAATATTGCATATATGCATATTTGTCAGGTGATTTCTAGTGCAAACTATTCAAAATCTATTTATGTTATCCAGAACAAAAATACTTCACACACTTTTGTGTTTTGTCTAATTGCAGGTGTATGGGACATTTGTACAATCCACATATGAAGATAAGGAAGAAAGAGATGTTTATTTGCTGTCCAAAAAGTTCTCTCACGTCACTTTTGGCCCAAGAGAAGATAGAGTCCAAGTCTCTCACGTTCTGGATTCAGATTCGGACTGCACAGACATACCTGACTCAAAACGCACACAAGTTTTTCATACGGACTCCGAATTGGGTGATTCTTTTTTTGTTGGAAACTAGATTTCGTGCACTTTCCAACCCAATTGGAATCACCTTCAAATTCGTCCGGAGCGTTGAGTTGTGGACGAAACAATCTGATGCTGCAGCAGAATCCGAGTCAAACTACAAGTCCAAAGGTGTTACATCACCTCCACTTGGGCCCATGAGCCTTGTACGACCTAGGGTTAGTTTTAGGCTGCCTTGGGACGTCCTCCCACCACCTTGGCCGCCACCCCTTGCTCCTATATGAGTAGATCCATCTAGTAGCTTTTTCCTTGGGTTTTGTTTAGATTAAAAGTTCGCCATAGCTGCAACTTCGCGTACTTCGTTTGTGTTCAACGACCAGACAAAGGCGTCACAGAACCCCACCTTGATCAATAAAGCTTTCATCTTATATTCGCAATATCCAGATTGCAATCTTAGTTTCTTGCTTGTTCTTCGTTTGCTCGCAGGAAACAGACCCTCGTGGTCAGGTTGATCGTGCTCCGGCGTGGTCAATAACCTCTCGGAGTTGGTTTAACGATTGCTAAGGCGCGACGTCCTCGCACGTTCGTAGTCGGATCGTCAAAGTCGACTTCCACCAAAGCGAAATCCACCATCTCATCGAAAGACGGGACACCTCCGCCTCTATCATCTACATATGCTGATTATGTTGATTGTGATGTGGTACCTATGCAAGCATGTACCTTATTACTTGGTAGACCATGGCAATTTGATAAAAATTCTGTACACCATGGTAAAAACAATCACTATACTCTTGTTCATAAGGATAAAAATATTACTTTGCTTCCTATGACTCCTGATTCCATTTTGAAAGATGATATTAATAGAGCTAATAAAGCAAAACAGGAGACGAATAAGAGTGAAAATCAGATTGTGGCAAAAGAATTTGAGCAACAAATGAAGCCTAATAATAAACCATCTAGTGTTGCTTCTGAAATTAAATTGAAAAGTGCATGTTTATTTGCCACCAAATCTGATATTGATGAGCTAGATTTCAGCAAATCTGTTTGCTATGCTTTTGTGTGCAAAGAGGCATTATTTTCATTCGAGGACGTGCCTTCCTCTTTGCCACCTGCTGTCACTAACATTTTGCAGGAGTTCGCCGACGTCTTTCCACAAGACGTGCCACCGGGATTACCGCCTATTCGAGGGATTGAGCATCAGATTGACTTAATTCCCGGTGCTTCACTGCCAAACCGTGCACCATACCGTACCAATCCAGAGGAGACGAAGGAGATTATGCGTCAAGTACAAGAGCTTCTCGACAAAGGTTATATACGCGAATCCCTTAGTCCTTGTGTTGTTCCTATTATTCTAGTGCCGAAAAAGGATGGTACATCACGTATGTGTGTTGATTGTAGAGGCATTAATAATATTACTATTCGTTATCGTCATCCTATTCCTAGGCTAGATGATATGCTTGATGAATTGAGTGGCTCTACAATATTCTCCAAAGTTGATTTGCGTAGTGGATACCATCAAATTCGTATGAAATTGGGGGATGAATGGAAAACAACATTTAAAACTAAGTTTGGATTATATGAGTGGTTAGTCATGCCTTTTGGGTTAACTAATGCGCCTAGTACTTTCATGAGACTAATGAACGAAGTTTTACGTGCTTTCATTGGACGATTTGTGGTAGTCTATTTTGATGATATACTGATTTATATCAGATCTTTGGAAGAACATTTGGAACATTTATGTGCTGTTTTTATTGCTCTACGTGATGCACGTTTGTTTGGTAACCTTGGGAAGTGCACCTTTTGCATCGACCGAGTATCTTTTCTTGGCTATGTTGTTACTCCACAGGGAATTGAAGTTGATAAAGCCAAGATTGAAGCTATTGAGAGTTGGCCGCAGCCCAAAACGGTCACACAAGTGAGGAGTTTTCTTGGCCTCGCTGGATTCTATAGGCGTTTTGTGAGAGATTTCAGCACCATTGCTGCACCTCTCAATGAGCTTACAAAGAAAGATGTGCCTTTTCTTTGGGGTACCGCACAGGAAGAAGCCTTCACGGTATTGAAAGATAAGTTGACACATGCTCCTTTACTCCAACTTCCTGATTTTAATAAGACTTTTGAGCTTGAATGTGATGCTAGTGGAATTGGATTAGGAGGTGTGTTATTACAAGATGGCAAACCTGTTGCATACTTTTCTGAAAAATTGAGTGGGCCTAGTCTGAATTATTCTACTTATGATAAAGAATTATATGCTCTTGTTCGGACTTTAGAAACATGGCAACATTATTTATGGCCAAAGAATTTGTTATACATTGTGATCATGAATCTTTGAAACATATTATAAGTCAAGCTAAACTGAATCGTAGACATGCTAAATGGGTTGAATTCATTGAGACTTTCCCTTATGTCATTAAACACAAGAAGGGAAAAGAAAATGTTATTGCTGATGCATTGTCTCGTCGCTATACTATGCTTTCACAACTTGACTTCAAAATATTTGGTTTGGAGACCATCAAAGATCAATATGTGCATGATGCTGATTTTAAAGATGTAATGCAGAATTGTAAAGAAGGAAGAATGTGGAACAAGTTTGTTGTTAACGATGGATTTGTGTTTCGTGCTAACAAGCTATGCATTCCAGCTAGCTCCGTTCGTCTTTTGTTGTTGCAGGAGGCGCATGGAGGAGGATTAATGGAACACTTTGGCGTGAAGAAGACGGAGGACGTACTTGCTACACATTTCTTTTGGCCAAAGATGAGACGGGATGTTGAGCGTTTTATTGCTCGCTGCACTACATGTCAAAAAGCTAATTCACGACTCAATCCTCATGGTTTATATATGCCTTTGCCTGTACCTAGTGTTCCTTGGGAGGATATATCTATGGACTTTGTTTTAGGTTTACCTCGAACAAAGAAGGGGAGGGATAGCATATTTGTTGTCGTGGATAGATTCTCGAAAATGGCACACTTTATACCATGTCATAAAAGCGATGATGCTGTTAATGTTGCTGATTTGTTCTTTCGTGAAATTATTCGCTTGCATGGTGTGCCAAATACTATTGTTTCAGATCGTGATACTAAATTTCTTAGCCACTTTTGGAGATGTTTATGGGCTAAGTTGGGGACTAAACTGCTTTTTAGTACTACTTGTCACCCCCAAACTGATGGATAAACTGAAGTAGTCAATAGAATGTTGTCTACTATGCTTAGGGCTGTTTTGAAGAATAATAAGAAAATGTGGGAGGAATGCTTGCCTCATATTGAATTTGCTTATAATCGTTCATTGCATTCTACTACTAAGATGTGCCCTTTTGAAGTTGTGTATGGTTTCCTACCTCGTGCACCTATTGATTTGTTGCCTCTTCCATCTTCGGAGAAGGTTAATTTTGATGCTAAACAACGTGCTGAATTGATTTTAAAAATGCATGAGTTAACTAAGGAAAACATTGAGCGCATGAATGCTAAATATAAACTTGCTGGAGATAAGGGTAGAAAACATGTTGTGTTTGCACCTGGAGATCTTGTTTGGTTACATTTGCGTAAGGATAGATTTCCTGATTTGCGCAAATCAAAGTTAATGCCACGTGCTGATGGTCGCTTTAAGGTGTTAGAGAAAATAAATGATAATGCATATAAACTTGAGCTGCCTGCAGATTTTGGGGTTAGTCCCACTTTTAACATTGCAGATTTGAAGCCTTATTTGGGTGAGGAAGATGAACTTCCGTCGAGGACGACTTCATTTCAAGAAGGGGAGGATGATGAGGACATCAATACAATTGTTACACCCACAGCCCCTGCTGCTAGACATACTGGACCAATTACTAGAGCTCGTGCACGCCAACTAAATTACCAGGTACTTTCGTTTCTTGGTAATGATTCTAATGTTCATGAGAATATGATGCTGCCTAAATTGGATACATTTGTTTTGCTTACAAATGAAGGGCCTAGCTTGGAGAAGGATGAACATTGGAGCAAGAACAAGCATGGAGATGATGGCATGCGCAAGGGAAACAAGAACGGAGTTACAAGTGATGATTTCAGGACTTTGAAGCCACCATAATGGGTGCATGAAGCCTTGGACGAAATATACAAGATGCCACTTCATAAATTTCGTCCCGAGGCTATTTTAGGTGCTGCGTCACCTTATTATTGGGCCAGGCCCATGTAATTTCGAAATACATAAGTATAGGCTATTTTTAGAGTCAGTATGTGTGGGGAAACAAGAGATAGGGTTGATTTCGGACCCCTCCACCAAGGGCCACGAAATTCCGCCCCTTTTCCTCCATATATACAGCCCTTAGGGCATCATTTAGACTTTGGGTTTTGTTTAGATTAAAAGTTCGCCATAGCTGCAACTTCGCGTACTTCGTTTGTGTTCAACGACCAGACAAAGACGTCACAGAACCCCACCTTGATCAATAAAGCTTTCATCTTATATTCGCAATCTGGATATTGCGAATATAAGATGAAAGCTTTATTGATAAAGGTGGGGTTCTGTGACGCCTTTGTCTGGTCGTTGAACACAAACGAAGTACGCGAAGTTGCAGCTATGGTGAACTTTTAATCTAAACAAAACCCAAAGTCTAAACGATGCCCTAAGGGCTGTATATATGGAGGAAGAGGGGGGGGATTTCGTGGCCCTTGGTGGAGGGGTCCGAAATCAACCCTATCTCTTGTTTCCCCACACATACGGACTCTAAAAATAGCCTATACTTATGTATTTCGAAATTACATGGGCCTGGCCCAATAATAAGGTGACGCAGCACCTAAAATAGCCTCGGGACGAAATTTATGAAGTGGCATCTTGTATATTTCGTCCAAGGCTTCATGCACCCATTATGGTGGCTTCAAAGTCCTGAAATCATCACTTGTAACTCCGTTCTTGTTCCCCTTGCGCATGCCATCATCTCCATGCTTGTTCTTGCTCCAATGTTCATCCTTCTCCAAGCTAGGCCCTTCATTTGTAAGCAAAACAAATGTATCCAATTTAGGCAGCATCATATTCTCATGAACATTAGAATCAATACCAAGAAACGAAAGTACCTGGTAATTTAGTTGGCGTGCACGAGCTCTAGTAATTGGTCCAGTATGTATAGCAGCAGGGGCTGTGGGTGTAACAATTGTATTGATGTCCTCATCAAATACTATTGTTTCAGATCGTGATACTAAATTTCTTAGCCACTTTTGGAGATGTTTATGGGCTAAGTTGGGGACTAAACTGCTTTTTAGTACTACTTGTCACCCCCAAACTGATGGACAAACTGAAGTAGTCAATAGAACGTTGTCTACTATGCTTAGGGCTGTTTTGAAGAATAATAAGAAAATGTGGGAGGAATGCTTGCCTCATATTGAATTTGCTTATAATCGTTCATTGCATTCTACTACTAAGATGTGCCCTTTTGAAGTTGTGTATGGTTTCCTACCTCGTGCACCTATTGATTTGTTGCCTCTTCCATCTTCGGAGAAGGTTAATTTTGATGCTAAACAACGTGCTGAATTGATTTTAAAAATGCATGAGTTAACTAAGGAAAACATTGAGCGTATGAATGCTAAATATAAACTTGTTGGGGATAAGGGTAGAAAACATGTTGTGTTTGCACCTGGAGATCTTGTTTGGTTACATTTGCGTAAGGATAGATTTCCTGATTTGCGCAAATCAAAGCTAATGCCACGTGTTGATGGTCCCTTTAAGGTGTTAGAGAAAATAAATGATAATGCATATAAACTTGAGCTGCCTGCAGATTTTGGGGTTAGTCCCACTTTTAACATTGCAGATTTGAAGCCTTATTTGGGTGAGGAAGATGAACTTCCGTCGAGGATGACTTCATTTCAAGAAGGGGAGGATGATGAGGACATTAATACCATTGTTACACCCACAGTCCCTGCTGCTATACATATTGTACCAATTACTAGAGCTCGCGCACGCCAGCTAAACTACCAGGTACTTCCGTTTCTTGGTAATGATTCTATTGTTCATGAGAATATGATGCTGCCTAAATTGGATACATTTGTTTTGCTTACAAATGAAGGGCCTAGCTTGGAGAAGGATGAACATTGGAGCAAGAAAAAGCATGGAGATGATGGCATGCGCAAGGGGAACAAGAACGGAGTTACGAGTGATGATTTCAGGTCTTTGAAACCACCATAACGAGTGCATGAAGCCTTGGATGAAATATACAAGATGCCACGTCATAAATTTGGTCCAGAGGCTATTGTAGGTGTTGCGTCACCTTTTTATTGGGCCAGGCCCATGTAATTTCGAAATACATTTGTATAGGATATTTTTAGAGTCCGTATGTGTGGGGAAACAAGGATAGGGTTGATTTCGGACCCCTCCAGCAAGGGCCACGAAATTCCCCCTCTCTTCCTCCATATATACAACCCTTAGGGCACCGTTTAGTCTTCGGGTTTTGTTTAGATTAAAGTTTGCCATAGCTGCAACTTCATGTACTTCGTTTGTGTTCAACGACCAGACAAAGGCGTCACAGAACCCCACCTTGATCAATAAAGCGTTCATCTTATATTCGCAATATCCAGATTGCAATCTCAGTTTCTTGCTTGTTCTTCGTTTGCTCGCAGGAAACAGACCCTCGTGGTCAGGTTGATCATGCTCCGGCGTGGGCAATAACCTCTCGGAGTTGGTTTAGCGATTGCTAAGGCGCGACGTCCTCGTACGTTCATAGTCGGATCGTCAAAGTCGACTTCCACCAAAGCGAAATCCATCATCTCATCGAAAGACGGGACACCTTTGCCTCTATCATTTCCTGACAATAGTAAGATGTCAATCCTATTAACCTCAGGAATTTAGCTTGGGCATGAAGTCACACATTTCACTATTTGAGTTTGAAACTATTGTTCTTAAAAAATTAGTAACACTAATATTTCTTGAATAATTAGTTTGACCACAGTTTGACCATAGTTTGACCAGATTTTACCAAAATTCAAAAAAACTGAAATAATTATTTAGTAACACTAATATTCTTGAATAATTAGTTTGACCATAGTTTGACCAGATTTAACAAAAATTAAAAAAAGTGATCAAATTTTTTGGCCTCCAAATCTTAAAAGCCCTGTAACTTTTTTCTGTTAGGTTTTTGAGGATTTTGAAAATGTTTAAGGGGGTTCCCCCAGTTAAATTTGGATGTAACTTTTTGAGTAGATGATTTTTCATATAAAAAACTTTTTCATACGAGTTAGTATGCAAAAGTTATGCCCATTTTACTAAATTCTAGAGAGATTTTGCAAATAAAGTCGAAATTCACATTTGCAAATTTTCCCAACAACTAGACCACATATCACATGGGAAACTTATTTTCTTTTATTTTTTTGACATTTTCATCATTTTCTTTTATTTTTTTGAAAACTGAAAAGGCGATCCACAGGGGGGGGGGGTAGAGTTTGAAAAATCAGAGATTAGAGATTAGTAGTAGCGCGGGTTTTTACCCGTCGCTACTACTATGGCATGTCCCCGAGGGGCACGATTGAGACTGATTAGTAGTAGCGAGGGGTAAAAACCCGCGCTACTACTATGGCATGGTCCAGGGGCACGGTAGAGACCACTTAGTAGTAGCGAGGGGTAAAAACCAACGCTACTGCTATCAACTTAGTAGTAGCGAGGGTTAAAAACCCGCGCGACTACTATGGCATGTCCCGGGGGCACGATAGAGACCGCTTAGTAGTAGCGAGGGTTAAAAACCCGCGCTACTGCTATCAACTTAGTAGTAGCGAGGTTTAAAAACCTGCGTTACTAGTAACTGGCAGTAGCGAGGGTTTTTAACCCTCGCTACTAGTAACTTTCTTTGTATAAGCTTTTCCCTAGTAGTGGTAGGTCGAAGCCTAAGAAGGCGTTGGATTTACATCCAACGGCCGACATTCTTCTTCAATCTCTCGTCTTGATGAGGACATGACTACCTTGGATATGACCAAAAATATTGCATATATGCATATTTGTCAGGTGATTTCTAGTGCAAACTATTCAATAATCTATTTATGTTATCCAGAACAAAAATACTTCACACACTTTTGTGTTTTGTCTAATTGCAGGTGTATGGGACATTTGTACAATCTACATATGAAGATAAGGAAGAAAGAGATGTTTATTTGCTGTCCAAAAAGTTCTCTCACGTCACTTTTGGCCCAAGAGAAGATAGAGTCCAAGTCTCTCACGTTCTGGATTCAGATTCGGACTGCACAGACATACCTGACTCAAAACGCACACAAGTTTTTCATACGGACTCCGAATTGGGTGATTCTTTTTTTGTTGGAAACTAGATTTCGTGCACTTTCCAACCCAATTGGAATCACCTTCAAATTCGTCCGGAGCGTTGAGTTGTGGACGAAACAATATGATGCTGCAGCAGAATCCGAGTCAAACTACAAGTCCAAAGGTGTTACATCACCTCCACTTGGGCCCATTGGCCTTGTACGACCTAGGTTTAGTTTTAGGCTGCCTTGGGACGTCCTCCCACCTCCTTGGCCGCCACCCCTTGCTCCTATATAAGTAGATCCATCTAGTAGCGTTTTGCTTGGGATTTGTTTAGTTAAAAGTTAGCCATTGCAACTTCGTGTACTTCGTTTGTGTCCAACGACCAGACCAAGACCGCTTACGGATCCCCACCATTATCAATACCTCATATATATTTGCAATATTCAGATTGCTTTATCATATTCTTGCTCGTTCTTCGATTGCTTGCAGGAATAGACCTTCGTGGTCAGGCTGACCGTGCTTCCGGCATCGTCAGTAACCTCAGGAGATTGGTTTAGCGATTGCTAAGGCGCAACGTCGTGCACGTTTGTAGTCGGATCGTCAAAGTCGTCTCCACCAAATCGATAGTTATCATCTCATCGAAAGGTCGGGACACCCCCGCCTCTATCACGTCTTCTTCCCCCAGCGCTGCCGGGACCGCCTGCTCCAGCCTTCGGCGTCCGGCGGCGTTGTTTTGCACTCCTCAGCGAAACGCTACCCCACCGACGGCCAGGCCATCCCTCCACTCCACACCTCCTGTTATTCTCTGCCGAGTGTAGGCCCACCCCGCACCCGAACCAGTCAAGTTTCCCACTCCTCTCCGTCCGCGACTCCACTGCCGCGTCTTCCCCATCTCCGGGTCGTTCCAGTCTGGGGCCTCACCGTCGTCCACCGCCTCGGTGCGCTCGGCGCGTCGTGGTCAACATACGAGAGTCATCGGAAGAGGACTGTAGTGGAGAGCCTGACGGCTGGGACCCACGAGGTCCATGGTCGCACGCAAGGAAAGTTCCTCCTTATTACGCACTGTACGTGGGAAGGGCTTCTGTATTTCACGAAAAAATGTTCCCCCCGCTGACAGGTCGAACCCACCAGCTATATCTTTACACGCAAGGAAGTGCCTCCTTATTACGCACAAAAAAATGAATACCCCTGCTAGCTGGGACCCAACATAGTGGGTGGCTGACTTGTGGGCCTACTAAGTTGATGGGGATGGAGGGCTTTGTCAACTTAGTCAATATGAACGATTCTAGCTCCAGTGATCGTACGATGTCCATCCAACGACCATAGTGCTTCTTCAACCTCTGGTCTTCTTGCTCCAGCCTCCCAAAGCAGCGCCGGTCGTGCCGCATGCTCCTGCCTCTCGTGGCCGGCTGTGACGTCGTGGAGGCCTCACCGCCCCCTACTACTCCCACCGCTGGCCCAGGGCATCCCTCTACTCACCCACACCCCCTGTTATTCTGCGGTGATGGCAGCCTCATGCCGCAGCCGAACCAGTGAACCCTCGTACTCCTCTCCGCGTGGGCATCCACTGCCGCGTCTTCCATGGCTCGGCGTCGTCCCCTTCCTAGGCCTCGACGTCGTCCACCGCCTTGGTGCTCTCGGCGCGGCGTGGTCAATGTGGTCAACGACCGACTTCCATCGGAAGAGTACTATACGTGGAGAGGCTGACAGCTGGGTCCACGGCCGCAGCTGGGTCCACGGCCACAACCCAGTTTTTTTGTGATTTGCCAAGTAAGTCGCTTTGTCAGGCCTGTTGGGCTGCAAATCTTCCAAGACGAGGAGAGCTTCATTCGACTGGCCGAGAAAATGGCCTATTAGTAATGAGAAATGGGCTGTACATTTTTAAAACACATCAAACCGACAATTAGTTTCAAATTTCTTTTTTTCATTTGGAGATTTTAAATTGCATTCATTTTTATGCGTGGACAATTTATTGGATTTTATATTGATATACATTTATTTTTATAATCATTTTGAATGTGACTCAAAATTTCGGGATTAAAAACAATTCGGACCGCACCGAAATATGCAAAATTTCGTATAATTTTTTAACCGTGGCCACAATATGGGTTGTAATGCTAACAAAAAGAATATGGGCTCCAAAAAAACGTTAAGAATTAGCAAATGGGCTGTAAATTATTAGAAATAATGGCAGATTGGCTGTATGCTATTTTCCACAGATTTGAGGCTTTCCTAAAAAAAAGGTTGATGCACAAGCTGTGACTGTTGGATTTCCATCCAACGGCCGTCGTGCTTCTTCAATCTCTGCTCTTCCTGCTCGAGCCGCTCAAACAAGCGCCGGCGGGACTACCTGCTCCCTCCTCCCCGCTGCCGGCTGTGCTGCCGCGCAGGCCTCACCGCCCCATCGTACTCCCATCACTGGCCTAGCCATCCCTCTACTCACCCACACCTACTGTTATTCTCCGGCGACTGCAGACGAACCAGTAAACCCTCGTACATTCGTACTCCCCTCGCATGGGAAACAAATGTCGAGTCTTCCCTACCTCCGTGTCGTTCCCTTCCTAGGCCTCGCCGTCGTCCATCGCCCTGGTGCTCTCGGCGTGGCCTAGTCAACGTGGTCAACGACCGAGATGCATCTGAAGTGGACTGTACGTGGAGAGGCTGACAGCTGGGTCCACGGCCGCACACAAGGAAATGCCTCCTTATTACACGCAAAATAATGATTCCTCCACCTGACATCTGGGAACCACCGAAAGGGCCTCTGTATTTCGCGAAAAAAATGTTACCGCCACTGACAGCTTGGACCCACCAGCTATATCTTCGCACGCAAGGAAGTGCCTCCTTATTACGCACAAAAAAATGAATACTCCCCCTGCTAGCTGGGACCCAGTATAGTGGCAGGCTGACTTGTGGGCCTACTAAGTTGACGGGGACGGAGGGCTTTGTCAACTTACTCAATATGCATGATTCTAGCTCCAGTGACCGTACGATGTCCATCCAACGGCCGTAGTGCTTCTTCAACCTCTGGTCTTCTTGCTCCAGCCGCCCAAAGCAACCGGTCGTGCCGCATGCTCCTGCCTCCCATGGCCGGCTGTGATGCCGCGGAGGCCTCACCGCCCCTACTACTCCCACCGCTGGCCAGGCCATCCCTCTACTCACCCACACCCCCTGTTATTCTACGGCGATGGCATCCTCACACCGCAGCCGAACCAGTGAACCCTTATACTCCTCTATGCGTGGGCATCCACTACCGCGTCTTCCCCGGCTCCTCGTCGTCCCCTTCCTAGGCCTCGCCGTCGTCCACCACCCTGGTGCTCTCGGCGTGGCGTGGTCAACGTGGTCAAGGAACGACTTCCATTGGACGTGGACTGTACATGGAGAGGCTGACAGCTGGGTCCACGGCCGCAGCAAGGAAGTGCCTCCTTATTACGCGGAAAATAATGATTCCTCCACCTGACAGCTGGGACCCATCGGACGGGCCACTGTATTTCGCGAAAAAAACTTTTCCCCCTGACTGCTGGGACCCACCAGCTACATCTTCGCACGCAAGGAAGTGCGTCCAGAAAAAAATGATTCGCCCCCTAACTGCTTGGACCCACCAGCTACATCTTCGCACGCAAGGAAGTGCGTCCAGAAAAAAAAATGATTCGCCCCCTGACTGCTGGGACCCACTAGCTACATCTTCGCACGCAAGGAAGTGCCTGACAGTCGGGACCCACCTGGTCGAAGCATACGTAGCGTTGTCATTCTGGTCGCGAACGTGTACGTACATACTGGTGGATGTAGAGGCGCACGTGTCGTAGTAGAGGCACGCACGTAGCATGTACACGCACGTACAACGGCCAGTGTGCAAGAAAGAAAATACGGCCACGTATGTGTACATACGAGCGAGGTCTCGAACGCCTACTCGCGCATACGTACGGCCAGAGCTCGTGTACATGGCTGGGTCGAAACGGAGAAACAACGTCGTCGTCGTGTTCATGGGGAGTCAACCGGCTGGGTCGGAACAGAATGCGTCGTCGTGTTCATTGGGAGGGCTTGGACAGAACAGGCGACGGAAACGAGGCCTGGCGTACCGCAGAACGGAGGAAACAACCCTGTGTTTGAATAATCATAAGTGGGATGCTTGTCCAAGAAAGGGCAGCTCCCAAGCACCGGTCCACCCACATATCAAATTATCGAAGTAAAGAACGCGAATCATATGAGCATGATGAAAACTAGCTTGACGATAATTCCCATGTGTCCTCGGGAGCACTTTTCTCATTATAAGAATTTGTCCAGGCTTGTCCTTTGCTACAAAAAGGATTGGGACACCTTGCTGCACCTTATTTACTTTCATTGCTTGTTACCCGTTACAAATTATCTTATCACAAAACTATCTGTTACCTACAATTTTAGTGCTTGCAGAGGATACCTTACTGAAAACCGCTTGTCATTTCCTTCTGCTCCTCGTTGGGTTTGACACTCTTACTTATCGAAAGGAGTATGATAGACTTGTGGGTCATCGAGACTCTTTTCTTGCGCCATTGCCGGGGAGTAAAGCGCCTTTTGGTGAGTGGAACTTGTTAAGGAAACATTTATATAGTGTGCTGAAATTTACTATCACTTGTTATTATGGAAACTAATCCTTTGAGGGGCTTGGTTGGGGCATCTTCGCCCCGACCAGTAGAGCAAAGAGTTGCTCCTCAACCTACTGAACCTACTGAAAATGTTTACTTTGAAATTCCTTCGGGTATGATAGAGAAACTGCTAGCTAATCCCTTTGCAGGATATGGAACATTGCATCCCGATTTACACCTTATCTATGTGGATGAAGTTTGTGGATTATTTAAGCTTGCAGGTATGCCCGATGATGTTGTCAATAGGAAGGTCTTCCCTTTATATTTGAAGGGAGACGCATTGACATGGTATAGGCTATGTGATGATACGGGATCTTGGGACTATAAACGATTGAAATTGGAATTTCACCAGAAGTTTTATCCTATGCATCTTGTTCATCGTGATCGTAATTATATATATAATTTTTGGCTTCGTGAAGGAGAAAGCATCGCTCAAGCTTGGGGGAGGATTAAGTCAATGTTATATTCATGCCCCAATCATGAGCTCTCAAGAGAAATGATTATTCAAAAAATTTATGCTCGACTTTCTCTCAATGATCGCACCATGCTCGATACTTCTTGTGCCGGTTCTTGTATGCTGAATACTATTGAATTCAAGTGGGACTTATTGGAAATAATTAAACGCAACTCTGAAGATTGGGGTTCCGACGATGGTAAGGAGTCAGGTATGACACCTAAGTTTGATTGTGTTAAGTCTTTTATGGATATCGATGCTTTTCATGGATTTAGCACTAAATATGGACTTGACTCTGAGATAGTAGCTTCTTTCTGTGAATCTTTTGCTACTCACGTTGATCTCCCTAAGAAGAAGTGGTTAAAATATAATCCTCCCACTGAAGTAAAAGTAGTTGCACCTATTACAGTTGAAGAAAAGACTATTACTTACAATGATCCTATTGTCCCTGCTACTTATGTTGAGAAACCACCTTTCCCTGTTAGGAAAAAGGATCATGCTAAAGCTTCAACTGCTGTTTGTAAGAGTAATACTAGAACATATACACCTCCTGAGCAAATTAAAGTTGAACCTAGTATTGCTATGGTTAAAGATCTCTTGGCTGATAATATTGATGGGCATGTTATTTATTTCTGTGATGAAGTTGCTAATATTGCTAGACCCGATGCTAAGATACATAGACGTGTTGTAGGCATGCCTGTTATTTCTGTTAAAATAGGAGATCATTGTTATCATGGCTTATGTGATATGGGTTCTAGTGCCAGTGCGATACCTCATTCCTTATATAAAGAAATTATGCATGATATTTGCACCTGCTGAGTTAGAAGATATTGATGTTACAATTAAGCTTGCCAATAGAGATACTATTTCACCATTTGGGATTGTTAGAGATGTTGAAGTCTTGTGTGGGAAAGTTAAATATCCTGCTGATTTTCTTGTTCTTGGTTCCCCACAAGATAGCTTTTGTCCCATTATATTTGGTAGGCCCTTCTTGAATACTGTTAATGCTAAGATTGATTGTGAAAAGGATGTTGTTACAATTGGCTTGGGTGATATGAAACATGAGTTTAGTTTTGCTAAGTTTCATAGACAACCCCATGATAAAGAATTGCCTAGTAAGGATGAAATTTTTGGTCTTGCTTCTATTACCGTGCCTCCTACTGATCCGCTAGAACAATATTTGCTAGACCATGAAAATGATATGTTTATGAATGAAAGAAGGGAAATAGATGAAGTATTCTTTAAACAGGGTCCTATTTTGAAACACAACTTGCCTATTGAAATCCTAGAGGATCCCCCTCCACCCAAGGGTGATCCCGTGTTTGAGCTTAAACCTTTACTTGATACTCTTAAATATGCTTATCTTGATGAAAAGAAGATATATCCTGTTATTATTAGTGCTAACCTTTCAGGGCAGGAAGAGGAAAAATTATTGAAAACTTTGAAGAAGCACCGTGCTGCTATTGGATATACTCTTGATGATCTTAAGGGCATTAGTCCCACTCTATGCTAGCACAAAATTAAATTGGACGAAGACGCCAAAACAGTTAGACATCATCAACGACGGTTAAATTCTAAGATGAAAAGCTCCTTGAGGCAGGTATAATTTATCCCGTTGCTGATAGTGAGTGGGTAAGTCCTGTCCATTGTGTCCCTAAGAAGGGAGGAATTACCATCGTTCCTAATGATAAAGATGAATTGATCCCGCAAAGAATTATTACAGGTTATAGGATGGTAATTGATTTCCGTAAATTAAATAAGGCTACTAAAAAAGATCATTACCCTTTACCTTTTATTGACCAAATGCTAGAAAGACTATCCAAACATACACATTTGTCCTTTCTAGATGGTTATTCTGGTTTCTCTCAAATACCTATGTCAGCGGATGATCAAGCAAAGACTACTTTTACTTGCCCTTTCGGTACTTCTGCTTATAGACGTGTGCCCTTTGGTTTATGCAATGCACCTGCTACCTTTCAAAGATGTATGATGGCTATATTCTCTGACTTTTGTGAAAAGATTTGTGAGGTATTCATGGATGATTTCTCCGTTTTTGGATCCTCTTTTGATGATTGCTTGAGCAACCTTGATCGAGTTTTGCAGAGATGTGAAGACACTAGTCTCGTCTTGAATTGGGAAAAGTGCCACTTTATGGTTAATGAAGGCATTGTCTTGGGGCATAAAATTTCTGAAAGAGGTATCGAAGTTGATAAAGCTAAAATTGATGCTATTGAAAAGATGTCGTGTCCCAAGGACATTAAAGGTATACGAAGTTTCCTTGGTCATGCCGGTTTTTATAGAAGGTTCATTAAGGACTTTTCTAAAATCTCTAGGCCTCTGACTAATTTATTGCAAAAACATATTCCTTTTGTCTTTGATGATGATTGTGTAGAAGCATTTGAAATACTTAAGAAAGCCTTGATCACTGCACCTATTGTTCAACCACCTGATTGGAATTTATCGTTTGAAATTATGTGTGATGCTAGCGATTATGCTGTAGGTGTTGTTCTAGGGCAAAGAGTTGATAAGAAACTAAATGTTATTAAATATGCTAGTAAGACTCTAGACACTTCTCAGGGAAATTATGCTACTACTGAAAAAGAATTCTTAGTAGTTGTATTTGCATGTGACAAGTTCAGACCTTATATTGTTGATTCTGAAGTAACTATTCACACCGATCACACTGCTATTAAATATCTTATGGAAAATAAAGATGCTAAACCTAGACTTATTAGATGGGTTCTCTTGCTACAAGAATTTGACTTGCATATTATTGATAGAAAGGGAGCTGAGAACCCTGTTGCAGACAACTTGTCTAGGTTAGAGAATGTTCTTGATGACCCACTACCTATTGATGATAGCTTTCCTGTTGAACAATTAGCGGTCATAAATGCGTCTCGTACTGCTCCATGGTATGCTGATTATGCCAATTACATTGTTGCTAAATTTATACCACCTAGTTTCACATACCAGCAAAAGAAAAAGTTCTTCTATGATTTAAGACATTCTTCTGGGATGACCCACACCTTTATAAAGAAGGAGTAGATGGTGTTATTAGGCGTTGTGTACCTGAGCATGAACAGGAACAGATCCTACGCAAGTGCCACTCTGAGGCATATGGAGGACACCACGCTGGAGAATGAACTGCACATAAGGTATTGCAATCCGGTTTTTATTGGCCTACTCTCTTCAAAGATGCCCGTAAGTTTGTCTTGTCTTGTGATGAGTGCCAAAGAATTGGTAATATTAGCAAACGTCAAGAAATGCCTATGAATTATTCTCTTGTTATTGAACCATTTGATGTTTGGGGCTTCGATTATATGGGACCTTTTCCTGCCTCTAATGGATATACACATATTTTAGTTGTTTTTGATTATGTTACTAAGTGGGTAGAAGCTATTCGAACTAGTAGTGCTTATCATAGCAATCTTGAAAAAATAACTTCTTTAAGCATCTTAATATAAGTGTGATGATCAACACTACTAGTTGGAATAGCTTCTACCCACTTAGTAACGTAATCAACAACAACTAAAATATGTGTATATCCATTAGAGGCAGGAAAAGGTCCCATATAATAGAAGGCCCAAACATCAAATGATTCAATAACAAGAGAATAATTCATATGCATTTCTTGACGTCTGCTAATATTACCAATTCTTTGACATTCATCACAAGACAAGACAAACTTACGGGCATCTTTGAAGAGAGTAGGCCAATAAAAACTGGATTGCAATACCTTATGTGCAGTTCTATCTCCAGCGTGGTGTCCTCCATATGCCTCGGAGTGGCACTTGCGTAGGATCTGTTCCTGTTCATGCTCAGGTACACAACGTCTAATAACACCATCTACTCCTTCTTTATAAAGGTGTGGGTCATCCCAGAAGTAATGTCTTAAATCATAGAAGAACTTTTTCTTTTGCTGGTATGTGAAACTAGGTGGTATAAATTTAGCAACAATGTAATTGGCATAATCAACATACCATGGAGCAGTACGAGACACATTTATGACCGCTAATTGTTCAACAGGAAAGCTATCATCAATAGGTAGTGGGTCATCAAGAACATTCTCTAACCTAGACAAGGGGTTCTCAGCTCCCTTTCTATCAATAATATGCAAGTCAAATTCTTGTAGCAAGAGAACCCATCTAATAAGTCTAGGTTTAGCATCTTTCTTTTCCATAAGATATTTAATAGCAGCATGATCGGTGTGAATAGTTACTTTAGAATCAACAATATAAGGTTTGAACTTGTCACATGCAAATACAACTGCTAATAATTCTTTTTCAGTAGTAGCATAATTTCTTTGAGCAGTGTCTAGAGTCTTACTAGCATATTGAATAACATTTAGTTTCTTATCAACTCTTTGCCCTAGAACAACACCTACAACATAATCGCTAGCATCACACATAACTTCAAAGGGTAAATTCCAATCAGGTGGTTGAGCAATAGGTTCAGAAATCAAGGATTTCTTAAGTATTTCAAATGCTTCTACGCAATCATCATCAAAAACAAAAGGAACATCTTTTTGCAAGAGATTAGTGAGAGGCCTAGAAATTTTAGAGAAGTCTTTAATAAACCTCCTATAGAAACCAACATGACCAAGGAAACATCTTATACCTTTGATATCTTTAGGACATGTCATCTTTTCAATAACATCTACTTTAGCTTTATCAACTTCAATACCTCTTTCAAAAATTTTATGCCCCAAGGCAATACCTTCATTAACCATAAAGTGGCACTTCTCCCAATTCAAGACAAGATTAGTTTCTTCGCATCTCTGCAGAACTCGATCAAGGTTGCTTAAGCAATCATCAAAAGAAGTTCCATAAACAGAGAAATCATCCATTAAAACCTCAACAATCATTTCACATAAGTCAGAGAATATAGTAGTCATACATCTTTGAAAGGTAGCAGGTGCATTGCATAAACCAAAAGGCATACGTCTATAAGCAAAAGTATCGAAAGGGCAAGTAAAAGTAGTCTTTTCCTGATCCTCTTTTGGCACATGTATTTGAGAGAAGCCAGAATAACCATCTAGAAAGCAAAAAAGTGTATATTTGGATAGTCTTTCTAGCATTTGATCAATACAAGGTAAAGGGCAATGATCTTTTCTAGTAGCTTTATTTAATTTGCGGAAATCAATTACCATCCTATACCCTGTAACAATTCTTTGTGGGATCAATTCATTCTTATCATTAGGAACAACAATAATACCTCCCTTCTTAGGGACACATTGAACGGGGCTTACCCACTAACTATCAGCAATATGATAAATTATACCTGCCTCCAGAAGCTTTAGTATTTCATTTCTTACCACTTCTTTCATCTTAGGATTTAACCGTCGTTGATGATCAACAACTGGTTTAGCATTTTTCTCCAATTTTATTTTGTGCTGGCATAGAGTGGGGCCAATGCCTTTAAGATCATCAAGAGTATATCCAATAGCGGCACGGTGCTTCTTCAGAGTTTTCAATAATTTTCTCTTCTTCATGCTCTGAAAGGTTAGCACTAATAATAACATGATATATCTTCTTTTCATCGATATAAGCATATTTAAGAGTATCAGGTAATTGTTTAAGCTCAAACACGGGATCACCCTTGGGTGGAGGAGGATGTTCGAGAATTTCAACAGGCAAATTGTGTTTCAAAATAGGTCCTTGCTTAAAGAATACTTCATCTATTTACCTTCTTTCATTCATAAACATATCATTTTCATGGTCTAGCAAATATTGTTCTAAAGGATCATTAGGAGGCACGGAAATAGAAGCAAGATCAATAATTTCATCTTTACTAGGCAATTCTTTATCATCGGATTGTCTACAAAATTTAGAAAAAATAAAATCATGAGACATATCCCCTAAACCAACAGTAACAATATCCTTTTTGCAGTCTATCTTAGCATTAATAGTATTCAAGAAGGGTCTACCAAATATAATGGGACAAAAGTCATCTTGTGGGGAAGCAAGAACGAGAAAATCAGTAGGGTATTTTAATTTCCCACACAAGACTTCAACATCTCTAACAGTCCCAACTGGTGAAATAGTATCTGTATTGGCGAGCTTAATTGTAACATCAATTTCTTCTATCTCAGCAGGTGCAATATCATTCGTAATTTCTTTGTATAAGGTATATGGTATTGCACTCACACTAGCACCCACATCACACAAACCATGATAACAATGATCTCCTATTTTAACAGAAACATCAGGCATGTCAACAACAGGTCTATGTTTATCTTTAGCATCGAGTTTAGCAATCCTAGCAGCTTCATCACAAGAATAAATAACATGCCCATCAATATTATTGATCAAGAGATCTTTAACCATAGTGCTACCTCTTGAGCTTGCGCTAGTTTTTCACGTTTGGAGTGGATCCTACGGGGAATCACGAAGAACACACGGAAGCACAAAGGGGAAACACGGGGAAAACGAGAGAGAGAATCACTAAACCAACAAGGAATCAATCACACAAGTGCTAGATCACCGACAACATAGAGTAACATATGATCCACAATCAACAAAGGTAAGGATACAAAGGAACCGTTCTTCTCCGTACGGAGGTCTTGATAGTCTTCCCTAGAAAGGGGTCTTGAATCTGCTTGGGGGATCTTCTCCGAAGAGGTCGTGAGCTCCGAGGAGAAGTAACCAAGTGGATGAGCAAGGCTCTCACACAAAATATGAGCTAAACCAATGCTAAACCTAACTAGGAGGAGGTGGAGGAGTATATATAGTCTAGGGCCACGAAGCGGTAAGTGAAGGGGTACATGGGCTGCGGCCCAACACATGGCAACGCACAGGCGTCGGACGTCCGACAGGTACCGAACGTCCGGTGGCTCGCGAGGGTCCGGTCGTCCGGTGCATGTCGGACGTCCGGTGTTTTGGCTCTGGACAGGTGGTGTCGGACGTCTGGTCGGCGTCAGTTGTCCGGGCGCTGGAGAGTGTCGGACGCCCGGTGTCTGGCGGTCATCCAGGCGCTAGGAGTCGTCGGACGTCCGGTGGCTCCGGTCGTCCGTGGTTTTGGCTCGGGTCCTCAGGGGTTGGACGTGCGGGCTGGGCCGATCGTCCGGTGGCTGTAGCTTCACGCAGCTTCTTCTCTGGGTCCTTGTACTTGGCGTCCTCGCTAGCTGTTCCGTTGGATGTGGTGGCTTCATGGCTTTCCTCCAAGTACCTGACCATGCATAGAACACATGTTGGAGGTAGTAGCCATATCTCACACGTAGAAAGTGATGGTTCGGAGAGGAGCGAGTTCACCTTGTGTCCAATGGCGTATGTTCGAGGTCTCGTCATATGTCCACTTGGGGCTTGGGGAGTAGTGGGAGTGTACATGGGGATGAACATGGGATGCTCCGCATCATCTCCCCCCTTGGGAAAGATCCAACCTCGAATCGTGATCCTCATCACCATGGAAACGGTTGTCGTAGACGGACTTGTAGTTGGACGAAGTTGAAGACATGGCGCCATCCGAGTAGTCCAAGGTGTCGCCGGAGTGATACACATGCAAAAAGAGCAAACACAAGCAACACTCGGAAATACAATGGTTAGTGCACACAAAGTGTCCATCATGTAAGAATGAGTCCGTGCTGCAAGATTGGTCGTGACAAAATGCATGAAGCTTATCAAGATGATCTAGAATGAGATGCAAAGCATTCATGGGAGGAAATGCAATCATTGTGCACACAAATGTGTTGTAAATATGATCAATGCAACCACGGTGCAAAATGATGTCATAGTGAGACGGTTTGTCAACAACATGAATATGGCAATGGATGCTCAATATGTGTATGTTATCATGCAATTGATGGAAGGCAATGTGATCATTATGTATGAATATGCCATCAAGGAAGATCACAACAAATTTGCTAAGGAAGTGAACAAGCTCATATATCATGGATGACATGGAAATAGATGCAACAAGACAAGCATAATGTGAGTCAATCCATGCATAGGGTGCAAACTTGTGGTGAGTATGATATGTCCATCGAGCATGACATGTATGAGCACAATCAACAAATATGGAGGTGTTGGTGTACCAAAGCTCGGTGTCGAGGCATGAGTGGAGTTTCTAAGGTGCATCCAACAAGTGCGAGCGCTCCTCAATGTGAAGGTCCATGTAGCCAATCTCCAATGTTGCTCCTTCGTTCACGAGATGTATCATGTAAACAACAAGAGGGAAACAACAATGAAAGAGTGACCCATTCAATATGCATACTTGAGGATGGCTCAAAGAGAAGGAGGCCACCTTTAGGAGTTTCTCAAGGATGATGGAGTCGCGCATCTTGTATGCCTTCACATAACCAATATGTCTCGTGGTGGTACCGCCTTGTAAATCCTTCAAAATGAAAGAACATGAAAAACACTTGGGAAAACAAATGAGGTTAACGAAGTGGCAAAACCAATCATTTGTGTGGTAAGATACCCAACAAGTGTATGTATCATGCTCATCATAAGAAATGACAAGGGAGTACTTGCATAGTATGGAGGCATATGATACGAGAACAACCAAATGCAATAGGCTCAATCAAACAATCATGCATCAGAAGTAAGGTGTCCAAGTCTCCAAGATCAATAAGCATAGCAAGTTGGCACTCAATACAAGGTGATATGAGAGATGCAACTAATGGAGACAAGAGGCAATGATCATGACAAATCAAGTGAGAGGCATCAACATCTATGTCATCAACCCAAGAAAGCAAGCAATAGTGGAACATGGGTGATGCAACATAGCAAGTAATCATAGCGATCAAGTCAAGCATGCTAGTAGTGCGAAGATGCAACATACTAGAAGGAATCATGGCAAGCATGTCATGTGTGCAAATAGTGGGCATGAATAATTCACATGTCATAGCACAAGCATGAAAGCAAGATATGCAGAAAGTAGGTGCATGGTGTTGGCAAGAAGTCCTATGTAAATAGCAATGGAACATCATGACTCTCCCAACACAAGAATCATGAATAGTATGATGCACATGATAAACATGGCAATAGCAACAAGGATCTCCACCAAGCATGCAAATACACATAGAAGTATCATAATGGTGAATCATGGGTAGATGCAAGCAAGGGTCACAATTGCATGGCAAATGCATATAAGCAAGTATAACATGCAAAGTGAACACGGGAAAATGAGCATAAGGTGACAAGTGGTAAATAGCCCATAGCCGTGTGAGAGCCAAGTAGAAGAGATGCGCGTAGTCCTTGCGCGAAGGGAACGGTGGCAAGGATAGTCCACAGGATCCCAAGTCGTCGTTGCTCTCAAGAGCTTGTTTCGTCAACTCATGGGATTGTGAGGTTGACGAGTGCTCATAAGTACCTACAGAAAACAAAGACAAAGAGGAAATTGTGTGTGCATGGTATATTTACACATCATCCATCACGATGCGCACGAGCATGTGTCGGTTAGCACAAAATATCCAATGCTCAAATAAATGAGATGCGTGATATAAAAACATGTCATCCATCATGATAGGTTTGTTATTATGTATGGCATAATGGAGACTGAAAGGATGTGTTGCATCATGAGAAATATCTAGAGCATTGTTATTCATGGAAAGCATATGGTGCAAGCAATTATGAGAAACATGCAAAGGATGGAATGCATCAAAATCTCCTAATATGTTTGAGGAAACTATGGGGGTCTCCTCATGAGCATTAGTAGAAACATCACGTGGAGAATGTTGACAACATCCAAAACAATGCATATTCAGACCAATGTGATCATGGCATGGAATAGTAGATGAATTGCGCAAATCATGTAAAGGAAGCATGGCAATATCATCACATGAAAAACAAAAGCCAATGACCATTGTCTCGTCATCTATGCCATAAGTGCAAATGGGATTGATTTTAATGGGGCATGCATAGTTACTATATTGAGATTGTAGGGATGCAATATGGGAGATCTCACTCATAGCATATGACAAGTTCAATGGGTTGTCAAACATGAAGTGACCAATAGAATTTTCACATGATATCCTATGGAGCATAGCATCACAACTAGGCAACTCAACATGCTCATCATCATATTCATCATAAATAGGTAAGTCAAGGCATGAAGAAGTCTCACTAGCATGAAGCATGGTAATAGGTGGGTCAACATCATGGGAGCAATCGATGGTAAGAGAGTCCACTAGTGGGACAAGAGAAGAACCATCACCTATGTTACCTTTGGAGCGTCGCTCATGTGTTGTAGGTCAGGTGTTGAAAATCCACTCGTTGTCATCTTCATCTTGATGGAACCATGTGGGGGGTGCATCGGTTATCCCGTTGGAGGGATGGACTCGTCGAGGGTAGGCATGTCGTCATGTAGGAGACCTAGCACCAAAGAAGAAAACACACTAGGAGTAGAGGTTAAGTCATTAGAAATCATAGTGGCCTCACATGCCGTGTTAACTACCTCACTCATTAAGTGTTGTGGCCCACTCACTCCCTCAAGGATGCTCTCACTCAGATGGTTGGTGGAGTCACTCAAATGGCGCTCAACCTCACATAGGATGTGTGGCATGCTCTCATGTGTGGGGCTAGTGGTGGTCACACTCATCCTCTCAAAGGAAATGCTCTCAATGTCACGTATGGTGGAGTCACTTATGTCACTCATGTGGTGGTGGCTCTCCTCACATGGCACTTGGGGCATCTCGACATATGTGGGTGTCGGAGAGATGTAGGTGCAAATGTTTCCATGCGCGGTCACGTAGCTTGACTCGGAGGATGAGTCCAACGTGGGCGTCGTCTTTGTGTTGTTGAAGAGGTTCGCGCTCATAGCCTTGGTCGAAGGGGATGGCCCTTGCTCGACCGTCTTGTCACCGTCTTGGTGTTGGAGGCCCATATGATGTGGCACCTCGTAGCTCGTCTCCATGACCGAAGGGAGTGTCCCATGCTCGGCCATCTTCCTTGGGGGGCTTCCTAAGATGGAAGTGTCGCCCTCGCTTTTAGGTGGTCGTCTTGTACTTGATGAAGTCGTTGTAGGCGTACTCGTGGGAAGTAGGCTAAGATGCCGTACGTCCAAAGGCGAAGATGCCTTGATAGCACTTGGCGAAGATGCCGAAGTGGTTGTTGTAGCCGTAGCACCGTCTTGGTGGTGGTTGTCTCGCGGTCTTCTTTTGTGCTCATGAAGCTTGGACTTGGCATGTTGGGACTTGTGCATTTGCGCTTGTGGAGCATCTTCATGATGATGGTGTCGTTGTCGCGCTTGAGCTTGAAGGCGTTCGTCGTTGTCGTGCACATGATGCTTCGAGGTGACTTGCCCTTCATGACGATGTGGATCACGAACGTGATGGTGGTCGCCATGTAGATGTTGACTTGTGCTTGCATCTTGTTTGCGCTTCGAAGATGATCGACTTGGTCGCCGCCGCCTTGAAGATGACAAAGGGGAAGTAGACTTGATCAAGGCTCTAATCTCCTGCATCCTTGCATCTTGCTCCTCTTTGTGTGCGGAAAGCTTCTTCTCGATGTGCTCTCGCAATCTTGATTGTGCGCCTTGGACTTGTCGTTGTAGATCAAGGATAGACGCTTTGGTGATGTAGTCGTTCACGCCGTCGTTGTTGTCGAGGACCGGAGAGGAAATGTCTTGCCTATCCATCACAAGACTCGAGCAAATATGAGTGGGAGAAAGAGAAGAACTTATACCAATGTACCTTGACCGATGTTGACAATGAATCAAGTTCACTCAAATGCGGACAATGAAATAGCACTATTGGTACCAATCCTTGTCGGTTCTCACACCTACACAAGTAAAGCTTATGGTGGAGCTCGGTGAGGATAGTGGCACAAAAATTTAATGCAAAATGTTAGCAAGAGTCAATAATGTTGAAAGAGATTCACAAATTCGCAAGTGAAACAAATGGACCAATAGCAATATGTGGCACACGGAAACACACACACGGATAGATAAATGGGGTCATGCAACCAAGGAATTAGCACAAAATATGGAATCCACGGAAAACGCTCGTGTTGCACAACTCAAGAGAGACGCTAGCACGATTGCTCAATAGGCGGATACGACACTTGTGCACAACCTATAAGATGCAAAATGGATAAACTTTCTATCCCAAGTATGCTATGTATGTATGGTTCCCGGTGTTTCTCTCAAGATGATCCAAGATGATCGGATATGACAATCTTATATGCAATGTGGTATGATGCTATGGCACTTGCTTACAAGCTTCTTTGCTCTCGTTCTTTTGCTTAAAAGCTTTATTTATTTTTCTTTTTTTTTCTATGGCCACTTTTGCACAATGCACAAACCAAGATAGCAATTGTGTATATGCGGGAACAAACTTGTGACACAAGATATGATACCAATATATGCACCACAATGGTATGGTATGTATGCTATGGGAAGTATGATAACTAATGTGCACAAGTAACGTTGCCGGCAATACTCAAATGGCTAGTCTCGATAGGCAAGTAACGCAAAACGGGCTAGGGGTTATCAATGCAATTTGCAAGGGGAATATACAACGGTGTCGTCGAGGTTACCGTCCTTTGCGATGATGAATGGCGGTGTTCTTGATGTAGATACCAAGAAGATGGAGACTCGTTCCTAAGTAGCCAAAACTGATGAGGACATGACTACCTTGGATACGACCAAAAATATTGCATACATGCATATTTGTCAGGTGATTTCTAGTGCAAACTATTCAATAATCTATTTATGTTATCCAGAACAAAATTACTTCACACACTTTTGTGTTTTGTCTAATTGCAGGTGTATGAGATATTTGTACAATTCACATATGAAGATAAGGGAGAAAGAGATGTTTAAGTGCTGTTCAAAAAGTTCTCTCACGTCACTTTTGGGCCAAGAGAAGATAGAGTCCAAGTCTCTCACGTTCTGGATTCAGATTCGGACTGCACAGACATACCTGACTCAAAACACCAACAACTTTTTCATACTGACTCCGAATTGGGTGATTCTTTTTTTGTTGTATTCTAGATTTTGTGCGCTTTCCAGCCCAATTGGAATCACCTTCAAATTGGTCCGGAGCGTTGAGATATCAACGAAACAATCAGATGCTGCAGCAGAATCCGAGTCAAACAAGTCCAAAGGTGTTGCATCACCTCCACTTGGGGCCATTGGCCTTGTACGACCTTGGGTTAGTTTTAGGCTGCCTTGGGACGTCCTCCCACCTCCTAGGCCTCCACCCCTTGCTCCTATATAAGTAGATCCATCTAGTAGCTTTTCCATTGGTATTTGTTTAGTTAAAAGTTAGCAATTGCAACTTCGTGTACTTCGTTTGTGTCCAACGACCAGACCAAGACCACTTACGGATCCCCACCTTTATTAGTACTTCATCCATATTCGCAATATTGAGATTGCTTTATCATATTCTTGCTTGTTCTTCGATTGCTTGCAGGAATAGACCTTCATGGTCAGGTTGATCATGCTTCTGGCATCGTCAATAACCTCGGGAGATTGGTTTAGCGATTGCTAAGGCGCAACGTCGTGCACGTTTGTAGTTGGATCGTCAAAGTCATCTTCACCAAATCGATAGTTATCATCTCATCGAAAGATCAGGACTCCCCGCCTCTATCAAGTGGTAGACTTTGATGATCCAACTACGAACGTGCGAGGACGTCGCGCCTTAGCAATCGCTAAACCAACTCCGAGAGGTTATTGACCACGCCGGAGCGCGATCAACCTGACCACGAGGGTCTGTTTCCTGCGAGCAAACGAAGAACAAGCAAGAAACTGAGATTGCAATCTGGATATTGCGAATATAAGATGAAAGCTTTATTGATCAAGGTGGGGTTCTGTGACGCCTTTTTCTGGTCGTTGAACACAAACGAAGTACGCGAAGTTGCAACCATGGCGAACTTTAATCTAAACAAAACCCAGAGTCTAAACGATGCCCTAAGGGTTGTATATATGGAGGAAGAGAGGGGGAATTTCGTGGCCCTTGGTGGAGGGGTCCGAAATCAACCCTATCTCTTGTTTCCCCACACATACGGACTCTAAAAATAGCCTATACTAATGTATTTCGAAATTACATGGGCCTGGCCCAATAAAAAGGTGACGCAGCACCTATAATAGCCTCTGGACGAAATTTATGAAGTGGCATCTTGTATATTTCATCCAAAGCTTCATGTACTCATTATGGTGGCTTCAAAGACCTGAAATCATCACTTGTAACTCCTTTCTTGTTCCCCTTGCACATGCCATCATCTCTATGCTTGTTTTTGCTCCAATGTTCATCCTTCTCCAAGCTAGGCCCTTCATTTGTAAGCAAAACAAATGTATCCAATTTAGGCAACATCATATTCTCATGAACATTAGAATCATTACCAAGAAATGAAAGTACCTGGTAATTTAGTTGGCGTGCGCGAGCTCTAGTAATTGGTCCAGTATGTATAGCAGTAGGGGCTGTGGGTGTAACAATTGTATTGATGTCCTCGTCATCCTCCCCTTCTTGAAATGAAGTCGTCCTCGACGGAAGTTCATCTTCCTCACCCAAATAAGGCTTCAAATCTGCAATGTTAAAAGTGGGACTAACCCCAAAATCTGCAGGCAGCTCAAGTTTATATGCATTATCATTTATTTTCTCTAACACCTTAAAGGGACCATCAGCACGTGGCATGAGATTTGATTTGCGCAAATTAGGAAATCTATCCTTACGCCAATGTAACCAAACAAGATCTCCAGGTGCAAACACAACATGTTTTCTACCCTTATCTCCAGCAAGTTTATATTTGGCATGCATACACTCAATGTTTTCCTTAGTTAACTCATGCATTTTAAAATCAATTCAGCACGTTGTTTAGCATCAAAATTAACCTTCTCCGAAGATGGAAGAGGCAAGAAATCAATAGGTGCACGAGGTAGGAAACCATACACAACTTCGAAAGGGCACATCTTAGTAGTAGAATGCAATGAACAATTATAAGCAAATTCAATATGAGGCAAGCATTCCTCCCACATTTTCTAATTACTCTTCAAAATAGCCCTAAGCATAGTAGACAATGCTCTATTGACAACTTCAGTTTGTCCATCAGTTTGGGGGTGACAAGTAGTACTAAAAAGCAGTTTAGTCCCCAACTTAGCCCATAAACATCTCCAAAAGTGGCTAAGAAATTTAGTATCATGATCTGAAAAAATAGTATTTGGCACTCCATGCAAGCGAATAAATTCACGAAAGAACAAATCAGCAACATTAACAGCATCATCGCTCTTATGACATAGTATAAAGTGTGCATTTTCGAGAATCTATCCATGACAACAAATATGCTATCCCTCCCCTTCTTTGTTCGAGGTAAACAAAAAACAAAGTCCATAGATATATCCTCCCAAGGAACACTAGGTACAGGCAAAGGCATATATAAACCATGAGGATTGAGTCGTGACTTAGCTTTTTGACATGTAGTGCAGCAAGCAATAAAACGCTCAACATCCCGTCTCATCTTTGGCCAAAAGAAATGTGTAGCAAGTACGTCCTCAGTCTTCTTCACGCCAAAGTGTCCCATTAATCCTCCTCCATGCGCCTCCTGCAACAACAAAAGACGAACGGAGCTAGCTGGAATGCATAGCTTGTTAGCACAAAACACAAATCCATCGTTAACAACAAACTTGTTCCACATTCTTCCTTCTTTACAATTCTGCATTACATCTTTAAAATCAGCATCATGCACATATTGATCTTTGATGGTCTCCAAACCAAATATTTTGAAGTCAAGTTGTGAAAGCATAGTATAGCGACGAGACAATGCATCAGCAATAACATTTTCTTTTCCCTTCTTGTGTTTAATGACATAAGGGAAAGTCTCAATGAATTCAACCCATTTAGCATGTCTACGATTCAGTTTAGCTTGACTTTTAATATGTTTCAAAGATTCATGATCAGAATGTATAACAAATTCTTTGGGCCATAAATAATGTTGCCATGTTTCTAAAGTCCAAACAAGAGCATATAATTCTTTATCATAAGTAGAATAATTCAGACTAGGCCCACTCAATTTTTCAGAAAAGTATGCAGCAGGTTTGCCATCTTGTAACAACACACCTCCCAATCCAATTCCACTAGCATCACATTCAAGCTCAAAAGTCTTATTAAAATCAGGAAGTTGGAGTAAAGGAACATGTGTCAACTTATCTTTCAATACCGTGAAGGCTTCTTCCTGTGCGGTACCCCAAAGAAAGGGCACATCTTTCTTTGTAAGCTCATTGAGAGGTGCAGCAATGGTGCTGAAATCTCTCACAAAACGCCTATAGAATCCAGCAAGGCCAAGAAAACTCCTCACTTGTGTGACCGTTTTGGGCTGCGGCCAACTCTCAATAGCTTCAATCTTGGCTTTATCAACTTTAATTCCCTGTGGAGTAACCAACATAGCCAAGAAAAGATACTCGGTCAGTGCAAAAGGTGCACTTCCCAAGGTTACCAAACAAACGTGCATCACGTAGAGCAATAAAAACAACACGTAAATGTTCCAAATGTTCTTCCAAAGATCTGCTATAAATCAGTATATCATCAAAATAGACTACCACAAATCGTCCAATAAAACCACTAATGCTATGGTGAACAAAATGGGTTAGGTTGCGGAAGTCGGTGGTGGCTATGCGTATGATGTGGTGGAAGGCCTAGACAAACTTGCCAAATTTTCGAAACTTTGATGGAGTCAAATTGTGTTGGTGGTATTTTTGTGGGAAGGGGGATGTCAAGAGCTTCAAAACGAGCTAAAGAATGTCAAAATCGGAGTTCCGATGAATTAGTTATGGCCGAAACAAGAATCAGCCGAAGTCAATATCTACAGGTTACGGACGTCCGGAAAGGTCGGATGTCCGGGGGGTCGGACGTCCGGAAAAGGCGGAAATCCTTAAATTCGGTTCGGGTTAGGGGTTCCGGTCGTCCGGAAAAGGTCGGACATCCGGTCATTCCTGGGGCTCCGGACGTCCGTAAAACTCCGGTCGTCCGGTGGGTCGGGGTCAACGCGAGATGCGAGTTCGGGGGCGCGATTTTGAGCGGAAAATGGAGATTTCGGGGTCAAAATTGACGAGATTTCATGGAGGAAAGATGGGGAAACTTGGGGAAATGCTAGATCCACTTGAAACCAAGCAAATCCGCGGATCAAAATCAACAAAACATCATCAAACCAAGAAATCACCAAAAAACAATTTGGGGCTATTTTTGGTGGGGATTTTCGGATTTAGGCAAGAACACACAAAATCAAGCTAGAAAAAGAGGGGTAGGGGCTCCAAAAACGTGATCAACATGGCTCATGATACCAAGATGATGTAGGGGTGGAACCCTATGTGGACGATCTTTCACGTTTGGAGTGGATCCTACGGGGAATCACGAAGAACACACGGAAGCACAAAGGGGAAACACGGGGAAAACGAGAGAGAGAATCACTAAACCAACAAGGAATCAATGACACAAGTGCTAGATCACCGATAACATAGAGTAACATATGATCCACAATCAACGAAGGTAAGGATACAAAGGAACCGTTCTTCTCTGTACGGAGGTCTTGATAGTCTTCCCTAGAAAGGGGTCTTGAATCCGCTTGGGGGATCTTCTCCGAAGAGGTCGTGAGCTCCAAGGAGAAGTAACCAAGTGGATGAGCAAGGCTCTCACACAACATATGAGCTAATCCAATGCTAAACCTAACTAGGAGGAGGTGGAGGAGTATATATAGTCTAGGGCCACGAAGGGGTAAGTGAAGGGGTACATGGGCTGCGGCCCAACACATGGCAACACACAGGCGTCAGACGTCCGACAGGTACCAGACGTCCGGTGGCTCGTGAGGGTCCGGTCGTCCGGTGCATGTCAGACGCCCGGCATTTTGGCTCTGGACAGGTGTTGTCGGACGTCCGGTCTGCGTCGGTCGTCCGGGCGCTGGAGAGTGTCGGACGTCCGGTGTCTGGCGATCATCCAGGCGCTGGGAGTCGTCGGACGTCCGGTGGCTCCGGTCGTCCGTGGATTCGGCTCGGGTCCTCAGGGGCCGGACGTCCGGGCAGGGCCGGTCGTCCGGTGGCTGTAGCTTCGCGCAGCTTCTTCTCTGGGTCCTTGTACTTGGCGTCCTCGCTAGCTGTTCCGTTGGATGCGGTGGCTTCGTGGCTTTCCTCCAAGTACCTGACCATGCATAGAACACACGTTGGAGGTAGTAGCCATATCTCACACGTAGAAATTGATGGTTCGGATAGGAGCGAGTTCACCTTGTGTCCAATGGCGTATGTTCGAGGTCTCGTCATATGTCCACTTGGGGCTTGGGGAGTAGTGGGAGTGTACATGGGGATGAACATGGGATGCTCCGCATCAGATTGCAAAATAGTAGATTGGAAACTAGTAAGATGTAAAAGAGAACTTATATGATGGAAAAGAGATCCGGGCGCCATAGGTTTCACTAGTGGCTTCTCTCAAGATAGCAAATAATACGGTGGGTGAAGAAGTTACTGCCGTGCAATTGATAGAAAAATGCATAGTTATGACGATATCTAAGGCAATGAGCATGAACATATGCATCATGTCCATGTCAAGTAGATCAAAACGATTCTGCATCTACTACTATTACTCCACACATTGACCGATTCCTGCCTGCATCTAGAGTATTAAGTTCATGAAGAACAGAATAACACATTAAGTAAGATGACATGATGTAGAGGAATTAACTCAAGCAATATGATGAAAACCCCATCTTTTTATCCTCGATGGCAACAATACAATATGTGCCTTGCTGCCCCTACTGTCACTGGGAAATGACACCGCAAGATTGAACCCAAAGCTAAACACTTCTTGCATTGCAAGAAAGATCAATCTAGTAGGCTAAACTAAACCAATAATTCGAAGAGACTTGCATATAAGAATTCAGAGAAGAACCAAATAATATTCATAGATAATCTGATCATAAATCCACAATTCATCGAATCTCAGAAAACACACCGCAAAAGAATATTACATCGAATAGATCTCCAAGAACATCGAGGCGAACATGGTATTGAGAATCAAATAGAGATAAGAAGCCATCTAGCTACTAACTATGGACCCGAAGGTCTGTGGTAAACTACTCACGCTTCATCAGAGAGGCAATGGTGTTGATGAATAAGCCCTCCATGATGGAATTCTCCTCTGGCAAAACACCGGGAAAGCCCGCTAGATGGGATCTCACAGGTACAGAAGGTTGCGGTGGTGGAAGAGTTGTTTCGTGGCTCCCCTGGATGTTTTTAGGGTATAAGAGTATACATAGGTGAAGCAACTAGGTTAGGGGAGCTACGAGGGGCCCACGAAGTAGGGGCCACCCTACCCCCCTGGGCGCGCCCTCCTACCTTGTGGCCGCCTCGTTGCGTCTCCGACTTCATCTCCAAGTCTTTTGGTTTCCTTTCGATCCAAGAAAGATCATCGCGAGAGTTTCATTCCGTTTGGTATTCCTTTTTTGCGAAAGGCTAAAATAAGCAAAAAATAGAAACTGGCACTGGGCTCTCGGTTAATAGGTTAGTCCCAAAAATAAAATAAAATAGAATATAAATGCCTATTAAACATCCAAAACAGATAATATAATAGCAAGGAACAATCAAAAAATTATAGATACGTTGGAGACGTATCACATAGCAATGCTAGGTTCAACTTTAATTTGTTCAGAGGGTGTCGGTGTTCTAGTATAACTCTTATGAAACACAGTTGAAGCTTTAGCGTGATCCTTATTCTAACAGGAAAAGGTGGTTTCTCAATATAACCAGTATGAACAATAGGATCAACATTATAAGTAATAGTTTCTTCTTCAACTTTAACAGGTTCTACTACTTTCACTTCAATGGGAGGATGATATTTGAACTACTCCTTATGGAGATCTACATGAGTAGAAAATGATTCATAGAAAGAAGCTACAATCTCAGAATCAAGTCCATATTTAGTGCTAAAATCACGAAAAGCATCGGTATCCATAAAATATTTGACACAATCAAACTTAAGGTTTATACCTAACTCCTTACCTTCGTCAATTTCCCAATATTCATAGTTGCGTTTAATTCTTTCCAATAAATCCCATTTGAATTCAATAGTATTCATCATAAAAGAACCAGTACAAGAAGTATCGAGCATGGAGAGATCATTATGAGAAAGTCGATCCTAAATTTTTTGAATAATAATTTCTCTTGAGAGTTCATGATTGGGGCATGAATATAACATTGACTTAAACCTCCCCCAAGCTTGAGCGATACTTTATCCTTCACGAGGCCAAAAATTATATATATAATTACGATCACGATGAACCAGATGCATAGGATAAAACTTCTGATGAAATTCCAATTTCAATCAGTTGTAGTTCCATGATCCAATATCATCACATAGCCTATACCATGTCAATGCCTTTACCTTCGAAGATAAAGGGAAGACCTTCTTCTTGACAACATCCTCGGGCATACCTTCAAGCTTAAATAATCCACAAACTTCATCCACATAGATTAGGTGCATATCGGGATGTAATGTTCCATCTCCTGTATAGTGATTAGCTAGCAGTTTCTCTATCATACCCGAAGTAATTTCAAAGTAAATATTTTCAGTAGGTTGAGGAGCAACTCTTTGCTCTTCCGTTCGAGGTGAAGATACCACGAAAAAGCCCCTCAAAGGATTATTTTCCATAGTAACAAGTGACAGTAAATTTCAGCACACTATATAAATGTTTCCTTACCAAATTCCACTTATCAAAGGCACTTCACTCCCTGACAACGGTGCCAGAAAAGAGTCTTGATGACCCACAAGTATAGGGGATCTATCTTAGTCCTTGCAATAAGTAAGAGTATCAAACCCAATGAGGAGCAGAAGGAAGTGACAAGCGGTTTTCAGCAAGGTATTCTCTGCAAGCACTGAAATTATCGGTAACAGATAGTTTTGTGATAAGATAATTCGTAATGGGTAACAAGTAACAAAAGTAGCTAAGGTGCAGCAAGGTGGCCTGATCCTTTTTGTAGCAAAGGACAAGCCTGGATGAACTTGTATATAAAGCAAAGCGCTCCTGAGGACACATGTGAATTATTGTCAAGCTAGTTTTCATCATGCTCATATGATTCGCGTTCGTTACTTTGATAATTTGATATGTGGGTGGACTGGTGCTTGGTTCTGCCCTTCCTTGGACAAGCCTCCCACTTATGATTAACCCCTCTCGCAAGCATCCGCAACTATGAAAGAAGAATAAGGTAAACCTAACCATAGCATGAAACATATGGATCCAAATCAGCCCCTTACGAAGCAACGCATAAACTAGGGTTTAAGCTTCTGTCACTCTAGAAACCCATCATCTACTTATTACTTCCCAATGCCTTCCCCTAGGCCCATATCATGGTGAAGTGTCATGTAGTCGACATTCACGTAACACCACTAGAGGAGAGATAACATACATCTCATCAAAATATCGAACGAATACCAAATTCATATGATTACTTATAACAAGACTTCTCCCATGTCCTCAGGAACAAATATAACTACTCACAAAGCATATTCATGTTCATAATCAGAGGAGTATTGAATAGCATATTGATCTGAACATATGATCTTCCACCGAATAAACCAACTAGCATCAACTACAAGGTGTAATCAACACTACTAGCAACCCACATGTACCAATCTAAGGTTTTGAGACAAGGATCAGATACAAGAGATGAACTAGGTTTAAGAGGAGATGGTGCTGGTGAAGATGTTGATGGAGATTGAGGCCCTCTCTATGAGTGGATCGATGGTGATGACGGTGGCGGTGATTTCCCCCTCTCGGAGGGATATTTCCCCGGCAGAATAGCTCCGTTGGAGCCCTAGATTGGTCCTGCCCAGGTTTCGCCTTGAGACGGCGGCGCTTCGTCCCGAAAGCTTCTATCTTCTTTTTTCCAGGGCAAAATACACCATATAGCAGAATATGGGCGTCGGGGGCCTGCCAGGCGGCCCACGAGGTAGGGGTGCGCCCAGGGGGTAGTGTGCGCCCTCCACCCTCATGGCTGGCTGGTGGCCGTCCTCTGGTGCTTTCTTCTCCCAATATTTTTTATTTATTCCAAAACTGATCTCCGTGAAGTTTCAGGACTTTTGGAGTTGTGCAGAATAGGTCTCTAGTATTTGCTCCTTTTCCAGTCCAGAATTCCAGCTGCCGGCATTCTCCCTCTTCATGTAAACCTTATAAAATAAGAGAGAAAGGGCATAAGTATTCTGATATAACATGTAATAACAACCCATAATGCAATAAATATTGACATAGAAGCATGATGCAAAAGGGACGTATCATGCCCTCACTCATATGGTTTGTGGAGTCACTCAAATGGCTCTCAAACTCACATAGGATGTGTGGCATGCTCTCGTGTGTGGGGCTAGTGGTGAACACACTCATCCTCTCATAGGAAATGCACTCAATATTATATATGGTGGAGTCACTCATGTCAGTCATGGGGTGGTGGCTCTCCTCACATGGAAAATGGGGCATCTCGTAATATGTGGGTGTCGAAGAGATGTAGGTGCAAATGTCTCCATGCTCCACTCCTGTCACCTCCTTAGTTGAAGGGATAGTCCCATGCTCAACCTCCTCATCCATAACTCCTCTGAAGATAAAAATGTCGTAGTAAGTGGCAAATCATCACTCTCCTCCGAGACCAAAGATAAGGTCTCATGTGTGGTGTCGTAGGTTGACTCAGAGTAAGAGTCCCATTGGGGCGCCATCTTTATGTTGTTGGAGAGGTTTTTGCTCGTCACCATGGTCGAAGGGGATGGCCCTTGCTCAACTGTCCTGTCTTCGTCTTGTATGAGGCCCATATGATGTGGCACCTCATAGCGCATCTCCATGACCGAAGGGAAGTTCTCAAGCTCGGCCATCTTCCTTGAGGGGCTTCCGAAGATGGAAGTGTTGCCCTCGCTTGTAGGTGGTCGTCTTCGACTTGATGATGTCGAAGTAGGCGTACTCATGGGAAGTAGGCTAAGATGTCGTATGTCCAAAGGCGAAGATGCCTTGATAACACTTGGCGAGATGCTGAAGTGGTGGTGGTAGTCATAGCTTTCTCTTGGTGGTGATGTTGCTATGCTTGAACTTGTAGTCGATGGCACTCTTCGTCGTCATGCACATGTGGCTTGCGGGTTTCTTGGAAGGCGTCTCGTAGATGATGACGGTGTTGCGTGGTACTTGCATCGTGTTGCTACTCTGAAGATTTGTGACTTGATCGTCTCCGCCTTGAAGATGATGAAGGGGAAGAAGACTTGTAGTTGGCCAACACGTGTCGGATGTCATCCATGTGTGCGTTCAACTTGTCGTCGAGGTAGTCCCTTTTCCTTGCTTCGGAGTGTCGTATATCGATGGAGAGTCGCTCGAGGTGGTAGAGGACCAAAGATGTTGTGCTTTGCCTATCCATCACAAGACTCGAGTAGAGGTGAGTAGGAAATGAGATAAACAATACCAAGATACTTTTTCCAAAAGTTGAGGATGTATCCTATGTCACTCAATGTGAAATGAGAGAACAGTGGAATTGGTAACAGACTTGTTCACTCACACCTACAAATTAAAGCTTATCCAGTGGCTTGGTTAGGACAAGTAGCACAAATTTCAAGCAAAGTTTAGTCCAAGATATCGAAAATGTTGAGGAAGATTCACAAAATTGCAATGTAAAGCAAATAGATCAAAGCTATGGTGACACAAGAAACACACACACACACACACACACACACACACAGATAGATAGATGGGAACCACGCCACCGGAATGAGCACAAAATGTGTTACCACTAAAAAAGCTCTTGTTGCACGAATGCTAGAGAGACACTAGCTCGATTGCTGAAATGGGCAAGATACGCTTGTGCAACAACCTATGAGAGTACATGTGCCATCTTCAATTCCAAGTATGCTATGTATGTATGCTCCAAGTGTATGTACTATGCAAAATGGCTCAATGCTATTTTTATTTCTTACAAGCTCTTTTGTATCTCCTCTTTTGCTTAAAAGCTTTTTTCTCCATTTTTATATGCTTGATGCTCGAGCCAAGTATGATATGGGACAAGTATGTAAGATATATGGCGCAATGATGATAGCAACATGATTACACGCTAAAACTAGCTATACGACATAAGCGTATCACTAAGGTGCACAAATAACAGGGCACGCCAATTCTCAACTCGCTAGTCTCGATAGGTAAGGTACGCAATAGGCTCAGGGCAATCAATGCAATGCCAAGAAATATGTACAATGATGTCGTCGAGGTTACCGTCTGTGGTTTGTCGTTTGTAAGCAAGGAAGGATGATGGTGTCAAAATGATGAAGTGGTCAATGTCGATGTCAAAATCATGTCGATGATGAGTGGCGGTGATGTCGAAGTCGAACCATTCCTAAGTAGCCAAAACACCTTAGGAAACGTAAAAACCGCGAACTCAAAAATGTCAAATGTCAAATGGTGGTAGCAGAAATGTGGTGGTGGTTTCGAAGATGGCAATGCAGAAGCGGTGGTGGTGGTTGATGAAGAAGCAACCGTACCTAAGTAGCCGAAACACCTTAGGAGACTCAAGTCCAAACTCAAGCAACCACAATTGCTATATGCAGCAAAATGGGTAAGGTTGTGGAAAGCTATGGTGGTTTTGCGGATGATATGGTGGAGGGCCTGGGCAAAGATGCCAAAATGTAAACTTTTTGATGGACTCAGATGATGTTGTAACTTATCTACATGTATGGGGGATGTCAATAGCTACTCAACGAGCTAAAGAACGCCGAAATCAGACTCCAGATGCGAAAGTTATGGCCAAAACGTTGAAGTGTTGTCGGCTGAATTAGGGGGGGGGCGTGCGCATGGGGTCTAAGGCCCATGGACATGGGGTCCCATGTGCACGGTACACATGCCGTGGATGCAGGGTGACCTGGGACTTCACGGTGGCCCGTGCGCACGGGGTTTGGGGGCCCGTGGACACGGGGGTCGCGGAAAATTCGTGATTTTAGGGTTCAGATTTGAGGTGGAAAAGAAAAATTAGGGGTAGATTTCGTGGTCGGGAGGTGGGGAAAGCCAAGATCTACTTGCCAAACCACAAAATCATGGATCAAACACAACAAAATCTCACAAGAACCAACAAATTGCAAGAAATTTTTTTGGGCTATTTTTGTGGAGATTTTTGAATTGGGACAAAAACACACAAAATTAGGCTAGAAAACAAAGAGGGGAGACTCCAATTTCATGATCAACCTTGCTCATGATACCAAGATGTTGTAGGGTGGAGACCCTAAGTGGAGCTCTTTCACGAATTGGAGGGGGATCCATGAAGAACACGAAGAACAAGAGGGGAAATCACAAGAGGAACACTCAAGAACAAGCCCAATTACACATCCATTAGACTAGCAACACATGGATCCACGAGATACCTGAACATAACACTGGTGCAGAGACGTGCTATACAGACGGTTTTTACCCCCTTTTCGCGACGGAGTTTTAAACCGTCGTTTAGTGAGTGTGTGAGATAGGGGGGGCCCTTCCCACACGACCCAGAAACCGTCGAGGATAGGCCCTCCGGCGACACAGGCGGGGGCAAAATGAGCTCGTGTGCGATCAGGCGAGGCATCGAAGCCCAATTGCTTCCGTTCGTATGTACATCCCACATGGTGAATCCGAGAAAAACATTTCTGTTCGTATGTATATCACACACAGTTTTTTGTGAGGAAATGTTTGTGCAAGGTGGCCTAACACAAACAGTTCTCTGCCAGAAGTCATGTGTGATTGTTAGAAACCGCGTGGGTTGTTTGAGTTCATTGCCGACGATGTTGTTTGAGTAATCGCCTGCAATAGAAAACACCAATAAGTAGGGTAATTAGCCTATTATTGATAATTCATGTAGTAATCAAATTGACATTTCTTATAAAACACACAAGATATTTCATGTTCGTATAACGGCAAGCAAGATTTCATAATCGAATTACATCAGATAGCTTTAGCACTCAGTTACACCCAAGAGGGATATAGCTAGCTACGCCATTACAAAACAACACCAATTTTCACATGCAACATTGAAACCCTTTGGGAAGTAGCATCATATACGGTAAATAGACAGATGAATCTCATCTGGGAAACGGTAGAAGCGGAAGGCAAATATTGAGCCTTTAGTGATGTTGAATATCCTTGCAACTCTAGGCCAGTGGCTACGGATAATTGCCCGCCCAACCTTCGTCCTCTTCAGGATGACTTCAATATTTGTGACAGCCCCAGCTTAGACCTTGTCTGTCTTTGCATAAGCATCCATGCATCATGTTTAAATTTTATGAAACTTTGAAATGGGGGATGATCAAACCCTAGCCTCAATGAAATTCAAATAGGTTCAACTAAAAAATAAATATATTTTCAGGATCCCAAATGGCCTTAAAAAATGTTCATCATTTCTGGAAAATGCTGGAAAGAGTAACCAGATATGATGCACATTTTTCCATGGCATTTTGGAATTTGAATTAATTCAAACATATTTGAATTGGAGCTATTTAAATGCTATATATATATTTTAGATGCTCCAAAAATGTTGGAAACTGTTAAGGGTCACTGGAATAATTCAGACGGCATCCATAATTATTTCCATGATTTTGTGAAATGGTTTAGTATTTATTTTAAACCAGAACATAAAAACAGGAAATAGAAAAAGGAAACAGAAAGGGGAAAACCCTTACCTGGGCTTTCTTACCTGGTGCTCCTGTATCCCAACACTATGCATAGCCGGCCCAGCCCATCTCCACCTCCCCTGTCGTCTTCCTCCTTTTGCCAGGAGGAGAAAGGGCGCATGCCCGGCGCACGCGACCATGCGCCGGCCACCTCCTGCTTACTTGCTCGCCGCTGGAGGCACCCGAGGGCGCCACGCACTCCCCTCGACCCCTTGCACCTCTCCCCGCTCTCCCAGGACTCCCTCTCCCTCCTCTGCTTGATTCCGTAGCGCCACTGAGCGCTGCCGCCGACGCCGCTCGTCACCACCACGGCCACCGGCCTCCACACGTCCCTCCGATGCGCCAAGAAGCTTTGACATGGACCTCTACACCGTCTCCGCCAAGCCACGTGAGCGGATGCGCCCTGCAGCAGCTTCCCCGACCTCTTCTTCACCATCGGCCGCCACGAATCTCCACCGTCGACTTGCGGCCGTCCGAGCGTCCCCGAGCATGCTGAGATCACCGATGACTTCGCCGTGAGCTCCTCTACCGAATCCCTCTCTCCCCTCCGTCGTTTTCCTCCTCTAGCCCCCACTGACCACCGCGGCCGAAGCTCGCCCCCGCCACGCCTCGCTGCCGGCGTGGCTAGAGCCATAGTAGCTCGAAGCCGAGCACACCGCTATGCTCAGCACGCTCCCAGGAGCCAGACGCGCCCACCCGTTCGACCTACCGCCCTCTAGCGCCAAGCCGCACTAGCCCCGAGCTCCAGCAGTCACTGCGGGCTCCACTCCGGCGAACTCTAGACACCGACGCCCTCCCGCTGATTCCCCTGGTTGCGCGCGGGCATGGGCTACCTCCTGGTGCTCTTCACGCATCCAACCGCAGCCCTTAGCGCCACTCCGGCGAGCCACCGCCGCCCTGGGTCATCGCTGTCGTCTAACTGCCGGCATGCTGACGTGGCTAAGCCATTAGAGACTAATCACCCTACTAACTAACACCTGACCCACTTATAGACGGGCCCCACTTCGCTTAATTAACCTGGATTAGTTTCTGATTAGGATTAGATTAAATCCAGCAGGCCCTGGCTGCCAGGTTTGACCTGCCCAGTCAGCATTGACCTGGCCCCACTGGTCAGGCTCTGTCCTGCCTTGTCACACTAACATGTGGGACCCACGCGTCGGGTTTGACCCAAGGCAGCTCTATTGACCTTGCTGTCGTCACCCTGACGCACTGCTGATGCAATAAGTGATTTTCTAGATTAAAAATAATCCAGGGAATTCCAGAAAATGTTTAAAACTTCTAAAATTCATAGAAAATTATCTATAACTCCAAATGTAACAAATTATATATGAAAAATGATAAAAAAAATCCAATCTATCCATTTGTACTGGTTTCATGCATGTTAAAGCAACTTAAACCTGCTGTTTATATCAAAACATGTTAATGCACTTTATAAATTCATAGTTTGAGTTTGAACTTGAACCTTGGCTTTAAAATAACTCAAACCCATCTGGCTGTAGTTGCATTAGGCCAACAAACTCATATTGCCATGTCACGATCATGCATCATATTGTGCATTGCATTGGTTGTCCTCCTTCTCTATTTGCCGGTGTTTGTCCCCTCCAAGTAGACGACGAACCGACAATGAGTTCGATGACACTGTTGAAGAGCTATACTATCTTCAGAAGTGCCAGACAAGCAAAACCCCCCTTGTTCATTTCGATACAATCCCACTCTCTCGCTCCTGCTCTCTTTTAATGCATTAGGACAACAACGACTCATGTGTTACTTGCTGTGGTAGTCGAACCCCTTTTCCTCTGCATGACCTGTCATTGCCACAGTAAATAGATGAAACCCACTAGCATGAGTAGGAGTTGTTTGAGCCCTGATGTGCCTACTCATTCATGTTTGTTTGTAATGCCTGCTACTGCTTAGAGTTGAGTCTGGTCTATTTCATCGGGGATGAATTGGAAGGTTGTGAACATGTCCTACTATGTGTGAGCTAAGTGTGTGAACACAATTTGGTAAAGGTAGCGGTGAGAGGCCATGTAGGAGTACATGGTGGGTTGTCTCATTGAAGCCATCCTCAGGAACTGAGTTCTGTGTTTGTGATCCATTAAACAGCTACTACCATGCATTTGGCCCTGAAATATGACCCCACTCGACTTCTTAACCATCCTAGTCCTTTGTCCAGGAGTTGCAAGTAGTTTCTGGTGTTTGTAGTATGCTGGAGGCCTGCGCAGTGCTGACCCGAGGGGTGGGATGTGATGCGGTAGGCACGTGGCACGGTGTACCGAGCGCCCGTTTGGTGTCTTAGGAACACTGCACACATCGTTCGGGGCCATATGTGGAAACTTCGGCCGGACTCCCTGCTGATAGAAGAAAAGGTGTCTTGTCTTTCGATGAGATGGTGGATTTCGCTTTGGTGGAAGTCGACTTTGACGATCCGACTACGAACGTGCGAGGACGTCGCGCCTTAGCAATCGCTAAACCAACTCCGAGAGGTTATTGACCACGCCGGAGCACGATCAACCTGACCACGAGGGTCTGTTTCCTGCGAGCAAACGAAGAACAAGCAAGAAACTAAGATTGCAATCTGGATATTGCGAATATAAGATGAAAGCTTTATTGATCAAGGTGGGTTTCTGTGACGCCTTTGTCTGGTCGTTGAACACAAATGAAGTACGCGAAGTTGCAGCTATGGCGAACTTTTAATCTAAACAAAACCCCCAAAGTCTAAATGATGCCCTAAGGGCTGTATATATGGAGAAAGAGGGGGGAATTTCGTGGCCCTTGGTGGAGGGGTCCGAAATCAACCCTATCTCTTGTTTCCACACACATACGGACTCTAAAAATAGCCTATACTTATGTATTTCGAAATTACATGGGCCTGGCCCAATAATAAGGTGACGCAGCACCTAAAATAGCCTCGGGACGAATTTTATGAAGTGGCATCTTGTATATTTCGTCCAAGGCTTCATGCACCCATTATGGTGGCTTCAAAGTCCTGAAATCATCACTTGTAACTCCGTTCTTGTTCCCCTTGCGCATGCCATCATCTCCATGCTTGTTCTTGCTCCAATGTTCATCCTTCTCCAAGCTAGGCCCTTCATTTGTAAGCAAAACAAATGTATCCAATTTAGGCAGCATCATATTCTCATGAACATTAGAATCATTACCAAGAAACGAAAGTACCTGGTAATTTAGTTGGCGTGCACGAGCTCTAGTAATTGGTCCAGTATGTATAGCAGCAGGGGCTGTGGGTGTAACAATTGTATTGATGTCCTCATCATCCTCCCCTTCTTGAAATGAAGTCGTCCTCGACGGAAGTTCATCTTCCTCACCCAAATAAGGCTTCAAATCTGCAATGTTAAAAGTGGGACTAACCCCAAAATCTGCAGGCAGCTCAAGTTTATATGCATTATCATTTATTTTCTCTAACACCTTAAAGGGACCATCAGCACGTGGCACTAGCTTTGATTTGCGCAAATCAGGAAATCTATCCTTACGCAAATGTAACCAAACAAGATCTCCAGGTGCAAACACAACATGTTTTCTACCCTTATCTCCAGCAAGTTTATATTTAGCATTCATACGCTCAATGTTTTCCTTAGTTAACTCATGCATTTTTAAAATCAATTCAGCACGTTGTTTAGCATCAAAATTAACCTTCTCCGAAGATGGAAGAGGCAACAAATCAATAGGTGCACGAGGTAGGAAACCATACACAACTTCAAAAGGGCACATGTTAGTAGTAGAATGCAATGAACGATTATAAGCAAATTCAATATGAGGCAAGCATTCCTCCCACATTTTCTTATTATTCTTCAAAACAGCCCTAAGCATAGTAGACAACGTTCTATTGACTACTTCAGTTTGTCCATCAGTTTGGGGGTGACAAGTAGTACTAAAAAGCAGTTTAGTCCCCAACTTAGCCCATAAACATCTCCAAAAGTGGCTAAGAAATTTAGTATCACGATCTGAAACAATAGTATTTGGCACACCATGCAAGCGAATAATTTCACGAAAGAACAAATCAGCAACATTAACAGCATCATCGCTTTTATGACATGGTATAAAGTGTGCCATTTTCGAGAATCTATCCACGACAACAAATATGCTATCCCTCCCCTTCTTTGTTCGAGGTAAACCTAAAACAAAGTCCATAGATATATCCTCCCAAGGAACACTAGGTACAGGCAAAGGCATATATAAACCATGGGGATTGAGTCGTGACTTAGCTTTTTGACATGTAGTGCATCGAGCAATAAAACACTCAACATCCCGTCTCATCTTTGGCCAAAAGAAATGTGTGGCAAGTACGTCCTCCGTCTTCTTCACGCCAAAATGTCCCATTAATCCTCCTCCATGCGCTTCCTTTAACAACAAAAGACGAACGGAGCTAGCTGGAATGCATAGCTTGTTAGCACGAAACACAAATCCATCGTTAACGACAAACTTGGTCCACATTCTTCCTTCTTTACAATTCTGCATTACATCTTTAAAATCAACATCATGCACATATTGATCTTTGATGGTCTCCAAACCAAGTCAAGTTGTGAAACCATAGTATAGCGACGAGACAATGCATCAGCAATAACATTTTCTTTTCCCCTCTTGTGTTTAATGACATAAGGGAAAGTCTCAATGAATTCAACCCATTTAGCATGTCTACGATTCAGTTTAGCTTGACTTTTAATATGTTTCAAAGATTCATGATCAGAATGTATAACAAATTCTTTGGGCCATAAATAATGTTGCCATGTTTCTAAAGTCCGAACAAGAGCATATAATTCTTTATCATAAGTAGAATAATTCAGACTAGGCCCACTCAATTTTTCAGAAAAGTATGCAACAGGTTTGCCATCTTGTAATAACACACCTCCTAATCCAATTCCACTAGCATCACATTCAAGCTCAAAAGTCTTATTAAAATCAGGAAGTTGGAGTAAAGGAGCATGTGTCAACTTATCTTTCAATACCGTGAAGGCTTCTTCCTGTGCGGTACCCCAAACAAAAGGCACATCCTTCTTTGTAAGCTCGTTGAGAGGTGCAGCAATGGTGCTGAAATCTCTCACAAAACGCCTATAGAATCCAGCGAGGCCAAGAAAACTCCTCACTTGTGTGACCGTTTTGGGCTGCGGCCAACTCTCAATGATAGAGGCAAAGGTGTCCCGTCTTTCGATGAGATGGTGGATTTCGCTTTGGTGGAAGTCGACTTTGACGATCCGACTACGAACGTGTGAGGACGTCGCGCCTTAGCAATCGCTAAACCAACTCCGAGACGTTATTGACCACGCCGGAGCACGATCAACCTGACCACGAGGGTCTGTTTCCTGCGAGCAAACGAAGAACAAGCAAGAAACTAAGATTGCAATCTGGATATTGCGAATATAAGATGAAAGCTTTATTGATCAAGGTGGGGTTCTGTGACGCCTTTGTCTGGTCGTTGAACACAAACGAAGTACGCGAAGTTGCAGCTATGGCGAACTTTTAATCTAAACAAAACCCAAAGTCTAAACGATGCCCTAAGGGCTGTATATATGGAGGAAGAGGGGGGAATTTCGTGGCCCTTGGTGGAGGGGTCCGAAATCAACCCTATCTCTTGTTTCCCCACACATACGGACTCTAAAAATAGCCTATACTTATGTATTTCGAAATTACATGGGCCTGTCCCAATAATAAGGTGACGCAGCACCTAAAATAGCCTCGGGACGAAATTTATGAAGTGGCATCTTGTATATTTCGTCCAAGGCTTCATGCACCCATTATGGTGGCTTCAAAGTCCTGAAATCATCACTTGTAACTCCGTTCTTGTTCCCCTTGCGCATGCCATCATCTCCATGCTTGTTCTTGCTCCAATGTTCATCCTTCTCCAAGCTAGGCCCTTCATTTGTAAGCAAAACAAATGTATCCAATTTAGGCAGCATCATATTCTCATGAACATTAGAATCATTACCAAGAAACGAAAGTACCTGGTAATTTAGTTGGCGTGCACGAGCTCTAGTAATTGGTCCAGTATGTATAGCAGCAGGGGCTGTGGGTGTAACAATTGTATTGATGTCCTCATCAGATGGTCTCCAAACCAAATATTTTGAAGTCAAGTTGTGAAAGCATAGTATAGCGACGAGACAATGCATCAGCAATAACATTTTCTTTTCCCTTCTTGTGTTTAATGACATAAGGGAAAGTCTCAATGAATTCAACCCATTTAGCATGTCTACGATTCAGTTTAGCTTGACTTTTAATATGTTTCAAAGATTCATGATCAGAATGTATAACAAATTCTTTGGGCCATAAATAATGTTGCCATGTTTCTAAAGTCCGAACAAGAGCATATAATTCTTTATCATAAGTAGAATAATTCAGACTAGGCCCACTCAATTTTTCAGAAAAGTATGCAACAGGTTTGCCATCTTGTAATAGCACACCTCCTAATCCAATTCCACTAGCATCACATTCAAGCTCAAAAGTCTTATTAAAATCAGGAAGTTGGAGTAAAGGAGCATGTGTCAACTTATCTTTCAATACCGTGAAGGCTTCTTCCTGTGCGGTACCCCAAACAAAAGGCACATCCTTCTTTGTAAGCTCGTTGAGAGGTGCAGCAATGGTGCTGAAATCTCTCACAAAACGCCTATAGAATCCAGCGAGGCCAAGAAAACTCCTCACTTGTGTGACCGTTTTGGGCTGCGGCCAACTCTCAATAGCTTCAATCTTGGCTTTGTCAACTTCAATTCCCTGTGGAGTAACAACATAGCCAAGAAAAGATACTCGGTCGGTGCAAAAGGTGCACTTCCGAAGGTTACCAAACAAACGTGCATCACGTAGAGCAATAAAAACAGCACGTAAATGTTCCAAATGTTCGTCCAAAGATCTGCTATAAATCAGTATATCATCAAAATAGACTACCACAAATCGTCCAATGAAAGCACGTAAAACTTCGTTCATTAGTCTCATGAAAGTACTAGGCGCATTAGTTAACCCAAAAGGCATGACTAACCACTCATATAATCCAAACTTAGTTTTAAATGCTGTTTTCCATTCATCTCCCAATTTCATACGAATTTCATGGTATCCACTACGCAAATCAACTTTGGAGAATATTGTAGAGCCACTCAATTCATCAAGCATATCATCTAGCCTAGGAATAGGATGACCATAACGAATAGTAATATTATTAATGCCTCTACAATCAACACACATACGTGATGTACCATCCTTTTTTGGCACTAGAATAATAGGAACAGCACAAGGACTAAGGGATTCGCGTATATAACCTTTGTCGAGAAGCTCTTGTACTTGACGCATAATCTCCTTCGTCTCCTCTGGATTGGTACTGTATGGTGCACGGTTTGGCAGTGAAGCACCGGGAATTAAGTCAATCTGATGCTCAATCCCTCGAATAGGCGGTAATCCCGGTGGCACGTCTTGTGGAAAGACGTCAGCGAACTCCTGCAAAATGTTAGTGACAGCAGGAGGCAAAGAGGAAGGCACGTCCTCGAATGAAAATAATGCCTCTTTGCACACAAAAGCATAGCAAACAGATTTGCTGAAATCTAGCTCATCAATATCAGATTTGGTGGCAAATAAACATGCACTTTTCAATTTAATTTCAGAAGCAACACTAGATGGTTTATTATTAGGCTTCATTTGTTGCTCAAATTATTTTGCCACAATCTGATTTTCACTCTTATTCTTCTCCTGTTTTGCTTTATTAGCTCTATTAATATCATCTTTCAAAATGGAATCAGGAGTCATAGGAAGCAAAGTAATATTTTTATCCTTATGAACAAGAGTATAGTGATTGTTTCTACCATGGTGTACAGAATTTTTATCAAATTGCCATGGTCTACCAAGTAATAAGGAACATGCTTGCATAGGTACCACATCACAATCAACATAATCAGCATATGTAGATATACTAAAATGCACACGAACAGTACGTGTTACCTTAACCTTGCCGCTGTTGTTGAACCATTGGATGTAGTAAGGATGTGGATGTGGTCTTGTGGTGAGAGAAAGCTTCTCCACCATCTCCATGCTAGCCAAGTTGTTGCAGCTCCCTCCGTCTATGATGACGCGCACAGAATGGTATGGAACAAATTGTGCCTCTGATTTTGCTCAGCTTGTGTGACCTGCACACTCAAAACACGTTGAGCAACTAAACATTCATACCTGTCAGCGTCTTCAGGAGCCATGTATTGCGTCTCATGATCAGAATCATCTCCACCATGTTCTTCACGTGTAATAAGAGCCAAAGTCTCCTCATCATAGTCACTAGCGGACTCATATCCACCATCCGCGGTAGCAATCATCACACGCGGAGATTTGCATTCTCTCGCATAATGACCTCCTCCCTTACAACGACGACAAATAATATCACTTGTGTGCCCTGTTGATGCCATGGAAGAAGAAGAACGCTGTGCAGGCCCCGCAGGTGCGCTCTTGGCAGATAATGGTGGTTGTGCCTGTTTTCTTGTATCACGGCTGGAGGAGGCACCGGATGAAGGTGCTGGTGCAGTTGAAGTAGAAGATGCACGCGGTGTCCATGATGAAGGTCGGCCTGCAGAAAAGTTAGTTCGCGCCAATGCTTGTCGATCCTGCACTTCACGTTCAGCTTTACAAGCAAGATGGAATAAACGAGTGATATTAGTATACTCCTTATAGTCTAGAATGGTCTGAATCTCTCTATTTAATCCACCTAGAAAACGTGCAAGCATAGCTTCATTCTCCTCAACAATACCACATCTAATCATGCCAGTTTGTAATTCCTGATAATATTCTTCTACAGAATTTTTCCCTTGTCTTAAACGCTGCAATTTTTGAAGCAATTCACGTTGATAATATGGTGGAACCCAACGCGTACGCATAGCAGTTTTCAAAGCAGCCCAAGTGGTTGGAATAGGATATAATCTACAATGTTCAGACCACCATACACATGCAAAACTAGTGAAAGCACAAACGGCAGCAGCAACTCGTCTCTCCTCAGGATATTGTAAACATGTAAATCGTTGTTCAGTTTCTAACTCCCAAGTAAGATATATATCAGGAACATATCTACCCTCAAATGGTGGAATATTCAATTTCAGTTTAGGAATATGGACATCATCTCGTACCTGAGGTGGTGGTGCAGGCCTACCATTACGAATATATACCTGAGGTCGACCTGCTGGTGGTGGTACAGGTGGCTGCACGTAGTGTTGATTTTGATCAACCTCATCCTCATAATCTCCCACATAATCATCCTCCTCCGCATCAGCAGCAGGAGCCACAGAAGTATCAACAGCAGCACCAACAGTTTGGCCAAACGCAAGAGGAACACGGCTTGCTCGGCGGAGGTCTGCTTCGCGACGTGGAGGTAGTCGTTGTTGTTGTTGTTGTTGGAGAGGTGCGTTAGGTGCAGCGGGTGGTGGTGGTGGAAGACGCGCGAGCAATTCATTAAACTTGTTATCGAGCTTTGTTTCGAACGTCTTCTCCAAGCCAGTGATCTTCTCCATGGCCTCTTCAAAATTGTTCAGCACATCTTGCACCTGTTCAGTCATCATTTGCTGAAACTTATCATGAAGCTCCTTGTTCGATAAATTCTCCCAGTCAATCTCGTCGGCTTGTGATCCTGGCATGGTTAGCAGCAATAGAAACACACAAGAATATGATCCTACAGACTACGAACAAGTGGTGGTGGTGGGTGTCACAAATCCGTCAAGCAAATCTCAAATTCTTACCAGTTCTTACCCAGCAGCAGGCGGTGATCGGCAACCGTTGTAGTCAAAAACTCTCAAAGCTTCGATAGAGCGATTACCAGGGAGAGTCAAACGCACGACGTAGATGTATGTGGAGCTGGGAAGGCTTATAATATGGTAGCAAAAAGGGTCAGCAATAATCAATTCAGAGATGCAAAGTTGAATAAACGCTCAACGACGGTACTGTGCTGGTCCTAGGCTAGACTGTGCTAGAGACGCGAGCCTAGAACACTAACAAAATCACGGCGCGGCACGTAAACAAGGGAAAAGCACACTCTGGATTTTTTTTTCGCTCTTTTTTTTGCGCTCTTTTTTTTTGCGCTGCTTTTTTTTTGCGAAAAATCACTATAATGGCGAGTGTCTCAAAACTCTTCTTAGCTCAAACTGACAGGATGGGCACGCAATTTTTTCGACCAATTTTTTTTTGACTGCCCGGACCCAAAAACTGGAAACGGGTCAAAAAAAACTTCCTATAATGGCACCTGTCTCAAAACACTCAGAAACACCTAAAAATAGGATAGCCAGAATTTTTTTTGAAAAATGCGTTTTCGAAAAATTTTGGGCCTAAACGGAGCGTGGCTACCCGACTTTTTTTTTCCCGAAACCTACTCCGGCAAGGAAACACGAATCGGAATCTAGATGGATCTCGAAAACAAACCTAATATGACAAGAACTCAGATTGGTGGTGGATATATGGTGGTAGATGGCAGCGGTGGTGGTATATGACAGCTGTGGTGGTATATGGATACGGATTCGAAGCGGTGGCGGATAAACGGTGGTGGTAGATGGCAGGGGCGATGATGATGGTGCGGCGGCGGCGTGACAACTTATGACCAGAACTCGAAACTCTAAAAGACTAGACTCTAAGACCAGCAACTAGAAACAACGATGCAACCGCAAATTCAACAAAGCAAAACCCTAAAAAGATTATGCAAAGGCTCAGATTGGTTCGGATATGATGAACTAACTCTAATTTTTTTTGTGGCTTTTTCGTGGACTATAGGTATGAAGAACAGACTCGATCTAAACTACGAAAAACTGTAAAATCTCACCGAGCAACCTGGAAATCTGATACCACTTGATAGAAGCAAAGGTGTCCCGTCTTTCGATGAGATGGTGGATTTCGCTTTGGTGGAAGTCGACTTTGACGATCCGACTATGAACGTGCGAGGACGTCGCGCCTTAGCAATCGCTAAACCAACTCCGAGAGGTTATTGACCACGCCGGAGCACGATCAACCTGACCATGAGGGTCTGTTTCCTGCGAGCAAACGAAGAACAAGCAAGAAACTAAGATTGCAATCTGGATATTGCGAATATAAGATGAAAGCTTTATTGATCAAGGTGGGTTTCTGTGACGCCTTTGTCTGGTCGTTGAACACAAACGAAGTACGCGAAGTTGCAGCTATGGCGAACTTTTAATCTAAACAAAACCCCCAAAGTCTAAACGATGCCCTAAGGGCTGTATATATGGAGAAAGAGGGGGGAATTTCGTGGCCTTGGTGGAGGGGTCCGAAATCAACCCTATCTCTTGTTTCCCCACACATACGGACTCTAAAAATAGCCTATACTTATGTATTTCGAAATTACATGGGCCTGGCCCAATAATAAGGTGACGCAGCACCTAAAATAGCCTCGGGACGAAATTTATGAAGTGGCATCTTGTATATTTCGTCCAAGGCTTCATGCACCCATTATGGTGGCTTCAAAGTCCTGAAATCATCACTTGTAACTCCGTTCTTGTTCCCCTTGCGCATGCCATCATCTCCATGCTTGTTCTTGCTCCAATGTTCATCCTTCTCCAAGCTAGGCCCTTCATTTGTAAGCAAAACAAATGTATCCAATTTAGGCAGCATCATATTCTCATGAACATTAGAATCATTACCAAGAAACGAAAGTACCTGGTAATTTAGTTGGCGTGCACGAGCTCTAGTAATTGGTCCAGTATGTATAGCAGCAGGGGCTGTGGGTGTAACAATTGTATTGATGTCCTCATCACCTGCGGATGGAACCTGAATAGGCAATAAACCTGGACTAGAGACTTGAGTGTTTAGGTAGGTCGTGGTCTATACCCACATTGGCTTTCGCTTGAAGTCTCCCGAGCACATGTCGTGTGCAGACGCTAAGTGGTGGAAACATGTATGAAGAAGTACACCCCTGCAGGGTTATAAATAATCTATTCAAATAGCCGCGTCCGTGGTAAAGGACCTCTGGGTTGCGTATACAGCTCATAGACAAGTGAAAGTGGATACTCTAAAATACGCAAGATAAGCGTGAGTGCTATGGATGGCGTTCTCGTAGGGAGATGGGAGCGGATCCATAGTGGTGTATTGATATGGTGAATATGTGGACTCGTGTGCGCCACCTCAAAAGAGATACTTGCAGTCGTAGTTCAGGATAGCCACCGAGTCAAAGCTAGCTTGCTGCAGTTAAACCCCATCACCCCCTTGTTGATAATGATGCATATGTAGTTAGTTCTGATGTAAGTCTTGCTGGGTACATTTGTACTCATGTTTGCCTATTTTATGTTTTGCAGAGACTTTCGTCTCACTAGTAGTTCCACGTGGACTTTGACGTTTAGCTTGTTACCTCAGCTACGATCTTGTGCCCTCAGCAGGATCTGATAGATAGTCAGGCTTCTCAACCTTTTTCATTTGTAGATGTCTGTACTCAGACGTGTTAAGCTTCTGCTTGTGCTTTGACTTGTATGCTCTGAATGTTGGGTCATGAGACCCATGTTTGTAATATCTCGCTCCTCGGAGCCTATTGAATAAAATACTTGAGTTGTAGAGTCATGTTGTGATGCCATGTTGTATTTGCACATATCGAGCATATTGTGTGCATGTTATTGAAATGCTTTGGTATGTGTGGGATCTGACTATCTAGTTGTTTATCCTTGGTAGCCTCTCTTACCGGGAAATGTCTCCTAGTGCTTCCACTGAGCCTTGGTAGCTTGCTACTGCTCTGGAACACTTAGGCTGGCCGGCATGTGTCCTTCTTTGTTCTTGTGTCTGTCCCTTCAGGGAAATGTCACGCGGTGTCTACCGGAGTCCTGTTAGCCTGCTACAGCCTGGTTTACCAAAGTCCTGCTAGCCCAGTTGCTACAGCTCGGATTCACACGCTGATGACCGACACGTTCGTTGCTGGGTCATGTATGCCTGTCCCTGTAAGTTAGTGCCACTTTGGTTTCACGACTAGCCAGGTTAGCCCGGGCTCCTTGTCATATGGATGCTAGCAACACTATCATTTACGTGTGCCAAAAGGCGCAAACGGTCACGGGCCTCGTAAGGCGACACCCGTGGGGATACCATGCGTGATGCCGCAAACTGATATGATGTGTTACATGCTAGATCGGTGTGGCATTGAGTCGGGGTCCTGACAGTTTTGGTATCAGAGCCTGACTGCTTGTAGGATTACCAAGCCAAACTGGTCGAAGTTGAGTCTAGAAATTCTTTAGTTATACAAGGGAATTGATTGTGGGATGGAACGTAAGGCTCTTTTTACTCCTTATACCTTATGCCTTCTGATCCGAGTCATCCTATCCTTCCTACGGGGTTAAGGAACAAGGCTTTCTCTTCTTTCTATCAGGATCACGTGTTACTAATCTGTAGACCTATAGGATTGATGGTTCTAAGCTTCAGTTCAGTTCCTATTATCTTCTGTATGTTTGTAATTGGTCTCGGTACCTTGATATTGTGATTCTGAGTGGTTATGCCACCATTTTTGCAGTATGTCTCAAATCTTTTCGAGCATTACAACCGTTATGCTATCCGAGTCGTCCCAGGTTTCTAAACAATCTGATGCATTTGCAAATCCCTTCTTTCCGTTCCTGAAGTTCCCTTGTGCCAGATCAACCACACTAACTAGTGTGTTGAGGTACTGCCTCGGCATTTATGTTGGAGCTATTATTAGGACCCTAGGTGTCTAGAGTATCACCTAGTAATCTAGCCATGTTTTGTGTTTCCAGTGTGATCATTCTGGCCATCATTCTCGAAAGCATCATGTGATGTAATTTAATTAGTAGGTATTCTATTCCTGGGTTTTTGAACTCGAGATCCACCCTACTCACCTCATGTTGATAGTGTTTGCTCATTCCTTTAGGTTATTAGTAACCTTTGTATTAGTCCTCGAGGTCCGTGGTATTTCCTTCTTCCAAATACTATGAACCACTTATGGCAGAAGTTTGTTGTATCAAAAGATCACAACAAGAGTGCTCTCGAGGAGTTCTCCATTCTATATCGTGACTCTGCCAGTCCTACCTTCTCCGCATGGGTTATCCGGAAGAAAAATGTTGAGCTTTGCTCGAAATACTAAGCTGTGCATCCACAACTCAGAAAATCATACGTTCTTTGAGTTGTCCCTCTTAGTTGTCTTCTGACCCTCGTCTATCAATTGATAGTCAAGAGTATGCGTGCATTCATTCATCGATGCTATTACTCTTGTGGTCCGTCAAGCCATTCTATTCTAGAATGACTAGGAGAAACAAACTCCAGTACCTCATCCACATCCAGGATTGGGTCAAAGTAGTTTTACCTCGCAGAACAAAATGCCAACCCAGCTTTTGTTCTGTTCTACCCTGAAGTATTACCCACTTTATGTCAGGAATGTCATGAGGGTTGCACCTTCTCTTATGGATTCTCGACGTAGTGATACTTCTCGCCATCATTATTCATTCCTCCGTTCCGTGTTGTCACAACCAGAGCGCCGACAAGTGAATCGTGATGTGTGAAATCTATACTCCTAGCAACCTTGTTGCTTGGTAGCTAAAGGACAATAATTTCATCCTTAGCATGCTGGTTATTGAATCACCATCCTAAGGTTGGTCGTGCTACCTAGTCCTTATTCTTGGTGCACTTTTCGATCAATGAGTTAGTGATAGAGGCAAAGGTGTCCTGTCTTTCGATGAGATGATGGATTTCACTTTGGTGGAAGTCGACTTTGACGATCCGACTACAAATGTGCGAGGACGTCGCGCCTTAGCAATCGCTAAACCAACTCCGAGAGGTTATTGACCACGCCGGAGCACGATCAACCTGACCAGGAGGGTCTGTTTCCTGTGAGCAAACGAAGAACAAGCAAAAAACTGAGATTGCAATCTGGATATTGCGAATATAAGATGAAAGCTTTATTGATCAAGGTGGGGTTCTGTGACGCCTTTGTCTGGTCGTTGAACACAAACGAAGTACGCGAAGTTGCATCTATGGCGAACTTTAATCTAAACAAAACCCAAAGTCTAAACGGTGCCCTAAGGGCTGTATATATAGAGGAAGAGGGGGGAATTTCGTGGCCCTTGGTGGAGGGGTCCGAAATCAACCCTATCTCTTGTTTCCCCACACATACGGACTCTAAAAATAGCCTATACTTATGTATTTCGAAATTACAAGGGCCTGGCCCAATAATAAGGTGACACAGCACCTAGAATAGCCTCGGGACGAAATTTATGAAGTGGCATCTTGTATATTTCGTCCAAGTCTTCATGCACCCATTATGGTGGCTTCAAAGTCCTGAAATCATCACTTGTAACTCCGTTTTTGTTCCCCTTGCGCATGGCATCATCTCCATGCTTGTTCTTGCTCCAATGTTCATCCTTCTCCAAGCTAGGCCCTTCATTTGTAAGCAAAACAAATGTATCGAATTTAGGCAGCATCATATTCTCATGAATATTAGAATCATTACCAAGAAAGGAAAGTACCTGATAATTTAATTGGCGTGCGCGAGCTCTAGAAATTGGTCCAGTATATGTAGTAGTAGGGGTTGTGGGTGTAACAATGGTATTGATGTCCTCATCATCCTCCCCTTCTTGAAATGAAGTCGTCCTCGACGGAAGCTCATCTTCCTCACCCAAATAAGGCTTCAAATCTGCAATGTTAAAAGTGGGACTAACCCCAAAATCTGCAGGCAGCTCAAGTTTATATGCATTATCATTTATTTTCTCTAACACCTTAAAGGGACCATCAGCACGTGGCATTAGCTTTGATTTGCGCAAATTAGGAAATCTAGCCTTACGCAAATGTAACCAAACAAGATCTCCAGGTGCAAACACAACATGTTTTCTACCCTTATCTCCAGCAAGTTTATATTTAGCATTCATACACTCAATGTTTTCCTTAGTTAACTCATGCATTTTTAAAATCAATTTAGCACGTTGTTTAGCATCATAATTAACCTTCTCCGAAGATGGAAGAGGCAACAAATCAATAGGTGCACGAGGTAGGAAACCATACACAACTTCAAAAAGGCACATCTTAGTAGTAGAATGCAATGAACGATTATAAGCAAATTCAATATGAGGCAAGCATTCCTCCCACATTTTCTTATTATTCTTCCAATTTCATACGAATTTGATGGTATCCACTACGCAAATCAACTTTGGAGAATATTGTAGAGCCACTCAATTCATCAAGCATATCATCTAGCCTAGGAATAGGATGACGATAACGAATAGTAATATTATTAATGCCTCTACAATCAACACACATACGTGATGTACCATCCTTTTTCGGCACTAGAATAATAGAAACAGCACAAGGACTAAGGGATTCGCGTATATAACCTTTCTCGAGAAGCTCTTGTACTTGACGCATAATCTCCTTCGTCTCCTCTGGATTGGTACGGTATGGCGCACGGTTTGGCAGTGAAGCACCGGGAATTAAATCAATCTGATGCTCAATCCCTCGAATAGGCGGTAATCTCGGTGGCACGTCTTGTGGAAAGACATCAACGAACTCCTGCAAAATGTTATAGAAAGCTGGAGGCAAAGAGGAAGGCACATCCTTGAATGAAAATAATGCCTCTTTGCACACAAAAGCATAGCAAACAGATTTGCTGAAATCTAGCTCATCAATATCAGATTTGGTGGCAAATAAACATGCACTTTTCAATTTAATTTCAGAAGCAACACTAGGTGGTTTATTATTAGGCTTCATTTGTTGCTCAAATTCTTTTGCCACAATCTGATTTTCACTCTTATTCTTCTCCTATTTTGCTTTATTAGCTCTATTAATATCGTCTTTCAAAATGGAATCAGGAGTCATAGGAAGCAAAGTAATATTTTTATCCTTATGAACAAGAGTATACTGATTGTTTCTACCATGGTGTACAGAATTTTTATCAAATTGCCATGGTCTACCAAGTAATAAGGAACATGCTTGCATAGGTACCACATCACAATCAACATAATCAGCATATGTAGAGATACTAAAATGCACACGAACAATACGTGTTACCTTAACCTTGCCGCTGTTGTTGAACCATTGGATGTAGTAAGGATGTGGATGTCGTCTTGTGGTGAGAGAAAGCTTCTCCACCATCTCCACGCTAGCCTTGTTGCAGCTCCCTCCGTCTATGATGACGCGCACAGAACGTTCCTTCACAACTCCCTTGGTATGGAACAAATTGTGCCTCTGATTTTGCTCAGCTTGTGTGACCTGCACACTCAAAACACGTTGAGCAACTAAACATTCATACCTGTCAGCGTCTTGAGGAGCCATGTATCGCGTCTCATGATCAGAATCATCTCCACCATGTTCTTCACGTGTAATAAGAGCCAAAGTCTCCTCATCATAGTCACTAGCAGACTCATATCCACCATCCTCGGTAGCAATCATCACACGCTGAGATTTGCATTCTCTCGCATAATGACCTCCTCCCTTACAACAACGACAAATAATATCACTTGTGTGCCCTATTGATGCCATGGAAGAAGAAGAACTTTGTGCAGGCCCGGCAGGTGCGCTCTTGGCAGATAATGGTGGTTGTGCCAAAAAAATTTCCGACTGTCCGGACCCAAAAACTGGAAACGGGTCAAAAAAACTTTCTATAACGGCGACTGTCTCAATACGCTGAGAAACACCTAAAAATAGGATAGCCAGAATTTTTTTCGACAAGTGCGTTTTCGGAAAATTTTGGGCCTAAACGGAGGGTGGTTTCCGGACTCTTTTTTTCCAAAACCTACTCCGGCAAGGAAACACGAATCGGAAACTAGATGAATCTCGAAAACAAACCTAATATGCAAGGAACTCGGATTGGTGGTGGATATATGGTGGTGGTATATGGCAGCGGTGGTGGTAGCGGTGGTAGTATATGGATATGGATCGGTGGTGGTATATGGACACGGATTGGTGGTGGTATATCGATACGGATTCGGAGCGGTGGTGGTAGGTGGTAGGGGCGATGATGATGGTGCGGTGGCGGCGTGACAACTTATGACCAGAACTCGAAACTCTAAAAGACTAGACACTAAGACCAGCAACTAGACATGACGATGCAACCGCAAATTCAACAAAGCAAAACCCTAAAAAGATTATGCAAAGGCTCAGATTGGTTCGGATATGATGAACTATCCCTAATTTTATTTTGTGGTTTTTTCGTGGACTATAGGTATGAAGAATAGACTCGATCTAAACTACGAAAAACTGTAAAATCTCATCGAGCAACCTGGAAATCTGATACCACTTGATAGAGGCAATGGTGTCCCGTCTTTAGATGAGATGATGCATTTCGCTTTGGTGGAAGTCAAATTTGACGATCCGACTACGAACGTGCGACGACGTCGCGCCTTAGCAATCACTAAACCAACTCCGAGAGGTTATTGACCACGCCGGAGCACGATCAACCTGACCACGAGGGTCTGTTTCCTGCGAGCAAACGAAGAACAAGCAAGAAACTGAGATTGCAATCTGGATATTGCGAATATAAGATGAAAGCTTTATTGATCAAGGTGGGGCTCTGTGACGCCTTTGTCTAGTCATTGAACACAAACGATGTATGCGAAGTTGCAGCTATGACGAACTTTAATCTAAACAAAACCCAAAGTCTAAACGGTGCCCTAAGGGCTGTATATATATAGGAACAGGGGGGAATTTCGTGGCCCTTGGTGGAGGGGTCCGAAATCAACCCTATCTCTTGTTTCCCCACACATACGGACTCTAAAAATAGCCTATACTTATGTATTTCGAAATTATAAGGGCCGGGCCCAATAATAAGGTGACGCGACACCTAGAATTGCCTCAGGACAAAATTTATGAAGTGGCCTCTTGTATATTTCGTCCAAGGCTTCATGCACCCATTATGGTGGCTTCAAAGTCCTGAAATCATCACTTGTAACTCCGTTTTTGTTCCCCTTGCGCATGGCATCATCTCCATGCTTGTTCTTGCTCCAATGTTCATCCTTCTCCAAGCTAGGCCCTTCATTTGTAAGCAAAACAAATGTATCCAATTTAGGCAGCATCATATTCTCATGAACATTAGAAACATTACCAAGAAACGAAAGTACCTGATAATTTAATTGGCGTGCGCGAGCTCTAGTAATTGGTCCAGTATATGTAGTAGTAGGGGCTGTGGGTGTAACAATGGTATTGATGTCCTCATCAGTTAGGATAGTGTCAATCCTTGCTTATTCGATCATATCGTCTTGCCTGAAAAGCAAGATTGTTCTCGAGCTTAGCAACATATCGGTGGTTCGTGATTTTCCGAATATCTTCTCGGAAGTATCACCAGATCGTCACCTGACCGCTATGTTAAGTTCGTGATTATGTTGGTTTCCTTGTAAACCACCCTTTCTCCAAGAATCTGTGTTGGGTACCCCTGAGCCAGTTCGTTAAGCTGAACAACAACTTGGAGAGTTGGAAGATAAAAGCTTGTTCGACTCAGTTCATTCCAAGGGATATCTTTGTGTGTGTGTTGAAGAAAGATAATATTTCCATCGAATGATCCTCGTGATCAATTGTTGGAGCTATGGTCTTATCCAGTCTTTGATTTGAGCGTGGGCTATCATCAAATCAAATCAGAACCAACGATGTTCATAATGTTGTCTAACTCGTGGTTGATCCCTCGAGCATACACCATTATATCTTTTGGGTCTGACCAATACTATTGCCTTGTTCACATAGTTGTGGAATTACATCTTCATGGAAATCTTGATGACTTGTTGTTGAGCCCATCAGCAGCATTTTATCTTCTCCATGATTCATGATGAACATTAAAGCTAGCATTGGAAACTTTGTAAGCATTGCCTTCAGGTTCTCCTCACGAGGTATACGTTTGGATGAAAGAAGTGACTTCCTCTAATTGATGTGCACTTGATGCAAGTTGCCACTATGAATTCGAGAAAGCTTGTTTTTGCTTCCTCTGGAATCATCCCAAGTTAGTCACACATAAGTGCGAAGTACTCTATGGTTTGATAGGTTGGCCGCCTCCACTACATATGTGTTTCCTAGCATACCAAGCCACTGATTGACTTGTTCAAGGAGAAGGAGTTCTTTCTTAAGAATCATGACTTTTGTTAGGACTTCGATATCCTCGATGATGGTTCCCCACCTAGTGTTTTGTTGTAAGACTATTATATGGTCATGCTTGTCTTGGACGACATGTTCATATGTATGTAGCAGAACCAGCTCATGTTTTGGAGCTTGCTATCGTAGTTCATTTCCCGAGAATCTCGCTATGTCATCTCGTCGACTTGTGTTGCAAACTTTCTCCTCAGACACATGAGTCAGGAATATCCTGACGCCAATCAGATCTGAATCTCAGGAAGATATGATGGTTGGAACATTTCCAACATTTGCATTTTGTTCCTAGCTTGCACCGCCATTGTGCCAACTTCCCATGGGCTGCCCCTATCACTAATTGTTGTTCAGGATCATCTTCAGAAGTGGTCCTACCATGGGTCCCATCCATTTCCGATGATAAGCAAAAAGCATCCATTGCGTTGTCTTCGACAATGTAGTCCACGTCATCCATTCTAGTATGAGTATGCCATTCCTTAGAACTCCTTCAAACAATCGATTGTGATTTGCCTTAGGCTGGTATAGAGAGTTTCAATGATCTCTGTATCAAAAGTAATTCTTTTTGCCACTTAAGAGAATAATTCTATGAGTCACCTCCCCTAAGGTGTCTCGTTATGGAATCATGGCAATTATTCCTCGCTACTTTGAAACCATGCACCATCTTCTAAGCATGGAATTGTTTCCTATCAATCTGAACCTTCGTTACCTGCTTCTTTCCATCGCTCCTCATATGTGTTTTGTCCCTCAACTCAAAAGTTGTTTCTACGTCTCATCATTCCGTGAGTTGATCTTGTGATCATTAAGATGATCCATCCCTATAGAGTTATCTCGCTCTTTTGTCCTCATGTTAGAAAGAAGACCTCGAAAGCAAAGACGTCAGGATCAATATGATGCAACGAATCAACATCGTCGATGATGATAATTGGATCATGAAGATTGTGTTAGCTTTGCACCCCCTCTGTCTTCTTACCTCACATCTTGAATCTCGGGACGAGATTCTCGTTTAGTGGGGGTGAGTTGTCACAGCCCTAGCTTAGACCTTGTCTGTCTTTGCATAAGCATCCATGCATCATGTTTAAATTTTATGAAACTTTGAAATGGGGGATGAACAAACCCTAGCATCAATGAAATTCAAATAGGTTCAACTAAAAAAATAAATATATTTTCAGGATCCCAAACGGCCTTAAAAAATGTTCATCATTTTTGGAAAATGCTAGAAAGAGTAACCAGATATGATGCACATTTTTCCATGGCATTTTGGATTTTGAATTAATTCAAACATATTTGAATTGGAGCTATTTAAATGCTATATATATTTTACATGCTCCAAAAATGTTGGAAATCGTTAATGGTCACTGGAATAATTCAGACGGCATCCATAATTATTTCCAGGATTTTATGAAATGGTTTAGTATTTATCTTAAACCAGAACATAAAAACAGGAAATAAAAAAAGGAAACAGAAAGGGGAAAACCCTAACCTGGGCTTTCTTACCTGGTGCTCCTATAGCCCAACACTGTGCATAGCCGGCCCAGCCCATCTCTACCTCCCCTGTCGTCTTCCTCCTTTTGCTAGGAGGACAAAGGGCGCGTGCCCGGCGCGGGCGGCCACACGCCAGCCACCTCCTGCTTACCTGCTTGCCACTGGAGGCACCCGAGGGCGCCACGCACTCCTCTCGACCCCTTGCACCTCTCCCCTCTCTCCCAGGACTCCCTCTCCCTCCTTTGCTCGATTCCACAGTGCCGCCGAGCGCTACCGTCGACACCGCTCGTCACCACCACGGCCACCGGCCTCCACACGTCCCTCCGACACGCCAAGAAGCTTCGACATGGACCTCTACGCCGTCTCCGCCAAGCCATGCGAGCGGACGCGCCCTACAGCGGCTCCCCCGACCTCTTCTTCATCGTCGGCCATCGCGGATCTCCACCGTCGCACGCTGAGATCACCGACGACTTCGCCGTGAGCTCCTCTACCGAATCCCTCTCTCCCCTCCGTCGTTTTCCTCCTCTAGCCCCTGCTGACCACCGCGGCCGAAGCTCGCCGCTGCCGCGCCTCACCGCCGGCGTGGCTAGAGCCACATTAGCTCGAAGCCGAGCACACCGCTGTGCTCAGCACACTCCCAGGAGCCGGGAGCGCCCACCCGTTTGACCTACCGTCCCCCTAGCGCCAACCCGCACCAGCCCCGAGCTCCGGCAGCCGCCGTGGGCTCCACCTGATGAAATCCAGCCACCCGACGCCCTCCCGCTGATTCCCCTGGTTGCGCGTGGGCATGGACTACCTCCTGTTCTCTTCAAGCGTCCAACCGCAGCCCTTAGCGCCACTCCGCGAGCCACCGCCGCCCTGGGTCGTCACCGTCGTCTAACCGCCGGCGTGCTGACGTGGCTAAGACATTGGCGACTAATCACCCCGCTAACTAACCCCCGACCCACTTATAGACGGGCCCCATTGCCCTTGATTAACCTGGATTAGTTTCGGATTAGGATTAGATTAACTCTAGCAGGCCTTGGCTGCCAGGTTTGACCTGCCCAGTTAACATTGACCTGGCCCCATTGGTCAGCCTCTGTTCCTGCCTTGTCACACAGACATGCGGGACCCATGCATCGGGTTCGACCCGGGGCAGCTCTTTTGACCTTGCTGACGTCACCCTGACGCACAGCTGATGCAATAAGTGATTTTCTCGATTAAAAATAATCCAGGGAATTCCAGAAAATGTTTAAAACTTCTAAAATTCATAGAAAATTTTCTACAACTCCAAATGAAACAAATTATATATGAAAAATGACCAGAAAAATCCAATCTATCCATCTGTACTAGTTTCATGCATGTTAATGCAACTTAAACCTGCTGTTTATATCAAAACATGTTAATGCACTTTATAAATTCATAGTTTGAGTTTGAACTTGAACCTTGGGTTCAAAATAACTCAAACCCATCTGGTTGTAGTTGCATTAGGCCAACACACTCATATTGCCATGTCATGATCATGCATCATATTGTGCATTGCATTGATTGTGCTCCTTCTCTGTTTGCCGGTGTTTGTCCCCTCCTAGTAGACGACGAACCGATGATGAGTTTGATGACACCGATGAAGAGCTATACTATCTTCAGAAGTGCCAGGCAAGCAAAACCCCCCTTGTTCATTCCGATACAATCCCACTCTCTTGCTCCTGCTCTCTTTTTATGCATTCGGACAACAGCGACTCATATGTTACTTGCTGCGGTAGTCAAACCCCTTTTCCTCTGCATGACCTGTCATTGCCACAGTAAATAGATGAAATCCACTAGTATGAGTAGGAGTTGTTTGAGCCCTGATGTGCCTACTCATTCATGTTTGTTTGTCATGCCTGCTACTGCTTAAAGTTGAGTCTGGTCTGATTCATCAGGGATGAATTGGAAGGTTGTGAACATGTCCTACTATGTGTGAGCTAAGTGTGTGAACACGATTTGGTAAAGGTAGCGGTGAGAGGCCATGTAGTAGTACATGGTGCATTGTCTCATTGAAGTCGTCCTCAGGAACTGAGTTCTGTGTTTGTGATCCATGAAACAGCTACTACCATGCATTGGGCCCTGAAATATGACCCCGCTCGACTTCTTAACTGATGAGGACATCAATACCATTGTTACACCCACAGCCCCTGCTGCTATACATACTGGACCAATTACTAGAGCTCGCGTACGCCAACTAAATTACCAGGTACTTTCGTTTCTTGGTAATGATTCTAATGTTCATGAGAATATGATGCTGCCTAAATTGGATACATTTGTTTTGCTTACAAATGAAGGGCCTAGCTTGGAGAAGGAACATTGGAGCAAGAGAAAGCATGGAGATAATGGCATGCGCAAGGGGAACAAGAACGGAGTTACAAGTGATGATTTCAGGTCTTTGAAGCCACCATAACGAGTGCATGAAGCCTTGGACGAAATATACAAGATGCCACTTCATAAATTTCGTCCTGACGCTATTATAGGTGCTGCATCACCTTTTTATTGGGCCAGGCCATGTAATTTCGAAATACATTAGTATAGGCTATTTTTAGAGTCCGTATGTGTGGGAAAACAAGAGATAGGGTTGATTTCGGACCCCTCCACCAAGGGCCACGAAATTCCCCCTCCCTTCCTCCATATATACAGCCCTTAGGGCACCGTTTAGACTTTGGGTTTTGTTTAGATTAAAGTTCGCCATAGCTGCAACTTCACGTACTTCGTTTGTGTTCAACGACCAGACAAAGGCGTCACAGAACCCCACCTTGATCAATAAAGCTTTCATCTTATATTCGCAATATCCAGATTGCAATCTCAGTTTCTTGCTTGTTCTTCGTTTGCTCGCAGGAAACAGACCCTCGTGGTCAGGTTGATTGTGCTCCGGCGTGGTCAATAACCTCTCGGAGTTGGTTTAGCGATTGCTAAGGCGCGACGTCCTCGCACGTTCGTAGTCAGATCGTCAAAGTCGACTTCCACCAAAGCGAAATCCATCATCTCATCGAAAGACGGGACACCTTTGCCTCTATCAAGTGGTATCAGATTTCCAGGTTGCTTGGTGAGATTTTACAGTTTTTCGTAGTTTAGGTCGAGTCTGTTCTTCATACCTATAGTCCACGAAAAAGCCACAGAAAAAATTAGGGTTAGTTCATCATATCCGAACCAATCTGAGCCTTTGCATAATCTTTTTAGGGTTTTTCTTTGTTGAATTTGCGGTTGCATCGTCATGTCTAGTTGCTGGTCTTAGCATCTAGTCTTTTAGAGTTCCGAGTTCTAGTCATAAGTTGTCACACCGCCACCACACCATCATCATCGCCCCTGCCACCTACAACCACCGCTCCGAATCCGTATCCATATACCACCACCAACCCGTGTCCATATACCACCACCGATCCATATCCATATACTACCACCCCTACCACCACCGCTGCCATATACCACCACCAATCCGAGTTCCTTGCATATTAGGTTTGTTTTCGAGATTCATCTAGTTTCCGATTCGTGTTTCCTTGCCGGAGTAGGTTCTGGAAACCACCCTCTGTTTAGGCCCAAAATTTTCCGAAAGCGCACTTGTCAAAATTTTTTCTGGCTATCCTATTTTAGATGTTTCTAAGCGTATTGAGACAGTCGCCGTTATAGAAAGTTTTTTTTGATGCGTTTCTAGTTTTTGGGTCCGGGCAGTCGAAAAAAAAATTGGTCGAAAAAATTTCGTGCCCATCCTGTCAGTTTGACCTGGGAAGAGTTTTGAGACACTCGCCATTATAGTGATTTTTTCGCAGAAAAAAAGAGCAGCGAAAAAAAGCAGCGCAAAAAAAGCAGATTTTTTTTCCAGAGTGTGCTTTTCCCTTGTTTACGTGCAGCGCCGTGATTTTGTTAGTGTTCTAGGCTCGCGTCTCTAGCACGGTCTAGCCTAGGACCAGCACAGTACCGTCGTTGAGCGTTTATTCAACTTTGCATCTCTGAATTGATTATTGCTGACCCTTTTTGCTAACATATTATAAGCCTTCCCAGCTCCACATACATCTACGTCGTGCGTTTGACTCTTCCTGGTAATCACTCTATCCAAGCTTTGAGAGTTTTGACTACAACGGTTCCCGGTCACCGCCTGCTGCTGGGTAAGAACTCGTAAGAATTTGAGATTTGCTTGACGGATTTGTGACGCCCACCACCTCTTGTTAGTAGTCTGTAGGATCATATTCTGTGTGTTTCTATTGTTGCTAACCATGCCAGGATCACAAGCCGACGAAACTGACTGGGAGAACATGACGAATAAGGATTTTCATGATAAATTTCAGCAAATGATGAGTGGACAGGTGCAAGATGTGTTAAACAGATTTGAAGAGGCCATGGAGAAGATAGATGGCATGGAGAAGACGTTCGAAACAAAGCTCAATAACAAGTTTAATGAATTGCTCGCGCGTCTTCCACCACCCACTGCACCTAACGCACCTCTCCAACAACAACAACAACGACTACCTCCACGTCGCGAAACAGACCTCCGCCGAGCGAGCCATGTCCCTCTTGCATTTGGCCAAACTGTTGGTGCTGCTGTTGATACTTCTGTGGCTCCTGCTGCTGATGCGGAGGAGGATGATTATGTGGGAGATTACGAGGATGAGGTTGATCAAAATCAGAACTACATGCAACCACCTGCACCACAATCACCAGGTCGTCCACATGCAAATATTCGCAATGGTAGGCCTGCACCACCACCTCAGATACGAGATGATGTCCATATTCCTAAACTGAAATTGAATATTCCACCATTTGAGGGTAGATATGTCCCTGATATATATCTTACTTGGGAGTTAGAAACTGAACAACGATTTACATGTTTACAATATCCTAAGGAGAGACGGGTTGCTGCTGCTGTTTGTGCTTTCACTAGTTTTGCATGTGTATGGTGGTCTGAACATTGTAGATTATATCCTATTCCAACTACTTGGGCTGCTTTGAAAACTGCTATGCGTACGCGTTGGGTTCCACCGTATTATCAACCTGAATTGCTTCAAAAATTGCAGCCTTTAAGACAAGGGAAAAATTCTGTAGAAGAATATTATCAGGAATTACAAACTGGCATGATTAGATGTGGTATTGTTGAGGAGAATGAAGCTATGCTTGCACGTTTTCTGGGTGGACTAAATAGAGAGATTCAGACCATTCTAGACTATAAGGAGTATACTAATATCACTCGTTTATTCCATCTTGCTTGTAAAGCTGAATGTGAAGTGCAGGATCGACAAGCATTGGCGCGAACTAACTTTTCTGCAGGCCGACCTTCATCACGGACACCGCATGCATCTTCTACTTCAACTGCACCAGCACCTCAATCAGGTGCCTCCTCTAGCCGTGATACAAGAAAACAGACACAACCACCATTATCTGCCAAGAGCGCACCTGTCGGGCCTGCACAGAGTTCTTCTTCTTCCATGGCATCAACAAGGCACACAAGTGATATTATTTGTCGTCGTTGTAAGAGAGGAGGTCATTATGCGAGAGAATGCAAATCTCAGCGTGTGATGATTGCTACCGAGGATGGTGGATATGAGTCCGCTAGTGACTATGATGAGGAGACTTTGGCTCTTATTACACTTGAAGAACATGGTGGAGATGATTCTGATCATGAGACGCAATACATGGCTCCTGAAGTCGCTGACAGGTATGAATGTTTAGTTGCTCAACATGTTTTGAGTGTGCAGGTCACACAAGCTGAGCAAAATCAGCGGCACAATTTGTTCCATACCAAGGGAGTTGTGAAGGAACATTCTATGCGCGTCATCATAGACGAAGGTAGCTGCAACAACTTGGCTAGCATGGAGATGGTGGAGAAGCTTTCTCTCACCACAAGACCACATCCACATCCTTACTACATCCAATGGTTCAACAACAGCGGCAAGGTTAAGGTAACACGTACTGTTCGTGTGCATTTTAGTATCTCTACATATGCTGATTATGTTGATTGTGATGTGGTACCTATGCAAGCATGTTCCTTATTACTTGGTAGACCATGGCAATTTGATAAAAATTCTGTACACCATGGTAGAAACAATCAGTACACTCTTGTTCATAAGGATAAAAATATTACTTTGCTTCCTATGACTCCTGATTCTATTTTGAAAGATGATATTAATAGAGCTAATAAAGCAAAACAGGAGAAGAATAAGAGTGAAAATCAGATTGTGGCAAAAGAATTTGAGCAACAAATGAAGCCTAATAATAAACCATCTAGTGTTGCTTCTGAAATTAAATTGAAAAGTGCATGTTTATTTGCCACCAAATCTGATATTGATGAGCTAGATTTCAGCAAATCTGTTTGCTATGCTTTTGTGTGCAAAGAGGCATTATTTTCATTTGAGGACGTGCCTTCCTCTTTGCCTCCTGCTGTCACTAACATTTTGCAGGAGTTCGCTGACGTCTTTCCACAAGACGTGCCACCGGGATTACCGCCTATTCGAGGGATTGAGCATCAGATTGACTCAATTCCCGGTGCTTCGCTGCCAAACCGTGCACCATACCGTACCAATCCAGAGGAGACGAAGGAGATTATGCGTCAAGTACAAGAGCTTCTCGACAAAGGTTATATACGTGAATCCCTTAGTCCTTGTGTTGTTCCTATTATTCTAGTGCCGAAAAAGGATGGTACATCACGTATGTGTGTTGATTGTTGAGGCATTAATAATATTACTATTCGTTATCGTCATCCTATTCCTAGGCTAGATGATATGCTTGATGAATTGAGTGGCTCTACAATATTCTCCAAAGTTGATTTGCGTAGTGGATACCATCAAATTCGTATGAAATTGGGAGATGAATGGAAAACAACATTTAAAACTAAGTTTGGATTATATGAGTGGTTAGTCTTGCCTTTTGGGTTAACTAATGCACCTAGTACTTTCATGAGATTAATGAACGAAGTTTTACGTGCTTTCATTGGACGATTTGTGGTAGTTTACTTTGATGACATATAGATTTATAGCAGATCTTTGGAAGAACATTTGGAACATTTACGTGCTGTTTTTATTGCTCTACGTGATGCACGTTTGTTTGGTAACCTTGGGAAGTGCACCTTTTGCATCGACCGAGTATATTTTCTTGCCTATGTTGTTACTCCACAGGGAATTGAAGTTGATAAAGCCAAGATTGATGCTATTGAGAGTTGGCCGCAGCCCAAAATGGTCACACAAGTGAGGAGTTTTCTTGGCCTCGCTGGATTCTATAGGCGTTTTGTGAGAGATTTCAGCACCATTGCTGCACCTCTCAATGAGCTTACAAAGAAAGATGTGCCTTTTCTTTGGGGTACCGCACAGGAAGAAGCCTTCATGGTATTGGAAGATAAGTTGACACATGCTCCTTTACTCCAACTTCCTGATTTTAATAAGACTTTTGAGCTTGAATGTGATGCTAGTGGAATTGGATTAGGAGGTGTGTTATTACAAGATGGCAAACCTGTTGCATATTTTTCTGAAAAATTGAGTGGGCCTAGTCTGAATTATTCTACTTATGATAAAGAATTATATGCTCTTGTTCGGACTTTAGAAACATGGCAACATTATTTATGGCCCAAAGAATTTGCTATACATTCTGATCATGAATCTTTGAAACATATTAAAAGTCAAGCTAAACCGAATCATAGACATGCTAAATGGGTTGAATTCATTGAGACTTTCCCTTATGTCATTAAACACAAGAAGGGAAAAGAAAATGTTATTGCTGATGCATTGTCTCGTCGCTATACTATGCTTTCACAACTTGACTTCAAAATATTAGGTTTGGAGACCATCAAAGATCAATATGTGCATGATGCTGATTTTAAAGATGTAATGCAGAATTGTAAAGAAGGAAGAATGTGGAACAAGTTCGTCGTTAACGATGGATTTGTGTTTCGTGCTAACAAGCTATGCATTCCAGCTAGCTCAATTCGTCTTTTGTTGTTGCAGGAGGCGCATGGAGGAGGATTAATGGGACACTTTGGCGTGAAGAAGATGGAGGACGTACTTGCTACACATTTCTTTTGGCCAAAGATGAGACGGGATGTTGAGAGTTTTATTGCTCGCTGCACTACATGTCAAAAAGCTAAGTCACGACTTAATCCTCATGGTTTATATATGCCTTTGCCTGTACCTAGTGTTCCTTGGGAGGATATATCTATGGACTTTGTTTTAGGTTTACCTCGAAGAAACAAGGGGAGGGATAGCAGATTTGTTGTCGTGGATAGATTCTCGAAAATGGCACACTTTATACCATGTCATAAAAGCGATGATGCTGTTATGTTGCTGATTTGTTCTTTCGTGAAATTATTCGCTTGCATGGTGTGCCAAATACTATTGTTTCAGATCGTGATACTAAATTTCTTAGCCACTTTTGGAGATGTTTATGGGCTAAGTTGGGGACTAAACTGCTTTTTAGTACTACTTGTCACCCCCAAACTGATGGACAAACTGAAGTAGTCAATAGAACATTGTCTACTATGCTTAGGGCTGTTTTGAAGAATAATAAGAAAATGTGGGAGGAATGCTTGCCTCATATTGAATTTGCTTATAATCGTTCATTGCATTCTACTACTAAGATGTGCCCTTTTGAAGTTGTGTATGGTTTCCTACCTCGCGCACCTATTGATTTGTTGCCTCTTCCATCTTCGGAGAAGGTTAATTTTGATGCTAAACAACGTGCTGAATTTATTTTAAAAATGCATGAGTTAACCAAGGAAAACATTGAGCGTATGAATGCTAAATATAAACTTGCTGGAGATAAGGGTAGAAAACATGGTGTTTTTTTGCACCTGGAGATCTTGTTTGGTTACATTTGCGTAAAGATAGATTTCCTGATTTGCGCAAATCAAAGCTAATGCCACGTGCTGATGGTCCCTTTAAGGTGTTAGAGAAAATAAATGATAATGCATACAAACTTGAGCTGCCTGCAGATTTTGGGGTTAGTCCCACTTTTAACATTGCAGATTTGAAGCCTTATTTGGGTGAGGAAGATGAACTTCCGTCGAGGACGACTTCATTTCAAGAAGGGGAGGATGATGAGGACATCAATACCATTGTTACACCCACAGCCCCTGCTGCTATACATACTGGACCAATTACTAGAGCTCGCGCACGCCAACTAAATTACCAGGTACTTTCGTTTCTTGGTAATGATTCTAATGTTCATGAGAATATGATGCTGCCTAAATTGGATACATTTGTTTCGCTTACAAATGAAGGGCCTAGCTTGGAGAAGGATGAACACTGGAGCAAGAGAAAGCATGGAGATGATGGCATGCACAAGGGGAACAAGAACGGAGTTACGAGTGATTATTTCAGGTCTTTGAAGCCACCATAACGAGTGCATGAAGCCTTGGACGAAATATACAAGATGCCACTTCATAAATTTTGTCCAGAGGCTATTATAGGTGCTGCGTCACCTTTTTATTGGGCCAGACCCATGTAATTTCGAAATACATTAGTATAGGCTATTTTTAGAGTCCGTATGTGTGGGGAAACAAGAGATAGGGTTGATTTCGGACCCCTCCACGAAATTCCCCCTCTCTTCCTCCATATATACAGCCCTTAGGGCACCGTTTAGACTTTCGGTTTTGTTTAGATTAAAGTTCGTCATAGCTGCAACTTCGCGTACTTCGTTTGTGTTCAACGACCAGACAAAGGCGTCACAGAACCCCACCTTGATCAATAAAGCTTTCATCTTATATTCGCAATATCCAGATTGCAATCTCAGTTTCTTGCTTGTTCTTCGTTTGCTCGCAGGAAACAGACCCACGTGGTCAGGTTGATCGTGCTCCGGCGTGGTCAATAACCTCTCGGAGTTGGTTTAGCGATTGCTAAGGCGCGACGTCCTTGCACGTTCGTAGTCGGATCGTCAAAGTCGACTTCCACCAAAGCGAAATCCATCATCTCATGGAAAGATGGGACACCTTTGCCTCTATCAGAACCAAAACAATTAACTGAGCACGACATTGCAGAATAGAAACATGTACTAGAAGATAACACAGTTAATAAAATAAAGAATGCTTGAGAACAGTATTATGAAATGTAGCAATTGTTGGACCAAGCTGTTAACTGAACATTACATTTCAGAATATCAGATTGCATATTAACATTACAGAGGACAAATCACTAGAAGGCATTGGTGGTGGCCTCGAGAAAACTACACAAACTGTTTTTTAAAGTAGACAACCGCGTGGTGGTGTCGACGCTGGCCTCGAAGACGAGGTGCTCCTCCAAGATCTCGTGGTCGGCACACATGGCAGCCATGGTGACCTCGTCGACGCGTGCGGCCGTGATTTGCTTCTCCGCTGCTAGATGCTACTGAGCTCCACATTATACTCCATGCAAAATGGTTGTGGGCGACGCTTAATTGGAGGATGGGGCCAGTGATTTCGGCGGAAGGTATCACGCCGTCGGTCGGGGCATGTGGGACGGGGAAGGAGGAGGATGGTGTGGGTGGGGTGTGGATTACCTGACCATGTTGATAGAGGCAAAGGTGTCCCGTCTTTCGATGAGATGATGGATATCGCTTTGGTGGAAGTCGACTTTGACGATCCGACTACGAACGTGCGAGGACGTCGCGCCTTAGCAATCGCTAAACCAACTCCGAGAGGTTATTGACCACGCCGGAGCACGATCAACCTGACTACGAGGGTCTGTTTCCTGCGAGCAAACGAAGAACAAGCAAGAAACTAAGATTGCAATCTGGATATTGCGAATATAAAATGAAAGCTTTATTGATCAAGGTGGGGTTCTGTGACGCCTTTGTCTGGTCGTTGAACACAAACGAAGTACGCGAAGTTGCAGCTATGGCGAACTTTTAATCTAAACAAAACCCAAAGTCTAAACGATGCCCTAAGGGCTGTATATATGGAGGAAGAGGGGGGAATTTCGTGGCCCTTGGTGGAGGGGTCCGAAATCAACCCTATCTCTTGTTTCCCCACACATACGGACTCTAAAAATAGCCTATACTTATGTATTTCGAAATTACATGGGCCTGGCCCAATAATAAGGTGACGCAGCACCTAAAATAGCCTCGGGACGAAATTTATGAAGTGGCATCTTGTATATTTCGTCCAAGGCTTCATGCACTCGTTATGGTGGCTTCAAAGACCTGAAATAATCACTCGTAACTCCGTTCTTGTTCCCCTTGTGCATGCCATCATCTCCATGCTTTCTCTTGCTCCAGTGTTCATCCTTCTCCAAGCTAGGCCCTTCATTTGTAAGCAAAACAAATGTATCCAATTTAGGCAGCATCATATTCTCATGAACATTAGAATCATTACCAAGAAACGAAAGTACCTGGTAATTTAGTTAGCGTGCGCGAGCTCTAGTAATTGGTCCAGTATGTATAGCAGCAGGGCATGTGGGTGTAACAATGGTATTGATGTCCTCATCATCCTCCCTTTCTTGAAATGAAGTCGTCCTCGACGGAAACTCATGTTCCTCACCCAAATAAGGCTTCAAATCTGCAATGTTAAAAGTGGGACTAACCCCAAAATCTGCAGGCAGCTCAAGTTTATATGCATTATCATTTATTTTCTCTAACACCTTAAAGGGACCATCAGCCCGTGGCATGAGCTTTGATTTACGCAAATCAGGAAATCTATCCTTACGCAAATGTAACCAAACAAGATCTCCAGGTGCAAACACAACATGTTTTCTACCCTTATCTCCAGCAAGTTTATATTTGGCATTCATACGCTCAATGTTTTCCTTAGTTAACTCATGCATTTTTAAAATCAATTCAGCACGTTGTTTAGCATCAAAATTAACCTTCTCCGAAGATGGAAGAGGCAACAAATCAATAGGTGCACGAGGTAGGAAACCATACACAACTTCAAAAGGGCACATCTTAGTAGTAGAATGCAATGAACGATTATAACCAAATTCAATATGAGGCAAGCATTCCTCCCACATTTTCTTATTACTCTTCAAAACAGCCCTAAGCATAGTAGACAATGTTCTATTGACTACTTCAGTTTGGCCATCAGTTTGGGGGTGACAAGTAGTACTAAAAAGCAGTTTAGTCCCCAACTTAGCCCATAAACATCTCCAAAAGTGGCTAAGAAATTTAGTATCACGATCTGAAACAATAGTATTTGGCACACCATGCAAGCGAATAATTTCACGAAAGAACAAATCAGCAACATTAACAGCATCATCGCTTTTATGACATGGTATAAAGTGTGCCATTTTCGAGAATCTATCCACGACAACAAATATGCTATCCCTCCCCTTCTTTGTTCGAGGTAAACCTAAAACAAAGTACATAGATTGATAGAGGCAAAGGTGTCCCGTCTTTCGATGAGATGATGGATATCGCTTTGGTGGAAGTCGACTTTGACGATCCGACTACGAACGTGCGAGGACGTCGCGCCTTAGCAATCGCTAAACCAACTCCGAGAGGTTATTGACCACGCCGGAGCACGATCAACCTCACCACGAGGGTCTGTTTCCTGCGAGCAAACGAAGAACAAGCAAGAAACTAAGATTGCAATCTGGATACTGCGAATATAAGATGAAAGCTTTATTGATCAAGGTGGGGTTCTGTGACGCCTTTGTCTGGTCGTTGAACACAAACGAAGTACGCGAAGTTGCAGCTATGGCGAACTTTTAATCTAAACAAAACCCACCGTCTAAACGATGCCCTAAGGGCTGTATATATGGAGGAAGAGGGGGGAATTTCGTGGCCCTTGGTGGAGGGGTCCGAAATCAACCCTATCTCTTGTTTCCCCACACATACGGACTCTAAAAATAGCCTATACTTATGTATTTCGAAATTACATGGGCCTGGCCCAATAATAAGGTGACGCAGCACCTAAAATAGCCTCGGGACGAAATTTATGAAGTGGCATCTTGTATATTTCGTCCAAGGCTTCATGCACCCATTATGGTGGCTTCAAAGTCCTGAAATCATCACTTGTAACTCCGTTCTTGTTTCCCTTGTGCATGCCATCATCTCCATGCTTGTTCTTCCTCCAATGTTCATCCTTCTCCAAGCTAGGCCCTTCATTTGTAAGCAAAACAAATGTATCCAATTTAGGCAGCATCATATTCTCATGAACATTAGAATCATTACCAAGAAACGAAAGTACCTGGTAATTTAGTTGGCGTGCACGAGCTCTAGTAATTGGTCCAGTATGTATAGCAGCAGGGGCTGTGGGTGTAACAATTGTATTGATGTCCTCATCATACGTGATGCACGTTTGTTTGGTAACCTTGGGAAGTGCACCTTTTGCACCGACCGAGTATCTTTTCTTGGCTATGTTGTTACTCCACAGGGAATTGAAGTTGATAAAGCCAAGATTGAAGCTATTGAGAGTTGGCCGCAGCCCAAAACGGTCACACAAGTGAGGAGTTTTCTTGGCCTCGCTGGATTCTATAGGCGTTTTGTGAGAGATTTCAGCACCATTGCTGCACCTCTCAATGAGCTTACAAAGAAAGATGTGCCTTTTCTTTGGGGTACTGCACAGGAAGAAGCCTTCACGGTATTGAAAGATAAGTTGACACATGCTCCTTTACTCCAACTTCCTGATTTTAATAAGACTTTTGAGCTTGAATGTGATGCTAGTGGAATTGGATTAGGAGGTGTGTTATTACAAGATGGCAAACCTGTTGCATACTTTTCTAAAAATTGAGTGGGCCTAGTCTGAATTATTCTACTTATGATAAAGAATTATATGCTCTTGTTCGGACTTTAGAAACATGGCAACATTATTTATGGCCCAAAGAATTTGTTATACATTCTGATCATGAATCTTTGAAACGTATTAAAAGTCAAGCTAAACTGAATCGTAGACATGCTAAATGGGTTGAATTCATTGAGACTTTCCCTTATGTCATTAAACACAAGAAGGGAAAAGAAAATGTTATTGCTGATGCATTGTCTCGTCGCTATACTATGCTTTCACAACTTGACTTCAAAATATTTGGTTTGGAGACCATCAAAGATCAATATGTGCATGATGTTGATTTTAAAGATGTAATGCAGAATTGTAAAGAAGGAAGAATGTGGAACAAGTTTGTTGTTAACGATGGATTTGTGTTTCGTGCTAACAAGCTATGCATTCCAGCTAGCTCCATTCGTCTTTTGTTGTTGCAGGAGGCGCATGGAGGAGGATTAATGGGACACTTTGGCGTGAAGAAGACGGAGGACGTACTTGCTACACATTTCTTTTGGCCAAAGATGAGACGGGATGTTGAGCGTTTTATTGCTCGCTGCACTACATGTCAAAAAGCTAAGTCACGACTCAATCCTTATGGTTTATATATGCCTTTGCCTGTACCTAGTGTTCCTTGGGAGGATATATCTATGGACTTTGTTTTAGGTTTACCTCGAACAAAGAAGGGGAGGGATAGCATATTTGTTGTCGTGGATAGATTCTCGAAAATGGCACACTTTATACCATGTCATAAAAGTGATGATGCTGTTAATGTTGCTGATTTGTTCTTTCATGAAATTATTCGCTTGCATGGTGTGCCAAATACTATTGTTTCAGATCGTGATACTAAATTTCTTAGCCACTTTTGGAGATGTTTATGGGCTAAGTTGGGGACTAAACTGCTTTTTAGTACTACTTGTCACCCCCAAACTGATGGCCAAACTGAAGTAGTCAATAGAACATTGTCTACTATGCTTAGGGCTGTTTTGAAGAGTAATAAGAAAATGTGGGAGGAATGCTTGCCTCATATTGAATTTGCTTATAATCATTCATTGCATTCTACTACTAAGATGTGCCCTTTTGAAGTTGTGTATGGTTTCCTACCTCGTGCACCTATTGATTTGTTGCCTCTTCCATCTTCGGAGAAGGTTAATTTTGATGCTAAACAACGTGCTGAATTGATTTTAAAAATGCATGAGTTAACTAAGGAAAACATTGAGCGTATGAATGCTAAATATAAACTTGCTGGAGATAAGGGTAGAAAACATGTTGTGTTTGCACCTGGAGATCTTGTTTGGTTACATTTGCGTAAGGATAGATTTCCTGATTTGCGCAAATCAAAGCTAATGCCACGTGCTGATGGTCCCTTTAAGGTGTTAGAGAAAATAAATGATAATGCATATAAACTTGAGTTGCCTGCAGATTTGGGGTTAGTCCCACTTTTAACATTGCAGATTTGAAGCATTATGTGGGTGAGGAAGATGAACTTCCGTCGAGGACGACTTCATTTCAAGAAGGGGAGGATGATGAGGACATCAATACAATTGTTACACCCACAGCCCCTGCTGCTATACATACTGGACCAATTACTAGAGCTCGTGCACGCCAACTAAATTATCAGGTACTTTCGTTTCTTGGTAATTATTCTAATGTTCATGAGAATATGATGCTGCCTAAATTGGATACATTTGTTTTGCTTACAAATGAAGGGCCTAGCTTGGAGAAGGATGAACATTGGAGCAAGAACAAGCATGGAGATGATGGCATGCGCAAGGGGAACAAGAACGGAGTTACAAGTGATGATTTCAGGACTTTGAAGCCACCATAATGTGTGCATGAAGCCTTGGACGAAATATACAAGATGCCACTTCATAAATTTCGTCCCGAGGCTATTTTAGGTGCTGCGTCACCTTATTATTGGGCCAGGCCCATGTAATTTCGAAATACATAAGTATAGGCTATTTTTAGAGTCCGTATGTGTGGGAAAACAAGAGATAGGGTTGATTTCGGACCCCTCCACCAAGGGCCACGAAATTCCCCCCTCTTCCTCCATATATACAGCCCTTAGGGCATCGTTTAGACTTTGGGTTTTGTTTAGATTAAAAGTTCGCCATAGCTGCAACTTCGCGTACTTCGTTTGTGTTCAACGACCAGACAAAGGCGTCACAGAACCCCACCTTGATCAATAAAGCTTTCATCTTATATTCGCAATATCCAGATTGCAATCTTAGTTTCTTGCTTGTTCTTCGTTTGCTCGCAGGAAACAGACCCTCGTGGTCAGGTTGATCGTGCTCCGGCGTGGTCAATAACCTCTCGGAGTTGGTTTAGCGATTGCTAAGGCGCGACGTCCTCGCACGTTCGTAGTCGGATCGTCAAAGTCGACTTCCACCAAAGCGAAATCCACCATCTCATCGAAAGACGGGACACCTTTGCCTCTATCACTAGGTGCATTAGTTAACCCAAAAGGCATGACTAACCACTCATATAATCCAAACTTAGTTTTAAATGTTGTTTTCCATTCATCTCCCAATTTCATACGAATTTGATGGTAGCCACTACGCAAATCAACTTTGGAGAATATTGTAGAGCCACTCAATTCATCAAGCATATCATCTAGCCTAGGAATAGGATGACGATAACGAATAGTAATATTATTAATGCCTCTACAATCAACACACATACGTGATGTACCATCCTTTTTCGGCACTAGAATAATAGGAACAGCACAAGGACTAAGGGATTCGCGTATATAACCTTTGTCGAGAAGCTCTTGTACTTGACGCATAATCTCCTTCGTCTCCTCTGGATTGGTACGGTATGGTGCACGGTTTGGCAGTGAAGCACCGGGAATTAAGTCAATCTGATGCTCAATCCCTCGAATAGGCGGTAATCCCGGTGGCACGTCTTGTGGAAAAACGTCAGCGAGCTCCTGCAAAATGTTAGTGACAGCAGGAGGCAAAGAGGAAGGCACGTCCTCGAATGAAAATAATGCCTCTTTGCACACAAAAGCATAGCAAACAGATTTGCTGAAATCTAGCTCATCAATATCAGATTTGGTGACAAATAAACATGGACTTTTCAATTTAATTTCAGAAGCAACACTAGATGGTTTATTATTAGGCTTTATTTGTTGCTCAAATTCTTTTGCCACAATCTGATTTTCACTCTTATTCTTCTCCTGTTGTGCTTTATTAGCTCTATTAATATCATCTTTCAAAATGGAATCAGGAGTCATAGGAAGCAAAGTAATATTTTTATCCTTATGAACAAGAGTATAGTGATTGTTTCTACCATGGTGTACAGAATTTTTATCAAATTGCCATGGTCTACCAAGTAATAAGGAACATGCTTGCATAGGTACCACATCACAATCAACATAATCAGCATATGTAGAGATACTAAAATGCACACGAACAGTACGTGTTACCTTAACCTTGCCGCTGTTGTTGAACCATTGGATGTAGTAAGGATGTGGATGTGGTCTTGTGGTGAGAGAAAGCTTCTCCACCATCTCCATGCTAGCCAAGTTGTTGCAGCTCCCTCCGTCTATTATGACGCGCACAGCACGTTCCTTCACAACTCCCTTGGTATGGAACAAATTGTGCCTCTGATTTTGCTCAGCTTGTGTGACCTGCACACTCAAAACACGTTGAGCAACTAAACATTCATACCTGTCAGCGTCTTCAGGAGCCATGTATTGCGTCTCATGATCAGAATCATCTCCACCATGTTCTTCACGTGTAATAAGAGCCAATGTTTCCTCATCATAGTCACTAGCGGACTCATATCCACGTTCCGCGGTAGCAATCATCACACGCGGAGATTTGCATTCCCTCGCATAATGACCTCCTCCCTTACAACGACGACAAATAATATCACTTGTGTGCCCTGTTGATGCCATGGAAGAAGAAGAACGCTGTGCAGGCCCCGCAGGTGCGCTCTTGGCAGATAATGGTGGTTGTGCCTGTTTTCTTGTATCACGGCTGGAGGTGGCACCGGATGGAGGTGCTGGTGCAGTTGAAGTAGAGGATGCACATGGTGTCCATGATGAAGGTCGGCCTGCAGAAAAGTTAGTTCGCCCCAATGCTTGTCGATCCTGCACTTCACGTTCAGCTTTACAAGCAAGATGGAATAAACGAGTGATATTAGTATACTCCTTATAGTCTAGAATGGTCTGAATCTCTCTATTTAATCCACCCAGAAAACGTGCAAGCATAGCTTCATTCTCCTCAACAATACCACATCTAATCATGCCAGTTTGTAATTCCTGATAATATTCTTCTACAGAATTTTTTCCTTGTCTTAAGCGCTGTAATTTTTGAAGCAATTCACGTTGATAATATGGTGGAACCCAACGCCTACGCATAGCAGTTTTCAAAGCGGCCCAAGTAGTTGGAATAGGATACAATCTACAATGTTCAGACCACCATACACATGCAAAACTAGTGAAAGCACAAACAGCAGCAGCAACTCGTCTCTCCTCAGGATATTGTAAACATGTAAATCGTTGTTCAGTTTCTAACTCCCAAGTAAGATATATATCAGGAACATATCTACCCTCAAATGGTGGAATATTCAATTTCAGTTTAGGAATATGGACATCATCTCGTACCTGAGGTGGTGGTGCAGGCCTACCATTACGAATATATACCTGAGGTCGACCTGCTGGTGGTGGTGCTGGTGGCTGCTCGTAGATCTGATTTTGATCAACCTCATCCTCATAATCGCCCGCATACTCATCATCCTCCTGGGTACCAGCAACAACAGTAGCAGGAGCCACAGAAGTATCAACAGCAGCACCAACAGTTTGGCCAAACGCAAGAGGAACACGGCTCGCTCGGCAAAGGTCTATTTCGCGACGTGGAGGTAGTCGTTGTTGTTGTTGTCGGAGAGGTGCGTTAGGTGCAGCGGGTGGTGGTGGTGGAAGACGCGCGAGCAATTCATTAAATCTGTTATCGAGCTTTGTTTCGAACGTCTTCTCAAGGCCAGTGATCTTCTCCATGGCCTCTTCAAAATTGTTCAGCACATCTTGCACCTGTTCAGTCATCATTTGCTGAAACTTATCATGAAGCTCCTTGTTCGATAAATTCTCCCAGTCAATCTCGTCGGCTTGTGATCCTGGCATGGTTAGCAGCAATAGAAACACACAAGAATATGATCCTACAAACTACGAACAAGTGGTGGTGGTGGGTGTCACAAATCCGTCAAGCAAAACTCAAATTCTTACCAGTTCTTACCCAGCAGCAGGCGGTGATCGGCAACCGTTGTAGTCAAAAACTCTCAAAGCTTGGATAGAGCGATTACCAGGGAGAGTCAAACACACGACGTAGATGTATGTGGAGCTGGGAAGGCTTATAGTATGGTAGCAAAAAGGGTCAGCAATAATCAATTCAGAGATGCAAAGTTGAATAAACGCTCAACGATGGTACTGTGCTGGTCCTAGGCTAGACTGTGCTAGAGACGCGAGCCTAGAACACCAACAAAATCACGGCGCGACACGTAAACAAGGGAAAAGCACACTCTGAATTTTTTTTTTCGCCCTTTTTTTTTGCGCTCTTCTTTTTTTGCGCTGCTTTTTTTTTGCGAAAAATCACTATAATGGCGAGTGTCTCAAAACTCTTCCTAGCTCAAACTGACAAGATGGGCACGAAATTTTTTCGACCAAATTTTTTTTTCGACCGCCCGGACCCAAAAACTAGAAATGGGTCAAAAAAAACTTCCTATAATGGCACCTGTCTCAAAACACTCAGAAACACCTAAAAATAGGATAGCCAGAAATTTTTTCGAAAAATGCGTTTTCGAAAAATTTTGGGCCTAAACGGAGCGTGGCTACCCGACTCTTTTTTTTTCGATACCTACTCCGGCAAGGAAACACGAATCGGAATCTAGATGGATCCCGAAAACAAACCTAATAAGCAAAGAACTCGGATTGGTGGTGGATATATGGTGGTGGTATATGGCAGTGGTGGTGGTAGTGGTGGTAGTATATGGATATGGATCGGTGGTGGTATATGGACACGGATTGGTGGTGGTATATGGATACGGATTCGGTGCGGTGGTGGTAGATGGCAGGGGCGATGATGATGGTGCGGCGGCGGCGTGACAACTTATGACCAGAACTCGAAACTCTAAAAGACTAGACTCTAAGACCAGCAACTAGACACGACGATGCAACCGCAAATTCAACAAAGCAAAACCCTAAAAAGATTATGCAAGGCTCAAATTGGTTCGGATATGATGAACTAACCCTAATTTTTTTTGTGGCTTTTTCGTGGACTATAGGTATGAAGAACAGACTCGATCTAAACTACGAAAAACTGTAAAATCTCACCGAGCAACCTGGAAATCTGATACCACTTGATAGAGGCAAAGGTGTCCCGTCTTTCGATGAGATGATGGATATCGCTTTGGTGGAAGTCGACTTTGACGATCCGACTACGAACGTGCGAGGACGTCGCGCCTTAGCAATCGCTAAACCAACTCCGAGAGGTTATTAACCACGCCGGAGCACGATCAACCTGACCACGAGGGTCTGTTTCCTGCGAGCAAACGAAGAACAAGCAAGAAACTAAGATTGCAATCTGGATATTGCGAATATAAGATGAAAGCTTTATTGATCAAGGTGGGGTTCTGTGACGCCTTTGTCTGGTCGTTGAACACAAACGAAGTACGCGAAGTTGCAGCTATGGCGAACTTTTAATCTAAACAAAACCCAAAGTCTAAACGATGCCCTAAGGGCTGTATATATGGAGGAAGAGGGGGGAATTTCGTGGCTCTTGGTGGAGGGGTCCGAAATCAACCCTATCTCTTGTTTCCCCACACATACGGACTCTAAAAATAGCCTATACTTATGTATTTCGAAATTACATGGGCCTGGCCCAATAATAAGGTGACGCAGCACCTAAAATAGCCTCGGGACGAAATTTATGAAGTGGCATCTTGTATATTTCGTCCAAGGCTTCATGCACCCATTATGGTGGCTTCAAAGTCCTGAAATCATCACTTGTAACTCCGTTCTTGTTCCCCTTGCGCATGCCATCATCTCCATGCTTGTTCTTGCTCCAATGTTCATCCTTCTCCAAGCTAGGCCCTTCATTTGTAAGCAAAACAAATGTATCCAATTTAGGCAGCATCATATTCTCTTGAACATTAGAATCATTACCAAGAAGTACCTGGTAATTTAGTTGGTGTGCACGAGCTCTAGTAATTGGTCCAGTATGTATAGCAGCAGGGGCTGTGGGTGTAACAATTGTATTGATGTCCTCATCACTACCTTGTTGCATTCCTCTTTAGAAGAAAGTGAAGATGATTTTATGGATAGATTTTGGGCAGGATTAAACCGTGATATTCAAGAGATACTAATTCATGAAGAGTGTTATCCTATGGACCATTTGTTTCATCTTGCTTGCAAAGCTGAACAGGAAATAAAACGACGTGTTGGCCACGAGGAGAACAAGCGCACGGTGCACATTCCAAGAGTTGATATGATTGTTCCTTCAACTACTAGGCATACTATGACAACCACATCCGTTGTTGTCAGGACTACATCACCTCCACCATGTGACACATCGCCCCCGAGAGTGGCTACATCATCTGAGTTGATCATAAGAGGTAATGACAAAGGTACTGATCTTCCATCTCTACATGAGAATGATGAATGCCTTGTCAATTTGAATGCACCATCTGATGAGCTACCCACTACTTTGATCACACCACCTATTTTAGAGGACTATGTTGATAATTTGACTTTGCCATGTGATCAAACAACTGAAATACCAACAACTTTGAGTGCACCCATTGAATTAACTATTGATGCAAAAGAACCAATGTTTAATCATTTTGATATGACCTCCAATCTTGGTGATGATTCTGTGTTGAATGACTTATTGCATGTTTGCTTATTTAAGCATGTTGTAGCATGTAAATTTGATGCAAGTAAGGTTTATTCACCAATGTTGGGATGGTTTAATGATGAACATTGTCAATCTTTTGAAATGAATAAGAGCTTCACTTATATGTGCAAATTGAGTTGCAATATTTTCATGCCTTTTACTTCTTGTGCTAATTTTTTGGTTTTAGATTTTATGAACTATGGAAGTTACTCATCTATTCATGTGTCATATATGCAAAAATCAAGGGAAGTAAAAATGGATGACATATACATATACAACATGTACACCTTGTCTCTTTTGTTAGCCACATTTCAGATTAAGCAACGCCGAGGACGGCTTTATTTTCAAGAAGGGGAGGTGATAGAGGTGAGGGTCCCGATCTTTCGATGAGATGACAACTATCGATTTGGTGGAGACGACTTTGACAATCCGACTACAAACGTGCACGACGTTGCGCCTTAGCAATCGCTAAACCAATCTCCTGAGGTTACTGACAATGCCGGAAGCACGGTCAGCCTGACCACGAAGGTCTATTCCTGCAAGCAATCGAAGAACGAGCAAGAATATGATAAAGCAATCTGAATATTGCAAATATATATGAGGTATTGATAATGGTGGGGATCCGTAAGCAGTCTTGGTCTGGTCGTTGGACACAAACGAAGTACACGAAGTTGCAATGGCTAACTTTTAACTAAACAAATCCCAATTCGGAGTCCGTATGAAAAACTTGTGTGCGTTTTGAGTCAGGTATGTCTGTGCAGTCCGAATCTGAATCCAGAACGTGAGAGACTTGGACTCTATCTTCTCTTGGGCCAAAAGTGACGTGAGAGAACTTTTTGGACAGCAAATAAACATCTCTTTCTTCCTTATCTTCATATGTGGATTGTACAAATGTCCCATACACCTGCAATTAGACAAAACACAAAAGTGTGTGAAGTATTTTTGTTCTGGATAACATAAATAGATTATTGAATAGTTTGCACTAGAAATCACCTGACAAATATGCATATATGCAATATTTTTGGTCATATCCAAGGTAGTCATGTCCTCATCATCCTCCCCTTCTTGAAAATAAAGCCGTCCTCGGCGTTGCTTAATCTGAAATGTGGCTTTGTCATTACCTCTTATGATCAACTCAGATGATGTAGCCACTCTCGGGGGCGATGTGTCACATGGTGGAGGTGATGTAGTCCTGACAACAACGGATGTGGTTGTCATAGTATGCCTAGTAGTTGAAGGAACAATCATATCAACTCTTGGAATGTGCACCGTGCGCTTGTTCTCCTCGTGGCCAACACGTCGTTTTATTTCCTGTTCAGCTTTGCAAGCAAGATGAAACAAATGGTCCATAGGATAACACTCTTCATGAATTAGTATCTCTTGAATATCACGGTTTAATCCTCCCCAAAATCTATCCATAAAATCATCTTCACTTTCTTCTAAAGAGGAATGCAACAAGGTAGTTTGTAAATCATCATAATATTTTGTTACAGTTTCACTACCTTGTTTTAAGTGTTGCAACTTCTTAATCATGTCACGAGTATAATAAGCAGGGACGAAAGTATGTCGCATGGCAAGTTTCAAATCATCCCAAGTAGTAGGTATATAATCAGGGTGTAACCGACAATATTCACTCCACCAAACCAAAGCATAACCAGTGAAAGAACCAACCGCAACCTTAACTGATAGAGGCAAAGGTGTCCCGTCTTTCGATGAGATGGTGGATTTCGCTTTGGTGGAAGTCGACTTTGACGATCCGACTACGAACGTGCGAGGACGTCGCGCCTTAGCAATCGCTAAACCAACTCCGAGAGGTTATTGACCACGCCGGAGCACGATCAACCTGACCACGAGGGTCTGTTTCCTGCGAGCAAACGAAGAACAAGCAAGAAACTAAGATTGCAATCTGGATATTGCGAATATAAGATGAAAGCTTTATTGATCAAGGTGGGGTTCTGTGACGCCTTTGTCTGGTCGTTGAACACAAACGAAGTACGCGAAGTTGCAGCTATGGCGAACTTTTAATCTAAACAAAACCCAAAGTCTAAACGATGCCCTAAGGGCTGTATATATGGAGGAAGAGGGGGAATTTCGTGGCCCTTGGTGGAGGGGTCCGAAATCAACCCTATCTCTTGTTTCCCCACACATACGGACTCTAAAAATAGCCTATACTTATGTATTTCGAAATTACATGGGCCTGGCCCAATAATAAGGTGACGCAGCACCTAAAATAGCCTCGGGACGAAATTTATGAAGTGGCATCTTGTATATTTTGTCCAAGGCTTCATGCACCCATTATGGTGGCTTCAAAGTCCTGAAATCATCACTTGTAACTCCGTTCTTGTTCCCCTTGCGCATGCCATCATATCCATGCTTGTTCTTGCTCCAATGTTCATCCTTCTCCAAGCTAGGCCCTTCATTTGTAAGCAAAACAAATGTATCCAATTTAGGCAGCATCATATTCTCATGAACATTAGAATCATTACCAAGAAACGAAAGTACCTGGTAATTTAGTTGGCGTGCGCGAGCTCTAGTTATTGGTCCAGTATGTATAGCAGCAGGGCCTGTGGGTGTAACAATGGTATTGATGTCCTCATCACATGTCGATGAGGCCATGCAGCAAGAAGAAGGGTCGGCGGCGAGGAGACCGTGCAGCAAGAAGAAGGGTCGGTATCAAGGAGGCGGCACTACAAGAAGAGGGTCGCTGGCGAGGAGGTGGCGTTGTAAGAAGACGGGTCGCCGGTGAGGAGGCTGAGCTGCTAGTAAGCAGCAGTGAAGGTTTGAACTTGGAAAGCAAGGAGGAACAATGGAAATGTGGCTTTTGGTGGGTGGGAGGGGGAGGGGAGATAGATATTTCCTTGGTAGCAGAAAAATTTCGCTTGGTGCCGCGAGAAACTGGCACGCAAGTGTGGTTCAAGCGTGGGCAGTGGACTGCACATGATGAAGCTTCCTGCGTCAGCCAGACAAGATGGTGCACCAAGTTATTTTATATCGCATCCCACACAATTCTTGCTAGTAAACTGTTTGTGGTATACCTGATTTTTTTCATTATGTTTTGAAAGACAAAATGGTGTTACGGGGGAAACGGTGGTGTTTGAATTGCTAGAACATTTATATAAAGTGAACATGCAACTACATGAGTGTCCTGTTAAAATTTGGAATTATTCTGGGTTCGTTTGGCATGTTTATACATTAATTGAGTTTCTAGGCATTTAATGTGCATAATTCAAATTTGAAGTACAAGCACATGCTCCAGTACACCAAAGCTTGTTGAAAAATCACATGTGTGTCTTTGGGTGAATTTATAGGTCCCATGCAAGAATGGGAGTGAAATTCTAACATCTGGGAGTTGTGGCTCAGCCGGGAACATTGAGAAACTTGGTTTTTAATTTCCTGTAAATCCCAAACTCGCCTGAAAATCATGAAACTTGGCATGGAGACAATTCATGGCACCGACATGCTGTGGTAAAAAAATTGGCCCAATTGGGACAAGTTTTGTCATATGCTTCTTGCAAATTGTAGTTTCTCTTAAGAAGGCGTGTGGTTTCGAGAGGGAATGTGTCACCTTTGTGTGCGAAACAACATAGGCTGCCTCTCCCTCTTGATTTTTTACAAAGCAAACATAGAACTATATGAGTGTTGTGTTTAAATTTGGAATTATTCCAGGTTCGTTTGGCCCTTTTTGTGCATCAATTGAGTTTCTGGGCATTTAATGTGAATAATTCAAATTTGAACTACAAGCATATGCTCTAGTGCACCAAGGTTGGTTGAAAAATCACATGTGTGTCCTTGGGTGAATTTCTAGGTCCCATGCAAGAAATGGGAATGAAATTCAAATATCTTGGCACCGTGGTTCAGTCGATAACATTGAGAAACTTGGTTCTTTTAAATTCCTACAAATTCAAAACTCGCCTGAAAATCATGAAACTTGGCATGGCGTCATTTCATGGCACCAACATGCTGTGGTAATAAAATTGGTCGGACTTGGACAAGTTTTGGTATGAGCTTCCTGCAAATCGAAGCTTCTCTCAAGAAGACTCGTGGTTCCCGAGGGGGGACGTGTCACCTTTGTGTGCGAAATGATATACGCTGCCTCCCCCCTTGAGTTTTTACAGAGGCAACATAGAACTATATGAGTGTCGTGTTAAAATTTGGAATTATTCTAGGTTTGTTTGGCCTTTTTATACATTAATTGAGTTTCTGGGCATTTAATGTGCATAATTCAAATTTGAACTACAAGGACATGATCCAATGCACCAACCTTGGTTGAAAAATCACATGTGTGTCCTTGGGTGAATTTCTAGGTCCCAAGGAACAAATGGGAATGAAATTCAAATATCTAGGCATCGTGGCTCGCCGGAAATATTGAGAAACTTGGTTTTTTAATTCCTGTAAATCCAAAACACGCCTGAAAATCATGAAGCTTGGCATGGTGTCATGACATGGCACCAACATGTTGTGGTAATTGTTTGGCTGAATTGGGACAAGCTTTGGTATAAGCCTCTTGCAAACCGGAGCTTCTCTCAAGAAGGCTCGTGGTTCCGAGAGGGAACTGTGACGCCCCCGATTCAATCGTACACTAATCATGCACGCAAATGTGTACGATCAAGATCAGGGACTCACGGGAAGATATCACAACACAACTCTACAAATAAAATAAGTCATACAAGCATCATAATACAAGCCAGGGGCCTCGAGGGCTCGAATACAAGTGCTCAATCATAGACGAGTCAGCGGAAGCAACAATATCTGAGTACAGACATAAGTTAAACAAGTTGCCTTAAGAAGGCTAGCACAAACTGGGATACAGATCGAAAGAGGCGCAGGCCTCCTGCCTGGGATCCTCCTAAACTACTCCAGGTCGTCATCAGCGGGCAGCACGTAGTAGTAGGCACCTCCAGTGTAGTAGGGGTCGTCGTCGATGGTGGCGTCTGGCTCCTGGACTCCAGCATCTGGTTGCGACAACCAGAAAGAAAAGAAAGGGGAAAAAGGGGGGAGAAAGCAACCGTGAGTACTCATCCAAAGTACTCGCAAGCAAGGAGCTACACTACATATGCATGGGTATATGTGTAAAGGGCCATATCAGTGGACTGAACTGCAGAATGCCAGAATAAGAGGGGGATAGCTAATCCTGTCGAAGACTACGCTTCTGGCAGCCTCCGTCTTGCATCAAGTATAAAAGAGTAGATTGAAGTCCTCCAAGTAGCATCTCCAAATAGCATCTCATAGCATAATCCTACCCGGCGATCCCCTCCTCATATCCCTGAGGTAGAGCGGTCACCGGGTTGTATCTGGCACTTGGAAGGGTGTGTTTTATTAAGTATCCGGTTCTAGTTGTCATAAGGTCAAGGTACAACTCCAAGTCGTCCTGTTACCGAAGATCACGGCTATTCGAATAGATTAACTTCCCTGCAGGGGTGCACCACATAACCCAACACGCTTGATCCCATTTGGCCGGACACACTTTTCTGGGTCATGCCCGGCCTCGGAAGATCAACACGTCGCAGCCCCACCTAGGCACAACAGAGAGGCCAGCACGCCGGTCTAAACCTAAGCGCGCAGGGGTCTGGGCCCATCGCCCTGAGCACACCTGCACGTTGCGTGGGCGGCCGAAAGCAGACCTAGCCTAGTGGCCTTCCAGTCCAATTCGGCGCGCGCCGCTCCGTCGCTGACGTCTGAAGTGCTTCGGCTGATACCACAACGTCGGGATACCCATAACTACTCCCACGTAGATGGTTAGTGCGTATAGGCTCGTAGCCGACTCAGATCAAATACCAAGATCTCGTTAAGCATGTTAAGTATCCGCGAACGCCGAACAGGGCCAGGCCCACCTCTCTCCTAGGTGGTCTCAACCTGCCCTGTCGCTCCGCCACAAAGTAACAGTCGAGGGCCGTCGGGAACCTAGGCCCACCACTACCGAGATGGAGCCACCTGTCCTTTCAGCCCCCTTATCCGAATCACTTGCGGGTACTCAACGAGCTGACCCGACTTTAGTCACCATCTGTATAGTATGTATATATGAATAGTATATACCCGTGATCACCTCCCGAGTGATCACGGCCCAATAGTATAGCAAGGAAGACTGACAAGAATGTAGGGCCAATGATGATAAACTAGCATCCTATACTAAGCATTTAGGATTGCAGGTAAGGTATCAACAGATGTAGCAACAATGTCAGGCTATGCATCAGAATAGGATCAACGGAAAGCAGTAACATGCTACACTACTCTAATGCAAGCAGTATAGAGTAGAATAGGCGATATCTGGTGATCAAGGGGGGGGGGCTTGCCTGGTTTCTCTGGCAAGAGAGAGGGGTCGTCAACTCCGTAGTCGAACTGGTCAACAGCAGCATCGGTCTCGTAGTCTACCGGAGAGAAGAGGGGGGAGAAACAGTAAATACATAGCAAGCAAGTGCATAACAGGATAACAGGCAGAGCTAGACGTGTTCTACGCGGTAGGAGGCGATACCGGTGAAGGGGGGAAGCATCCGGGAAGTATTCCCGGGGTTCCGTGTTTTCG